>NC_083319.1:3501875-3807500 GCF_963455315.2 Globicephala melas | reverse complement strand
TGCCGCGTCTCCAGAGGTGAGCGCAGCGTTCCGCAGGTGCTCAGTCAGTGTTCGCTGGGAGCGGAAAGTTATGGGAAGTTATGGGAAGAGGGGAGGCGCCTCCCAAAACCTCTCTCACTCCCGGGCTGCGATGCTGTCTTTGGTCCCGGAATTCTGGGACTTTCGTGTTTTTCTGCTTCTGGGCTGATGGCTCACCCTCCTCTGAGCCAGTGATCCAATTAGAAAGAGTTAACCAATCCCTTTTGTGGCTGTAACTTGAAGAACTGATGCCACGCGGGGGCCACAGTGAAGCAAGTGTGTCCCAGGATCAGGACTCTGGTACTTTACCTGGGCCCTCACCTGTCGGGGGCCCTCACCTGCAAGGGGCTCCGCGGAGTCTCGGATGCCCAGGGGCAGGGGCTGATGGGCGGGGCTCGGGGGCTCGTGGGGGTCCTACCTCAGGGGCTTCTGCATGGATCTCGTTTCCAGAAAAGGCTTGGTGGCCTGCAATGTCTGGAGCCCTTAGGCCTGAAGGACGGTGAGTCTTCTGCCCTGTTGGTGGTCTCTCCCCACCTGCTCCATCTGGGTGGGACACCCATTCCCCCAGATTTCTGAGGGGATCCAGTCTCCTGATTGCTGAAGACTCGGCTGCGATGAACCTTACCCTGAGGACCTGGCACGTCCAGGTGTGTGTTGGGGGGCCCTGCTTCATGGTCAGGGTCACACCTCCCCCTGGCACCCAGTGTGTCTCAGCACAGATGGCAGACGTTCCTCCAGGGTTGAGTGGGCGGGCAGGGCTGTGGGAGGGGACTGGGGGTGGACTTGGGGACAGGCTGAAAAGTCAGGTCCTGCAGGCCGGGGGGGCAGCTCTGCCGCTGCTGTGGTCCCCACGTGCCTCCTGCTTGGCCCCGAGGCCCCAGCACGTGAGCCAGGAGCCCTCAGAGGGCCATGGGTCCCTCCCCTTCTGCCCTGCTGGGGTCTCAGGCAGAGTCTAAGCGGATTTGTGGGGCCTTGGACCCCCGAGTAGCCTTGGTGACAGGGAGAAGCCGTGACCACCTTTAGGCATCATCGGATGCTCTCAGGGCAAACAGGGACTTGATGAGGCAGCCGGGGCAGCTCGGGCAGCAGATATGATAGGGCTGCACAAGGCTGGGGAGGCTGAGGGGCCCACAGCCCTCCACCCTCCGGGCCCCTGACATTCTCGCCTTGAGCCAGACCGTTCCCAGAGCTGTGGATGCCACGGAGAGAGCCAGCGGAGGGCTGTGGTCCAGATCGCCGACCGCCAAGGGCTGCTGCCGCCGTGCATGGGCCGCTCAGGCTGGGAGGGTGGGGACTCCCCGGCGCGGGGTGAGGCAGCCCCGTGAGCTGCTGCATGACCTGCGGTGGGGCGGCCCAGGGCCGCGGAGAAGCTGCGCCGTCTCCCGGCCTCACAGGGCAGGCGCGGAGACCGAGGCCTAGAGAGGGGAAGAGACTGGACTCCACACGCAGAGCAGGACAGTGGCCAGGTCACACCAGGACGGGGGGCGCCAGCTCCCCTTCACCCCTCAGAGGTTACCGGGCTGGGGGCTGCGGCAGATGGAGGAGGGGCCGGAATCCTGCCCGAGTGCCAGGATGGCCTCCCTGATGAAGGGGCCTTTAAAGGTCCCCTGCGGGAGCGGGGGGGAGAAAGAAGGTGGTGTGTCCAGGTGAGCGTGTGAAGACGTGAGTGTGCTGTGTTTGCAAGTGTGTGAGCGTGTGCGAGTACACGCATGAGCAAGTGTGTGCGTGAGCATGTGGACGTGCACGTGCAGAGTAGACATGGGGTGGGGCACATGTGCAAGGGCTGCCCTGAGGGACGCTGGGGCTGTCACGGCCTGTGTGGCCAGCTCGGGGCAGGCCCGGGGCTGGCGGGACCGGGGGGCGCCGTGGCGGAGTGTGGGCTGTGCGTGGCCCAAGGCCAAGGTCAGTGGAGTAGGGAAGGCAGGGCGGGGCGGGTGGGCTACCGTGGCCTCCAGAGGGGCCCTTGCACGTCCCTCCGATGGTGGGTGAGATTCTCTGGGAAAGTCAGGTGAGTGGTTTGGTGGAGATGCTGGCGTGTGTGTGTGTGTGTGTGTGTGTGTGGTGTGCGCGTGTGGGGCTGGGGCACAGTCAGGCAGAGGAGGGCTCGTCTGACAGCAAAGAAACAGCCCCTCCCGCCCTCCTCCAGGTTTGCGGCGCAGACCCCGCATTTCTGCTTGCCCTCTTCTCTGCAGGGTGAGGTGAGGGCACGGCCCCCGTGCAGGCGAGTGGCCCCCATCGCAGAGGGCCTGGTGGAGGGCGGCTTGGAGGCAGAGCGGGCGCCCACCCCGTCCATGCGCAAAGGCGTGCATGGCGGGCTCCTTTGGGGACCAAGATTCTGAGAGCAGGAGGGAGCTCGGGCTCATTATGCACGAGCTTATGCAGGAATAATGAGGGGAAGACGCTGTGATGGCAGAGTCTGTGTCTAATAAAGGGAAATTTATTCAGCGCTTTCCAGAGGAGCCTGAGCGCTTGCTGGTCTTAAAACAAAAGCACTACGTGCCAGCCTGCGGTTTGCCCCTGACCGACACAGGAGGCTGCAGAGACTCCACCCTGGAGGCAAGAGCCCAGGAGGATGCAACCCCCAGCCCACGTGGAGTCACCTTCTCCAGGGCAAGCCCCCTGCTCTTTCCTCAGTTTCCCCTCTCTTGCTTGGATTAGCACGGCCACCTCATAATCGGTCTCCTACCCCTCTCACCCCCACCGCCTCTCCACGGAGCCATAGAACTCTCAGGGCTGCATGTGGGCCCCAGGGCCTGGGCTCCTGGGCCCCTGCTTCCCGGGGCGGTGCTGGTGCACAGCTCTCTGCTGGCTCTGGCCCCCAGAAGTAGCGGCCACCTCCCCACCTCGCCCTCCCGGTGGTGGCGCTGGGAGCAGATCTGCTGAATGGATGAAACTGCAAATCACAGACACACTGTATTTCCCTGGGAGATGAGAAATCAGGGCTTCGGCAGGCAGGGCCTGGATGGGATTTTTTTCTTCCTGCAATTTAGGCACTGAGGGTCTGCCTAAGGGAGCCCCCGGCCGGGCCTGCCTCCCGGGAGCCGGCCCCTCTGGGTGGGGCTTTGGGCAGCAGGCACAGCCTCGGGACCCCAGCAGCCAGCCCGGCCTCGCATCCAGCGCCTGTAACTGCAGGGGTCTGAGCTTCGCCAGAGGGCCTTGTACTTATTACCCTACTGTGACTTAGTAGAAATTCGAGTCAGGGAAGGCTCTGGAAATCATATTGCGTGGCTCTGCGGGAGGGAGCACCCCTCTTGCTTCCAATGAAAAGAGGGTTATGTTGCCTCTGGCCGCAGGGGGCAGCTGCTCTGTGTGTGTGCGTGCGTGTGTGTGCGTGTGCGCGCGTGCACTCGTGTGCATGTTCTACTCTCTTTCTAAAACCCCAGCGAGCTCACGGGGAGCATCACTGAATATTTACTACCTTGCTTTTCTTTTCCCCCCAAAAAATGTAATTTCGCTGTCTGGCTATTAAATCTGCTTTATTGCTACAGAAAGACCTCGCATCCGTTAGCATGAAGGGCACCTGATGAAGATGGCGTTCAGCCACCTGTGTTCCTCCCTGTTCCGGAGCAGGGGAGGCTGGTTTCGGGGCTCACGGCCGCATTTCTGGGGTCCTGACATCCTCCTCTCTTTGCTCGGAGACCTTAAGGGTTGCAGACTTCTCTGGCAGCTGCAGGGGGATAAGGTTCCCCGGGCTGAGCTGCCCCGAAAACTGGAGTCCCCACTGGGCTGTACCAGGAAGGGAGTCATTTCTGTTGGTAGCTGACAACACCCGTGAGTGATGCTTTAAAGCCCGGGAATTTGGGGTTACATCTCCAGAGAACAGACAGTAGCAGAGTTAAGTGTTTTTACGAAAACCCAGGGACCCGCCAAGATCAGGCAGCCCCGGACAGCACACTTTGCCCTTCGGAACCGGTACATTGGGGGAGCTTTTTTAGGTTACCGGAAAGGTGGTCCATGTGTTCCAGCATTTTCGGACGCATAGATTTAAACGTATCCAATTTCTCAGTGGTTTTTATCTTGGTTGAACTATGTCACCAAGCTCAGTGTTTAGATAACATCAAAATGCGCTCACCCCACGCCCGCCCCCTTACACACAGCCCTCCCGCTAGGGCCGCCGGATTTAGCAACAAAGCAAAACAAAATGGGGTGCCCAGTAAAATCTGAATTTCAGAGAAACAACAACAAGGGAATTTTCGGTACAAGTGTATCCCATGCAATATCTGAGACGTACTTACGCTCCCAGAATGATTTGTCGTTTGCCTGAAACTCCGATTTTACAGGGCGTTATGTAATTCGTCTGGCAGCCCTACTCACAGCCCACACCCGCCCACCCGTGCGCCGTGATCGATCACACCGACTGCCTCCTTCCGGCCCCACCAGCCGGGCAGCCACGCCCCTGGCCAGAGTCTGCAAGTGGGCTTCCGGGACAGGCAGCCCGGAATCGGGGAAGAGCCGTGTGTGCAGGTCGTGTTTCTGAGGCTGGAGGACCAGAGTCTCCACAGCTTCTGAAAAGGGTCTGTGGCTCGTGAGAGGGAGCACCCCCAGGGAGGATGTGGGGGGACAGGTGTGGACAGGTGGGCTGTGGCCCAAGCTCCCTGGCCTGCCTGCACCAGCCTCCTTGGGCTGCTTCCAGCCTGCAAACTCCCTGAATCCGTGTGTCCCCGGGGAGGTCTGCGTGGTGGGCCATGTTCCCCGCTTGGGGCTGAGGCCCCCGAGACAGGCAGGCCCGAGACGGCCATTCTAGGTGGGGAAACTGAGGCCAGAGAGACTGTGGGGAGGGCGGGGTGAGTGGACAGCAGGCCCGGGGGACAGTGGGACCGAGATGCACCTGTAAGCGGGAGCTGCAGCAGAAGCGCGGGGCCTGACCTCAGGGCCCGGGCCTCAGTTTCCCCTCCTCTTGCCTGCCCGCTCCTGCTTCACAGGGGACTCTGCTTCAGACCCAGATGGATCTGGGCTTTGCATGAGTTTCCCAGGGGCCCCTGTCACAAACTAGCACAAATTCACACACACACACTTATTATGTTACAGCTCTGGGGGTCAGGAAGCCGAAATGGGTCTCACTGGGCTAAAGTCAAGGTTGGGCAGGACCGGTGCGTCCCAAGGCTCCAGGGGACCGTCTGTTTCCCTGCAGCCGCGTTCTTGGGCTGGTGGCCTCTCCCTCCACCCTCAGAGCCACAGGGTCTAGCCAGGTCGCTCTCAGGCTGTCTTGCTCTGACACCGTCCTTCTGCCTCCTGTCCCCACGTAAGGACCTTGTGGTGACGTGGCCCTTCTGGATAACCCCGATCCTCCCCCTGTCCTAAGGTCAGCTGATGAGCAACCCATCAGAGGGGTCAGCCACGGGCTCCGGGACTCGGATGCAGACGCGGTCGAGGCCACTTTTCTGCCATCCACCTGCCACCAGCAGGTCAGTGTGTAAACCTCTTAGAGGCTCAGTTTCCACTTCCATAAAATGGGGTGGTGATACCCCGATAGGATTTTGGGGGTGATGGAAACAATGTAGGTAAGTCTCCCAGCACAGCTCCCAGAGCTTAATTACATCATGAACAGGACGGGAGGAGGGCGCTGCGGCCTGGCCATGGTCAGTGCCCGACTTCCAGACACAAGAGAGCGAGCGCCACGAGGCAGAGATCGCGAATCTTGACGTCACAGCGCTGGACACAGAATCCGGTGCTTAGTGGATAGAATGAATGAGCGAATGATGAGTGAGTGAAAGTCTTGTTTGCAGGCAGACACAGGGAAGACGAGTGTTGGTATTGGAGGGTGAGTGAATGTTTTGGGGTGGGGAAAGAGGAATTTGAGGATCCCGGAGCCCCCAGACTTGCCTGCAGTCCTGCACCGGGGAGGGGTGGGGAAGGGCCATGCCTAAGGACCCACATTTCCCCTCCTCCTGGCTCTGTCTCCTTCCAGCCAATCAAAGCCCGTCTTCTTCCCCACAGGAGATGCTTAGCTCTCCGGAGTGGCCACACGCCAGCAGCCCCGGCCTCGATCACCCACCCCCAGACTCTGCCAGGATCTGAATGTACCCTGCCAGGGTACAATCAATGCCCCTGATCCCATTTGTCAGGGACAAAGTGGCCTGAGTGTATTCACTGACCGCCGGCCACTCCAGCCGGGCTCAGAAGTCCTTTGCCGGCGGCTTTCAAAGTGCGGACCGGCTGCTCATCCTTCCGGGAAACAAGCCAGTCTGGGCGCTTGCTGTAGGAGCTGCAACCCTGCCCTGTTGGTCAGTAGTGGGTCCGGCCTCCTCCTGCTGCAGTGAGTCCCGGCTGGGGGCAGTGGTGGTAGGACAGGGTCCAGGCATGAGCCTGCTTCTCCTGCCCCTGGAGGAGAAGCTGATTTCCATCCCCGCCTGGCAGCCCTAGGACCGGGGCCTCCGGCCGGGCCCCTACAGGCTTTGCTGGGCAGTGCCAACTTCTTCCTCTTCCATGAGGGGTGGCTCTGGTGGAACCCATCCCCGTGACTCCGTGGAGCCGCGGGGCAGACGCCTGCGAGGTTTTGTGTGCAGTCCTGGGGGTGGGTGTGGGAGGGGGTGTGTTCAGCCACCACCTTCCTCTGGGACCGGGCGACCCTCCCAGGCTCACCGACTCATCATTTCTCCTGCAAACACTCAGCGAGCCCTGTGTTTGTACCAGAAATCATGCCAGGCGTTAGGCACTCAACCTGACGGCAGACCAGACTCCCCAGGCCACCCCCAAAGCAGGTTCCAGAGGGACAGTCTCTCTGGCCTCAGTTTCCCCATCTAGAATGGCAGTCTTGGGCCTGTCTGTCTCAGGGGCCTCAGGCCCCAGCCCGCTGGTGGGCCTCAGCCCCCAGCAGGGAACATTCCCAGGTACTGGGGGTTAGGACATCAACATCTTTCGGGGAGATGCAATGTAACCCATAACTGAGGTTAAACATCGTTCACTACTGTTGGCAGCCTGGGTACCCGCAGTGGTGGGAGTGAAGTCAGCCTGATGGGTGAGTTCTTTTTGCATCGCTGACACTACGGCCGCCTAACGCACGGGCCACTGGAGGGACTGGAGAGGGAGGCCAGCAGAAGGCCATGGAAAAGTCACCTTGTCCACTCGGCTGGTGAGCAGGGCCCTTTTCCCATGGTGCCTTGGGGTGAGCATCCCCACGGGACACGGCAGCAATGCCACGTCCTGCAGCCCCAGAGGCACTGTTCACGGAGAACATGATGCCGGAGCTGGACGATGTGTCTCTGGAGGGTCACCCTCTGGCCCATTTTGAGAGGACTGTGCACACATCTCTTCCGCCCATCTCCTTGTCACCAGCCCCCCAGGCTTGCTCCTCCCAAGCCCAGGGGTGTTTGGCCAAGACGTCAGCCCAGCCAGGAATTCATGTGAATCCTTCTCACCTTCCAGGTTCAGTCCAACAAAAGGATTTCCCATCCTCACTGTTGTAGTAGAAGAACGTTCCCCCGTCGCGGCCCACATCCTGGTCCCCAGGCAACAGGGATGGTGCGAATGCCATAAGGTTCCGGATGTTGGGGTGGGTCGATAGCCTGGATTACGTGAGCCTCGTGTCATCACAGGGGCCTTTAGAAGTGGAAGAGGAAAGCAGAGGGTTTAGAGAGATGTGGAGGGGCAGAGGGGTTCGAGGGCGGGGAGACGTGTCCTGCGGTTACAGGCTCTGAAGTTGGAGGAGGGGCCCCCAGCCAAGGAGTACCACCAGCCCCTAGACGCTGACAATGGCCCTCTGCGGACATCAGCAAGGAGGCAGGGATCCGTCCTCTGGATCCTGAACGGGCACGGAAGCGGATTCTCCCCTAGAGCCTCAGGCAGCCCGGGCAGCCCTGCCAACACCTTTATTCTGGCCTTGGGAGACTTTGGCAGAGGGACCAGCCAGACCCACTGGACTTCTGACCTCCGGAACTGTAGATGCTACGTTCGTGTTGTTCTAAGGTGCTGACGTGTGTTACGGCAGTGACTGTAACTGATGCGACCGACCGTTCTTTGTGCCGTAGCAATACGTTTAGGTATCTCACGGGCTCTTAGAACTTAGTGGGGCCTTAGAAGCTATATTGAGGTGCCCTAGGGCAGTAGGTCCCCCTGTGGCCATGCGGCGCGCTGGTTAATAGAACAAGATGAACTTGGGTACAGATCCTGATAACGTCACTCACTATCTGTGTGGCCTTGATGAGATTCCAAAATTCTCCGTGCCTCAGTTTCCCTATCTGTAAAATGAGAACAATCAGGGCAACTGAGGATTCAGTACCGTGGTGCATGTGAAGTGCCCAGCCTGGCCCTGGGAATGCTCAGGGGACAGCAGTGGTTATAACTATCACAGCACCTCTGAGTGGTGGTTGTCTGGTCTGCTGAATCACCTCCTGCTCCGGAAAATCAATCTTTTATGAGATGACCAAGGTGACAACCTCCTGTCCCCACCTAGGATGTGAGTGTTCTGGGGTGGGTATCCGGAGAACAAGGTGCCTAGCCTGACTTTGGCACTGGCCCCTGATATGCCAGGCAGGCGTTGGTCCTTCCTCCTTCCCGGGCCTCAGTTTCCCCATCTGTGAAATGAGAGGGTTGACTCTAATCCCCTTCCGAGATTTGAGATTTCATGAATCTGTGAATTCAGGTCAGAGCTCCACTGTAGGTCTCATATGTAATCATTTTTTTCTCAGGATTACATATTTTTGAATAAAAATGAAATAAGACCTTCAGAATAACTGATGAAATACTTTTTGACCTAACATTAATATGCCTCATGGAAGGCAGGATAATGAATCAGGAAGATTAAAGACGTGGGGAGCCCGGGAGGATAACCACTGGGCCGCAGCGAGAGGCAGAGGGGGAGGGGTGCTTGTTTCCACATATATTTATTTACTCTGACATTAGCGCATTAAGCCGGTGCATATGTAATTTCACATAAAAACTCACAGTGGTGGAATATTCCTCTGCTCACACAGGCCACTCTCGTCATCAGAGCCTCCTAAGTGACATCAGAGGAGCTCTGCGTCCCCAAACCCATCCCAACAGCTTGAGCGACAGTGCCTGATGAAGAGTCATCCTTCTTGGACAACTAATTTGGGAGGAGGATGTGGGTGTCTAGGAGGGAGATCGATGGGGTGGCAGGAAGGGAGCCAGGCGGAGGGAAAAGGGACCACTCTGCTCCCGGTAACACCAGTGGCCACCGAGCAGGCCCTGAGCTGATGACCGGGGCAGAGGTCATGTCAGGGCGGTGCCGTGGGCCCCTTGGGAGGGATGTGGGGTGCGCTGGGGTCTCTGCCTCCGGAGAATCAGGCCATCATTCCTCTCGCCATGCAGGACCCTCTTCTGACTTGGCCTCTGAGCATCTCCTGGGCTTCGGGCTGGAGCCCTTCCAGCCTGAGGGATCTCTGATCCCTGCAGCTGCTCTGTCAGGGGTCAGGTGGAGGTCACAGGTGAGCAAACTGGGGCTCTGAGAAATTCTGGGACCCGCTCAAGGGCACACAGCCAGCTTTTAGCTGGGTCACCTGACCCCGAAGTCCCCGTCTCCCTTGCATCCTGGCCACACCCTCGTAGGCTGTCTGGACTGTGGGCCTCTGGGCCCTCCCCGCTCCACCCTGCCGGCTCCTACCTCTGACCCCTGGGACAGAGGGCATCAGGTGTCAGCTCTCAGAAGGGGATTCCCTAGCACCCTGATACTCCAGGTGTGGTCCTGGGACCGGCAGCGTCCGCGTCACCTGCACAGGACGGTGGGCCCAGGCTTGTCCCCAGACCTACTGAGTCAGGAGCTCCCTGCATCAAGGCCCGAGAGATCTGTGCGCACACCAGGTTCCCTGAGGCACTGCCCTGGAGGAGTTTGCATTTGGACAGGAGTCCAGGGGACTGGGGGTGGCCCCTGCCCTGGGCTGACCCAACTGAGCACCTGTCCAGGTGCTCAGAGAAATGCCCCTACCTGGATGGTGCCCCAGGACGTCAGGCTCCAAGTGACCAGGTCCAGCTTGAAGACGGACCCTCCTTGGGGAGTGGGGGAACCAAGGTGCTGAGCTACGCCCTCTTGGGGTTCCAGGACCCGGGAGGACGGAGAAGGGCCCACCTGTTCTGCTGCCCCGGCTGTCTTTCAACTCGGCCTTGACTGAGCACATGCTGGCCACACAGGCCCAGCGAGAGGCCCGAGGGTCCCGGGTGTAAACCTCACGTCTGTCCAGGAGCTCAGTGAAGGCGCAGGTGGGGGCTTTTGTTTGGCTGGGCCTTAGATGCCAAGCAGATTTTGCCTGTGGGCGACGGGGGTGGGCCTGGAGGGGCCGTTATGGGATGTTCTTCCAGGGTCAGGGGAAGTGGAGAGAGATAGACAGGCAGAAGGGGCGGGACAGGCTCAGAGAATGGGGGAGTCAGAGGTGATCACCCCATGGCCAGGGGCTGGCTCCAGTGTCCCCAGGCAGACCATACCCTGGCTGCATTTGGAGGCAGGGCCCGACTTGGGTGGGCAGCCAGTGCCCCAGATGCCTCCTCTGCCTCTCCTGGGTCCAGTCCACGTCAGAGCATAGGTCCTGAGTCAGCAGTGGCTCAGCTCCCAACCTCCCTCTGTGTGTGGCCCTGGGCAGTGACGGAGCCCCCGTCTGTAAAGCAGGGCCAAGGACACCCACCCCGGGGGTTGCAGGATGCTGGCGTGGCTCACTAAAGACAGGGGCACCCCTGTGGTTAGAATCCCCATTGTTGCTATGGTTATGGTGTCAGTGTCCCAGGACTTACTCCTTCTCCAGGGCATGGACTTTCCACCTCCTGCGGGCCTCTGGGATGGGGATCTTGGAGGATGAGTAGCGTGCTTGCCATCAGAGCTGAGTACAGCCGACACTGATATTTAACAGCCAGATGCTGCCGGGGGATGGTGTGTGCGCGCGCACACGCGCTCTGATCCCCTGGGGCTGCACGTTTTGCAAGCGTGTTGCAGATTTAAAGAAACCTACCAGCCTACTTTGTATGTTGAAGATGTTAGGCTCGAAAATCTGACACAGGAGGCACCAGCGCCTGGCTGAGAGTGACTTCTGATTGGACAGGAGCTGCCAGCAGCTCTTCTGATTGGATAGGAGCTGCCAGCAACTCTTCTGCTCAAACCCGGGCTGCTCTCCTCCCACTCATCACGTGTGTGTGGACACAGGCCCACACACACGTGCACATGAGCTTGGAAGCCGAGATCCTCCTGTCCCAGCTGCTTGGCTGGGTTTCTCCTTTCCTCACTTTTTTTTTTTTCATTCAGCAAGAAGATCGATACGTTAGGGCACCGCATTCATACACTGGAATATGATGCAGCAGTGCAAAGATATGAACTAGAAACATACTCATGAATGTGGAACAATCCCCAAAGCTATAATTAAGTGACAAAACGAAGCTACAGAAAAATACACACGGACTTCCCTGGTGGCGCAGGGGTTAAGAATCCGCCTGCCAATACAGGGGACATGGTTTCGAGCCCTGGTCCGGGAAGATCCCACATGCCATGGAGCATCTAAGCCCGCGAGCCACAACTACTGAAGCCCGTGCCCCTAGAGCCCGTGCTCCGCAACAAGAAGCCACCGCAATGAGAAGCCCGCGCACCGCAACGAAGAGCAGCCCCCGCTCGCCGCAACTAGAGAAAGCCCGCGCGCACCAACGAAGACCCAACGCGCCAAAAATAAATAAACAAATAAATCTATTGAAAAAAAAAAAGAGTACACACAGCGCGGTGCAATTTCTTTCTTTTTTTGTTCCAAACTCCCAATCCTTCCCTCCCCCTTCCCCTCCCCACCCCTCTCCCCCGCTTGACAACCACAAGTCTGTTCTCTATATTTGTGAGTCTGTTTTTGTTTCATAGATTTCTACAAAGTTTTCAAACATACAAAACGAATCTCTATACTGCTTACCGATACAATCACCTGTAGTAACATTATCAAGAAACTCACTGGAGGGCCTAACAGCAAATTCTGGATCACAGTTACATCTATGGGATCAGGGTCCCCTCCCCACTGTTAAATTAAGCAAAAAAACAATATCAGAGTAGTTTAAGGGTTTAATAACTGAATTTGCAGTTTTCATAGCACACCTGTCAGCCCCCGCCTCCAAGCTGTTCACAGTCTGGTCGGGAGAAAAAAGTATCCCAGGCTCTGAATGTTTGCTGCGACTGCCTTTTTCTCTCTTCTTTTCATTAATAGACTTTATGTTTTAGATCAGTTTTAGGTTTACAGAAAAATTGAGCAGATAACACAGAGGACAGAGATCCCATACACCCTCCTCCACCCACAACTTTCCCTATCGTTTTATTCTTATTTTTTAAGTTTGCTTTGCCGGAACTTTTTTTTTTTTTTAATTAGATTTCAGCTTTCAGAGCAGTTTTAGGTTCACAGCAAAACTGAGCAGAAGGAACAGAGGCTTCTCCTATGGCCCTCCCCTCACAGCCTCCCCCAGTACCAGCATCCCCCCATCAGAGACACACCATCGTCACCCAGGCTCCACAGCCTATATTAGGGTTTACTCTTGATATTGGACATTCTATGGGTTTGGACAAATACATAATGACATGCACCCACCATTGCCGCCTCCTACAGAATAGTTTTGCTGCCCTAAAAGTCCCCTGCAACTGCCTTTCACCGTCGAGTCACTGGATCCAGGTAGGAGAGGTGTGGTCTGTACAGCCCAGCTCCTTGCAGGATGATAAGGGGCTGGGACTCGAGGTGGTCCATGGAAGTCTGCAGGTGGCAGACGGGGCAGCCCGGGGAATTGAGCAAACAGATACTGAGCTTCTTGTAGGCAGCTGGCTCTGTAAGAATCTGGGGTCAGGAAAATCTTCTGTCTGCTGTAGAATCTTTTGCTCCCCTTCGTCAAACATCTGAAGATCTATAACCCATCCTTTTTCCTTTCCCTCTCTTTTTCCTTGGCTGCCAGGGAGCTCAAAGTTACACTCAGCTTGCAACTGCAAACTATTTCATGTCTCGGTTTTGGTATAGTTATCTTAGTTTTTGACTCAATTTTTATCTTTCCTTTAACGATGCATGTGGACATTTGTGTTTTCACCAGAAAGCATCCCACCTGATTATAGGAAGAGAAGTGGCTTACTGTAAATCACTGAAATAATGCAGGGCTGGACGAAGTTCTATGAGGACACAGGAGGAAAAGGAGGCACAGTCCTTGCTCTCAAAGATCCTCCGGTCTTTGTGGAGAAATGAAATGCGCCACGAGCAGGGCCAGAGCCCCAGACTGAACTGTCTGGACCACATGCAGGGGTGACTGCCTGCATATCCAATCTGGAATCCATGCTGTTGGGACGATTGGTCACGCCTGGCTGGGGTGAGTACCTGGTCCAAGCTAGGCTGACCACAGACCCCTCTCTGGACCCTGAGGTCAGCAGTAGCAGGAGAGGATGCCTCTGGCAGCGACGCCTCCCCAGAGAGTTGAGAGGTGGTTGCCGCTCCTGGGATCCCTGGAGCTGCCCCAGCTCCTGACTTTTCTGAGCCTGGCTCTCCAGTGTTTCCTTGGAAGCTGTGAGCTGCCCAAGTCCCGCCAGCAAATCCATTGTCATCTGCTGCTGTCGTTTTAGGTTGTGTGGCTTTGTCAGCTTCTGTTGCTGGCAACCAAAGGGCTGTGCAGATCAGGATTCTGCTCTCCTTGCCGGACTCAGCAGAAAGGAGCAGCAGATTGCTTAGTGATGTCTGCCCTGAGCGCGGCATGAGGAGTGACGGTCCATGTCAGGTATCACCAACTTAGTTCCGGCCACGCCCCCTCTATCTTCACTCTGGACTCTGCAGCCTTCCTAGGAAGCCAGTGGGCCCTTTAGGGAGGCCGATTGCAAAGCCTGTCTTTGTAATTCAAGACGAGTCTGCTGAATGTCCTTCCTGATGGCTAATCTATGCCCATATCCAAGTAGCTCTCAGCAATCAGCCTTCTTGGCCTTGTCGACGGGGCAGGCCTGAGGATGGATTTAGGCAGCTGAACCCTCCTGCACTAACTCCCAGACATGCTAGGTCTCCTGGGGATGACTCTTTTCTCCCAATTCCCCCACCACTGGGGGGAAGATCCATGGTTCTGGGGTAGGGCGTGAGGGGCAGCCCTTCCCGGCACTGCAGCGGAGCCCTGCAAGTCCAGCCATCCTTCCTCGTTCCTAAGTCCCCTTGCTCACCCCAGCCAACACAGAAGAGAGCCTGGGTTTGCCCTTGAAGACCGCCATGGCAACTGTGGCTCGGGCTGATGGATGCCTTTTTCTGGTGGGGCACCTGAGCTTTCCGCACAGAAGCCAAGACACGTGTAAAGCCCTTTAAGGGCGCTCGTTTACATGGCAAGTGCACAGATTACAGAATACCATATTTCACTGGCTTTACATCAGGCCAGCGATTGGAGCCTCTCCAGACCTCGTGTCATTAATCTTGGGCCAGACCAGCCGGCAGATTGCGTTTTCTCATCCCTGACATGCCCTGCAACCATGCTGAAGAGTGTCTCGTCTGGCTTTTTTCATTTTCCTCCTAACAGGTTCAATATTTTAACAAATCCAAGTGCTATATAACTGGAGGTGGTTTCCAGGAGACGCGGGCAGCGCTCTCCATACTTCTGCCACGGTCATTAATTTAGTGGCCCATGAGTTATGGACGGCAGCATCTCCCAGCCCAGCCTTGTTCCCTTCCCGGTGTCGCGAGGCCTCCGAGTTCCTTTTATCGTGATGATGCCTCTGGTGGTGAAGACCAGGGGCTCAGGGGTCCAGGGGTTTCTGTGCCAAAGGGGGTTGTGGCACAGGGCCACCCAGTGACCCAACCAGCTCTTAGCGTGCCAGGCTCGGGGTGGTGCTCACCGGGGTGCGGGGATGAATCAGACGCTGACGTCATCCTCGGTAGGTGGTGGGAAGTGGGTTACGGGGCGCCGGGCAGATGTAGTGAAGGGTGTAGACAGGGATCTTCCCCAGGGGGTAGCCTGGGACCAGGAGGGGGTTGGTACCTGCTTCTCCCCATTTACCCGTGAAGAAACTGGGGCTCGGGGAGGAGAGGCAGCTTGCCTGTGGGGCGAGGCTGCGAGGGCAGGGGCTGGGCCTTGAACTTCCGTGCCCACACATTTGCTCCTGGTTTTGCTCGGTCTGTAAACCAACTGGGAGGGCCGAGAAGGCTTCCTGGTGCTACGGTGACCTTTGGAAGCTGAAGAGGAGGCAGTGGAAGGAAGGAAGACTAAAAGCTTCCCAGGAGGAGGGTGCATGGCCGCTCGAGGCCTGTGGCCCCCAGGGACCAGCAAGGATTTGATGAGCAGGAAGTGATGTGGGCTCCCTGTTGCTAGGAAAGGACAGAGAGCTTGTCTCCCGAGCTTCTCCTGGTGTCACAGCTGCCAGGCACAGCCCACACTCCCAGCGCATCTGTTGCCCACCCGCCCACCAGAAGGGCAGCCTTAACGTTCAGTGACGGGAAGTCCTTAACCAGGTCCTTGGTCGTTGCCTCTCCCACTTCCCGGGATGAGAACTTGAGCTGAGTCTAAAAGAAGTAGAAAGCACAGCCAGCGCCCCAGAGTGATGAGGGCATCTTCAAAGGGATGGGGCGGGCAGAGGGTAGGAAGGGTTCTGACCAGCAGGGAGAGGGCGGGAGGCTGGGACCAGCACCGCTGAGCCCACTTCACAGATGGGGGCCGACGCAGCATGGGATGGCCAGGTAAACATTGAGGATTCCCCTGACGGACTCACAGGACCATTGAAGGGCAGGTCACCACCCCCAGGGCGAGGCCGTGGCACCAGGCGTCCTGCGGAAGGTGGCTCGTGCCAGCGGCTCTGTTGGTCCCACACAGGGTCCAAACTTCCCAGACTGCACACTTGGAGGGAGAACTCGGCCCGTCCCTGGAGCGAGAGGACTCTTTGGCGTTTTATTTGTTTTTAATCTCATGTTAGTCATTAATTTAAAAATTGCTTCCAGCAAACAAGCAAGACTGTGTCCACAATATTTTGGGGGGTGTTTTTCATCTTTTGCAGGACGTCGGGATGAACAATGACTCAGTATCCAAATGTCACACTTGGCTGGGAAACAGTTTCCATATGAATAAATATATGACTCTGCAACGCAAAAGCTAGTACAGATCTGTGCTGAGGAGATGCAGAAGGGCAACACTGTATATTTTCATGTTGGGTGAGTGTGTTTCCCTGAAATGCTGGGTTTAAATTCTGGTTGAGGACAATTCTCCCTTTTGGGGTCGTTAGCGACCCCAAAAGTCGCTATGGCAGCACCAACCAGCATTCCCCAGAGTCTGCTTTGCGGGAGCGCTGGAGCGCCATAAGTTCGCCTCCACCCCCCCTCTCTGGGCTCAGGGTAGAGGCCCCACCCCTGCCTTGGGTGGGCGTGGCCTCGCACTGGCCAATGACAATGAGACACCGGCAGGGGTGCTGCAGGCACTTCCGGAAGGACCGCTGCAGAGCCAGAGGGTGGTCTGGCACGTTCCTTGCCATCTTCTGTGATGAAGTGCAGACAAAGGTGGAACCTCCATCCTGCGGGTCCCTGGGGTCGAGCAGGTAGATCTCGTCCACCAGCCCCATGCTGCACACAGCACATCTGAGGGATGAATTCTCCCTTTTTTGGCGGGGGGGCTGTTTGTTACTGCAGCATAACCTGACTGATACAGTGTAACGCCTACAGATGCTTCAGGTTACAAGCACTGGGAGACACTGGGTTACACGAAGTCCAGTGGGAGTGGAGTGTTTCTTAGGGTCTCTACAGAGTAGGTGAGTGTCTGGAGGTTCCTTGATCGAGGGGCATGCTCTGGGAAGCACTGAGCCCACTGCCCACAGGTCACTGCCCTGGACCTCACCACTGGAGATAAACATCACCATTGCCACTTTACAGACAAGCAAGTGGGGTCACAGAGGGGAAGGGACTTGCTTGGTGTCACCATGGCAGCGCCATGACCAGCGTCTGGACCTTGGCCCCCGACATGGCTCTCTCTCCTTAGGGTATGTCACTCTGGGCTGTTTCTGATCTTGTGGTGACAGTTCCCTTTTGCGGCCTGACTGTCCTGCAGGCAGAGGAACCCAGTTTCACATTCCACTCTGGAGCTGTCCAGGTGTTAAGGATGCCAGTGAGTCATCCCTGAAAGCAAAATGAAGCTGTCCTGATACGACTGGCCACCCTTGCCGGGGTGAGCCAGGTGGCAGGGCTCAGGTGCACGGGAGGATGGACTCTGTAGGCTCTGCAGGCACTCTGGCACTGTGGAGGGGCTGGGAAAACACAACACAAAACAGTCTTCCTAGGCCCCAGACATCGCTGGCCAGGCAGCGGGCACTGCGCTGCCACTGGGAGATATGATGACAGGAGGAAGGGGAGGAAGGGAGGGGGAGCAGATGACACTGGCCACCTCCCCTCGCCCCTGCTTGTACCCCTGCTCGCCCAGGGGTCATCTCTATGCCCCCATGTCCAGCCTGGGACCTGTCCTCGGCGGGGCCCCGGCAGGTCTGGGGGACGCTCTGCAAGGGCGGCAGCTCACAGGAGCCTGACTGCCCTCTAGCTCTGCCAGTCCTGAGATGGCCTTCCCGCTGGGCCCTGCCCTGCTGGGGGCTGTGTGGCCTCAGTCACTGGGCGCAGCACCCTCTCACGTCCTGCAGGCGTGGCTGCCGGACATCCCGGGGAGGGGGAGGTTGTGAAATCTCCTTGTCACCAGGTCCCAGGAGGCTGCATTTGCACAAATGCACCTAGGGACTGTATTTGCACAAATCTCAAGGTCCAGTGGAAGGGGGAAAGCGTGTTTGTCCCAAGTGACGGGGGGAACCAAGGGCCAACTGTGAGCTGTGCATCGGGTGTAGGTTCACCTTGGAGGTGCCGTATGTCTGAGCTCCGCAGGACCGGGAGCTGTGGAAACGAGCCAGGTGATGACCAGGGTCCCGAGACCCTCTGCCGCTCGGACCAGCAGCTTCCCATTGCCGATCTGCGCGTCTGCAGAGGCCTGGTGGGGAACAGCCCCCGTCCCTCCCTCCCCTCCCTTCACCTGGCCACTGAGCGAGGGGTCAGGTGGAGACCCACTCCCCTGGGCTCTTCTGAAAATGGAGGGACAGGTCAGGCTGCTCAAGGGACAAGAAGACCAAGAAGCGTCACAGCACATCCCCAGCAAAGGCAGGGACCCGCCTTGAGCGTGGGGCCCCACGTGCAGACGCTGAGTCCCGGCGCTGTATTCCCAGGGTGACATAACACCGAGTCCCCTCCTTTGTGACAACAGGAAGAGGCTGGTGGCCAAGCAGATGCTTGCTCAGCTGGCGGGGGCGGGGCCTGGGCTGCCTGGGGCCACCTCTTGGGCCTTGGCTGCTCTGACCGGGGGACAGTCGGAACTCGGATGGTCTACCACCCACCGAGCATGGGCTCCCCTAAAGCCCAGAGGTGGGCTGGCTCTCCAGCTGGCTCTCAGGCCCATGGGCCCATCACAGCCCACCTGCACCCCCTTCTCACATGGAAATATTGTCACTTGAACACGAGCAATGACATGTCAAGCTGCCCAGGGGGCCAGAGCCCCATGATGGCCCAGCTGGGCCTTTTGGCGAAGCTGCGTGTTGGGGGAGGAGGGCTCCGGTGAAGACTTCCGCCGGCTGCTTCAGTCTCCCAAGGCTGTTGGCCGGGCTTTGAGGATCCAGGCAGTGGGTCTCAACGCCTCTCCTCAAGGGTGGGCGAAGCCAGACAGCAGCTCAGCCTCTGGGGGTGCAGAGTAGGTCGGGGGGAACAGGGTGACAGGGCAGGAAGAACACACAGCCCTGCAGTCAGGAGGGACCGCGTGTCTGTCCTCTGACCAGCGAGATGCGGGCAGAAGTGATGCCGCAAACAAGAGCCCTGTGGCTGGGCTCGCCTCCAGCTCTCCCTCCATCAGGACTAGGTCCAAGGACTCTGAGGGGTCACGGCAGGTCACCAGGGAGGAAGGAGCTGCCGACTGAGCTGTCATCTGGACCTCCCACACTGGCCGGCGTGTTGAGTGAGAAAGGACTTTGTCTTAAACCTCTGAGGTGGGTGTGTGGGGAATGTTTGTTACACCAGCTGCCTACTGACTAATACCTACTCCTTATGGGACATGCACAGAGGGTCCCCTGGGGGTGTTGGAGTGATTGCCTCTGAGTGGAGGTCATGATGGTGCAGCTGCTGGGAGAGGGGTGGGGTGGGGCTGGTGGCAGTGAGGGGCGAGGAGATAGAGCCCAGGTGGCGCAGAACAGGTCTCATCAACCACCTTTGTTACTGTTCTGAGTCTCATACCTTCCGTCCAGGTAGGCAGGTCCCGCAGTAAAGATCTCTGGGACACGGGGTCCATGTGCTCTGACCCCGACCCCCAGCCCCGCCCTGACCAGCAGCTGGCTTTGGGTGAGTAACAGCCCTTTGTGACTCAGTTTCCCTGCCTGCACAGGCTGTGGGGGGATTAGTGCTGGCTCCAGGCTGGGTCTGCCCATCCCAGCCGGACCCTGAGGCCGACTCAGATGGGGGAACAGAGCCAAACTCCCCTGCCCACTGCCCATGTCCCCTCAGGACACTGGGGCCATCTTGGTACAGCCATTATCACCCCCTTTGAAGACACGGAGAAACTGAGGCCCAGGTCACGAGTGGCACTGTCAAGGTCACACATCAGCGTGAGCAGCTGTACCAGAGCTGGAATTCACCCCCATGTCCCATGGGAGTCCTAGGACCCCAGAGTCAGACATGCTGAGGTCCCATCCGGGGTCTGTCCCACGGGCTGCGTGAGCTCAGGCCAGCGACCTACCTGACCTGAGCCTCAGTTTTCTCACCTGTAAAATGGGGAAACGATGTAGAAACCAGCCTCCAAGATGGTCCCAGTGACCCCACCTCCTGGCATCACACCTCGCCAGCCCCCTTCCCACTCTGTACCAGGGTCGGTCGTGTGACCAACGGAAATCTGCAGAAGGGGTGCTCCGTCCCCCGAGATTAGGTTATAAAAGGCACTGTGGCTTCTGCCTTGGGTGGCCGTATTCCCCGTCTCTCAGATGGTGCGTGCTGGGCAGGCCAGCTGCCATGCTGTCATTACAGCCCTGGGGGAGAACTGGGCCTCCTGCCAACAGCCATGTGACTGAGCTTGGAAGAGGCTCCTCAGACCCACTCAAACCTTCAAACGAGTCGGCGCTGGCTGCCGGCCTGACCGCCACCTTCTGGGAGACCCTGAGCCCACCCGAGACCACCCAGGAGGCCACAGAGATTGAGATATGATTGTTTTCTGTTGTCTTCTGCAGCCAAGACTTGGAGGTCACTTGTCCCCATCACTGTAGCCGTAGGTGACTAATACCCACCCACCGGATGGAGTGGTCGTGAGCATTACACATGAGGGTATGGGGAAGCCTGGCTCCCAGCCGGCCCAGTGCCACGTGGCCCACCGCAGCTGCCTCTGCGCTCTCACGGCGCTCGCTAAGGCTTACAACCCAGGAACCTGAGAAGCCTCACGCTTATTTGGTCGCAGTTGGCCCTTTTCTCTCTTCTCCAGTGCAGCTCTGGAATTTGGGTGATTACCAGAGCAGACGGGGGGGGGGGAGTTATTAGGAGCCATAACTGGGATGCTGGTGCTTGGAGGAAGCTGGGGAGATTTACAAGTGGCAGCTGTCAGAGGCAGGCGTTCTGCGACTGCGGCACGGCACGCACTCCTCTCCTCCTGCCTTTGGAGAAGCTCAGCCCTTGCGTCTGCTCCCTTCAGAGCAGGTGGAGGCGGAAATCAAATTAGCCTGCACATTTCTGCTGCTGATGGCTTTACACAAAGCCAGCTTGTTTGCTCATTTTTAATCCCTTCCTTCCATTTTTAAACAGTGGGCAGCTAAGTGGAGCTCAAGTGCACATTCTGGGATCACGTGCAGACTCCTTGCCAGCCTGATCCCCTCCCTCAAGCGTCCCTTCCAGCCGGTGGGGAGGAGGGCTGCAGGCCTGCAGGGGCAGAGGAGAGCGGGCAGCAGAAACCAGAGCCTGGAGGACAGATCCGGAGGGCGTGATGGGGACCGCGAGTGCATCCGAAACGGGGTGGACCTTTGTGACCATGTGCACTCCACGTTCACGATATTCTTCAAGGGTCCTGGGATCCCCTCCCCCATAGCTTAAGCACTCCCGGTCCGAGCTATTGTGTCAGAAGCTCAGTATTCACTCAGCAAACCGCACTGACCTCACACAGTGGGCAGGCCTCCTTCCCAGCCTCCCGTGGCTGTGGCTACAGCACTCGGGAAGGCCTCAGCCCAGGGCCTGGCCCCTGAGGGGGTTCAAGAAACACTGATTATTTATAACAACCAATAAATGAAAGGCCAGCACCGCCGCCCCCCCCCCGCCCCGTCAAACGCGGGAGACCACCTCTGACCATGGCAATCAGGGTGTCTCGTGGGAAAAACGGGGTCTAGGCTTGGCTTTGTGGGGTGTGAGGCAGAATGAGGGGTCCAGATGCAGTGACGGCACCAGGAAGGGCGGAGAGGAAGGGCGGGCGACAAAATCAGAAGAGGCAGGACTGATCAGCTCCCGCTTCGGGGGCTGACTGTGGAGTCCTTGAATGGCAGCCCAAGCACGTGGCCTTCGTCCCCAGGCCACGGGAGCATTGGAAGGCTTTAGAGCAGCAGAGGGACGTGGTCCAGGCTGTGCGTTAGCAAGCCGAACACTGCCGCCATGAAGAGGAATTACTGAAGGAGGACACAGAGACCGGCGAGGCGCTGCGCGTGGCAGCTGCCCAGGGAGAGAGAGGGGCGTGGACCAAGGCTGGAGGTGGCAGGCCCTGCCAGGTGGGTGGGGCCTCAGCAGGGATGCGCTGTGAAGGGGGAGTGGCAGGGCGCAGCAGGGGTGTGGGCGCGGCAGGGTGTGATGGGGCGTGGCGTGGGCGTGGTTGTTGGAGGCGTGGCCTGGGGTGGGGTGGGGCGGGGCAGAGGTGGCAGTGGGCTCGCTGGCTGGGCTCTCCTTTCCCTGACGGCAGCATCTCAGCTGTACTCTGTAACCTGCCTGAGAAAGGCAGAGGGGCCGAGGTGGGCGGACAAGAGCCGGGCCTGGGAGCAGCTGGGCTGGGGGAGGAGCCCCTTGACTTACACAGAGGACGGAGCTCTGCAGCCACTTGACCAGGCAAGTGGTCCCAGCATGGAGGCGGCAGTTGTAGCTCTTTATCGAGACACGGTGAAGAGGATGAAATCAAGGCCTTATTGATGGGTAGCGCTCAGAGTCTGCGAGTGGGTTGACAAGTGTAGGCGGTCCTTCCTGTGCCCCAAGAAAGCACAAGAAAGTGGCGAGTAAGGGCTCACGTCAGGGCGGGGGTCGCATGCACTCCAGGAGGCCTGTGCTGTGTGCAGCTCAGGGGAAGTTAGGCCCGGGGTCAAGGAAGGTTCCAGAGGAGGGAACCCTGGATGGTCTCTGACGATGAGGAGGGGTTTTGCAGGAAGGCGTGGAAGGCAGAGGCAGGATGAACACCCGCGCTTTTGGGAATCGGCCCACAGATGGGTGGGGCTGTGGGCTTGCAGAAGGGGGACTCACGGGTGATACAGAGTCTCGGGGGTCCCAGGCAGGGCATCAGGGCCTGGAGTCGGGCTCTGGCAGCTGCGTGGGCTGTGGAGCAGTGGGGGCGGGAAGCATGACCCCCGGGAGATAGCTCAGGGGCCCTGGCACTGCCCACATCCCGCCGGGCCTGGCTCACCCTCTCACCAACCCCCACCGCTGTCCACTGCTCCTCGAGCCTCTCAGGTCTCCAGAGTGCTGGCCGCCACCCGCCCCTGCAGTTGGGGTCTGAGTGCGGCGGTCCCTTCCTGCGCCAAGGCTGCGGTCCTCGGACCCACTTCAGGAGAGCTTCTTCCATGAAGAAGGGACTCCTGACACACTGATAGCGGAGTCAATCCCAGGGCATGGCACGTAGCTGGAATTAATGCTACTTTTTTTCTTTTTAAAGTGATAGTACCTAATAAAAGGCGATTTGTTAGGGAAGTCACATTCCTTGAATCAAAACCTATGTGTCATGATAACAAGATTCAAGGGCAGCTTGGCTTCCCACCTGGTTTGATCAGGACATCAGGCTTGGAGACAGGCCGGCAGGGAGCGTCGGGGCATCTGATTGGGCCCCCGGAGTCTGGAGCAGGCTGGTTTTCCCGGGATAGTGGGTGGGCTGGGCGGAGGCAAGCTCCCATCCCCCACCCCCAGGCCCCCCGCATTTCTCACCAAGTTTTCACCTTTTAAGAGAGCACAGGGAGATCAGCTCGGTGCTTTGTGACCACCTGGAGGGGTGGGATAGGGAGGGAGGGAGATGCAAGAGGGAAGAGATATGGGAACATATGTATATGTATAACTGATTCACTTTGTTATAAAGCAGAAACTAACACACCATTGTAAAGCAATTATACCCCAATAAAGATGTTGAAAAAAAATAATGAATTAGGAGAATGTGAGAAGACAAAAAAAAAAAAAAGAGAAGGGACTATTTTTAACCAGCCTGTCAACACCCCTGTAATTATTTATTTTTCACATTGAAAACTGACAAAGATGCCACATCTGAGGCAGCATAAAGCCTCCTTAACAGCATGGAAGGGGGGGCGTGGAATGCAGCTGGAAGAAGACACATTCTGAAAGGAGGCCCTCCAAGGTGGGCTCTGGAAGACGCAGTGAGGCGCTCGGAGAAGGGATTGAACTCTGTCCTGTTGCTTTGACGTCTGGAGGGATGCACAGGACTGATGTGCCACGGGGGAGGTGATGCCCTCCCAGGGGCTGTTTAGGGTCCAGGGGCAGGCGAGGGGGTGATGGCTGCCCCAGCTCTGGACTCTGGATCGGGGAGACGGCAGGGGGGCACTGAGTCTCTGAGACACGAGACACGTGACACGTTTCTTCAAGAACAGAGGTGAGGAGTCACCCTGGCCCTGAGAGCACGGACCTGGGAGTGTCTTCAAGGCCAAATTCCTTCCCTGATTCCTGCCGGGGGCCCAGAAAGCCCCTGATGCCAGCCCCAGAGGTGCAGCTGGTCCTTGTGTAGATTGCAATCCGCTCAGGGCACCCACTGACCACCTGATGCCTGGAGATCGATCCCCTTGTGGGACGTGCCACTGAGCACTCCAGGTACCCAAAGCGGCCCAGGCTGCCTCGGGATGAGGTGAGCAGCTGTCTCCAGAGATGCCTGGAGAGCCGGCGTTGGCCCTCCTGGAAGTACGGTGCAGAGAATCTGAGCATCATAGGGGATGGCGGGTCGGTGGGGAGGACGGGGGAGGGGTTTGACCGGAGTGCCCTCAAGGTCCTTCCCAGCCCTGGGTTCATGATGGGCCCAGACTTTTGGAAACCCTGAAAAGATGAGAAAAAATGACTAATCGATGTCGGAACTCAGATTCCCCTCCCCCTCCCCTTCCCTCCCCCACTCCAAGTGTGCCACTCGCATCTTTCAGCCTGGTCTTCAAACAGCTTCAGGATTCAAGGGCACTGAGTGCTGTGCACGCGGCAGGCTGTTCACAGACGCTTGTTGAAGCCTTCCCACTGTTGACGAAAACTTGATGAGCTCTCTATTTAGCTAAACCTGGGCTCTGCCTCCCCTACCAAGGCAGTGCATCTGTGTCAGAATGATGGACCCAGACCGTGATTGTGACCCAGTGTCTCTGCTCATTCAGTGGACGCCTCCAGGGGAAGATGTGACAGACAATAACCAGCCGGCCAGACAGGGAGCGGGGACTCCTTGCCTCCGACCTCCGCTGGTCCCGTGACCCCAGTGGTCCATCTGAGTCACCGAACCAGCCTGGAGCTCCCACAGCTCATCCTGAAATTCAAGAGCTTCTAGAACAGCCCCACCAAGGACGACGCTGGAGCCTGGACTAGAGGGCCAAGCAGGTGCCTATCGGGGCTCTGCTGCTGGCTAGCTGGGGGTGACCTTCTTTCCTGGGAATCGAGTACCTCATTTCTGAGATAAGACCGTCAGAGTGGTTCTGCAGTTTCTTCAAGACTGCAAGCCCCAAAGGCAAGACCCCCGTCTTCTTCTTTGCCCTGCAGTCCCCACCCGGCAAGCAGTAAGGCCCCGTGCGGGCGTTCTTCTGGGCTGCGTCGGCTGCAGTGACTGCGGAACTGTATCCTCAGCGCTTGCGCCCACACTGGCTCCTTCTCCACAGACACTGCTCTGGGGCCAGGCCGCTCTCCTGGGTAGCCGTCCTCCATGCCGTAACCCAGCCCGGGGCCTCCATGCCTCCCAAGGTGGGGAAGAGAGAGATGGAAGGTAACCACCTCCACCTGCAACGACTGCTTGCATCTCATTGGCCAGAACTGGCCACAGGACCCCACATCCCACATCCCATCTGGTCTTCCACCTCTCAGACCCCAGAAGGAGGACTAAAGACTGTCTCTGCCTCTTACGTTTCTCTCAAGTAAATGAAAGCTTGCCCGAGGCCTGCTGGGTGGCCGTTGGTGGGGTGAGGCCACGCCCAAGAAGGCAGAGTGATTGTTTAAATGTTGCTTCATTCCAGGAGCGCTTTGTCCTTTAAACACATATGAGATGCCTTATTACACTTCAATTAACTCCTCATTTAGGGCAGCATTTTAAAGGCATTTCCGAGCGAGTGAGCCAGCACTGGGCTTTGGGTGTCTGGTTGGTCCTGGCCTCAGGGAGAGATGCTGTCTCATGATCCTGCAGCCCACAGGGTGATGGATTGCTCTGAGAGAGCTGCGACTGACCCTGGGCAGGGGGCAAGAAATGAGGTTCTCATGATGGATGACCCAAGAGGCTGGTTTAATTTCCCACTATTACCTGCCACTCTGCGGCCGGCGCCTGCGTCATTTCCCAAGCTCTGTCCATCCATCAGGCAAACATGAGGTCAAAGGTGCTCCTCATTTCTTTGTTGGAGGACCTGGTGCTGGGGGGAGGGAAGGGGGGAGGGAGGGTGGGGGGAACGTATGCCCTTCTGAACAGAGGCAGGATGGGAGTTTAGCAGAACCAGAAGAACCGGTTAGAAACCTCTGGTCTGGGCTGGTTAATGTTGCAGGAAGAGCGGGGTTTGGCGTGCTGATTTCCGACGGCGGTGGGGGTGTGGACCGCTCGTGCAGACCCTCCCCATTGCTGGACACACAGCTCGACGAGGACACTGTCTGGAACTGCCTGCTGGTCGATTGTGTCACGGGGCAGAACCTTCCCTCCAGACGGGGCTGTATTCCTCCCTCATATTGTTATTCCAAAAAGGGGCACCGTTTTTTCTCCCTACCCACCTGAACCCTCCCTGGTGGAGGTGTTGCGTTTGTGTGTGTGTTTTGAAGTGTGGGTAGAGAGCAGCCAGGGAGAGCAGAAGGGTGTCCCACATGTTAGTGACAAAGCTGTCTCATCACTGGCAGGGGCTGGCGCCTCCTCCCTCCTGCCCTCACCCCTCTGCCCTGGGCCCCTCCTCCGAGCACTTGGTCCATCCGGGCAGGTGCATCCTTGGCCTGTAAGGTCATGCCGAGTCCCTCAGTGCGGTGCCAGTACGTCTGATGCCCCAGAAGATTCACCCCAGGCTGCCACACTCCTGCCACAAAGGTGTCAGTTGCCTGCCTTTAAAAATAGCTCTATTGTTTTCTTCTGATTATAACACAAATCTATCGTTATTGCAAAAAAAAGTTCAGAAACTTCAGAAAGTTGAAGGAGATTGTCACCACCCCTCCAACTAGGGACCACCCGGCGAATCCATCGTTATTGCAAAAACAGTTCAGAAAATTCAGAAAGTTGAAGAAGGAAACAGGGACCACCCCCCAACTCCCGCTAGCGAGCACCCCGTTTCTGAGCAGGAAGATGTGCGTGTGCGCAAGCCCAGGCTGTGCGCTTACTGTGTTATAACCAGCTGTCCCCACTTCCGAGTTCTGTGACATCGTCCACGTCCACAGTGGCTGAGCCTTGAGTCACGTTCTTGGCTATACTGGGTCACTGCTAAGAACCCAGTTTCCAATCGGGCTGGGTGTGACCTTGGGTGCAGCAGGGAACGCTCCCAGAACAGCCCCCACACCTGACCACGGCTCCAGGCTTCAGGGAGACGATGCTCACTTGTGCACAGGGTTTGGCCCAGACCTCACGCCGCCGGCATCCTCTGTGCCCCGACTCCTGCCAGCCCCCCGCTGTGATTCCCCTGCATAAAGTGCAGATCAATGCACCCCACTCTGCTGAAGGCTGATGAGCTGTTTTCAGTTTTCCTCCTGTAAACATCACAGCAGTGGCCATCCTTGATGTTGGGTCTTTGCTTGCTTGACTGATTTAGCTCTAAGACAATTGCCTACAAGAGGAGCTTCTCCGTCCCTGGGTCCCTCTTTGTACGATTTTGTTTTGTTTTGTTTCTCCCGTTGCGGAGCACAGGCTCCGGACGCGCAGGCTCAGCGGCCATGGCTCACGGGCCCAGCCGCTCTGCGGCATGTGGGATCTTCCCGGACCGGGGCACGAACCCGCGTCCCCTGCATCGGCAGGCGAACTCTCAACCGCTGCACCACCAGGGAAGCCCTGTGCCTCTTAATAGTCGTTAACCCATCAGGCCCTGGCCCGGGCACCTCCCTGAGTCGTGGGGAATGCTGACCAGTGCCACCAGCTTCCCATCTTGAGCGGGGCCCGTAACCCACCTGGTGCCTGTGGGCCGCTTGACCACACCTGCCCCTCCCTCCACTCTGGGTGTGGGTCCTGCCAACCCTGCGTGACGGCGGCGCCTCAGGGGCAGGCACTTGGCCTTGCTCATCCCTATTCCCTCTCAGGTCTGGACTCCAGCAGAGTTAAGGGGAGACCAACTATTGGCCATCAGTGTTCAGCTGCCCATCGACCCTGCTGCGCCAGCCCCGGTGTCCCTGGAACCTTCCACCCAGCGGCCGTAAGGGTGGCTGTGTCTGCGCTTCCCCGGCTGGCTGTCCTCCACCCAGCGTGGAGTAGGGTCTTCACGATCACGTGCTGAAGGGGTCAGTGTACAGATGAGGTCGACACGTGTGATGCAGGTGTCGCTTCTGCACGCCACCGAGACCCACCCAGGCTCTCCCTGGGCCGCCGTGGAGGACGCGCCTCGGACACCAGGGAAGGCGGGGTCAGCCCACCTCGGCCTCACAAACCCTGTAGCTGGAGCAAGTCCATCTGGTAGCCCTTGGCCAGCCCTTCTCGCACCTCACCCTCTGACACGCCCACCGCGCCCACCAAGTGCTGCCCTCACTTGCCCGACGGGCCGGACTCTGGCCGGACTCTGGCAGTTAAGCCGTGCCCTGGAGTGGCCCAAGCGTCACCCTGCTTGTGTTGCCAAGGACCGTGCTACTTTGCCTGGCATTTGCTTTTATCACTAGATAACAGTCATAGCTGTCATTTGTCATGTGCTCATTAACGGGCTAAGCGCTCTCTGCACCCCAGGCTTGAATCCTGAGAAGACGCCTGCAGGGACGTTATCCTTCATTCTAGTTTAGAAATGGCATCCAGAGGGCTGTCCCCCACCCCTACCCCCAAAATCCCGCATCCGGAAGGGAGGATCCGGATCCCGGTCTGTGCCCAGCTCTCTCTGCTCTCTGAGGGAGCGGCTGGCACGGTGACCTTAAGCCTGGCTTGTGTCCTTCCCAGATGCAGGCTGAGGCACACAGCTGTGGGGCCTCGGGGGTGGCGGGTCAGTGTGAGGCCGTGGGGAGTGGAGACCAAGGGGCAGGCGTGTCTCCAGCCAAGGGGCTGCACTGTGCAGAGACACCTGTGCCCACTACCCACTGCAAGGTTGAGGAGGGGAGGTGTGGCCCTAAGACCCGTCTTCAGACAGTGATCCTGGACCCTGGCCGACCCTTCTTCCCTGACAGGAAGGCTTGGTCCTTAGGGAGACCGTCCTTCCGGCAGGACTCAAGTGGATCGGACCCAGACGGCACAACCCCAGCTGCACTCTGGAACCTTCTCTCCCAGCAGAACTTAAGAACGATGTTCCCAAGTCATCCCCCGTGTTGTGTCGGGGGTTGTACTGCCCGCAGCTCCCTGGGTTCCAGACTCGTTAGCACCATGTAGTCCCGGGAAGCCCAGCCTCGGAAGCCAGAGATGGAGACCCACAGGTGATTCTCAGCCCTGGGCCAGCTGCTTGTTACCCGCTGCGCCCCCCAGCGCTGTCAGCTGCCAGATGGCCGGGAGCCAGGCTGCCCAAGGACACGGTCACTCCCCTCCAAGGAATAAGGACATTGGTGGGGGGACAGGTGAGAACGTTTCACTGAGTCCCGGGGACCCCCCAGGCTGCTTACGGGCCAGGCCAGGTGTAGTGATGGGGAAAGCTGGGAGAGCAGCAGTGGGAAGCCCCCCGCTGAGGGCAGCGTCCCTCCCTCCTGTGCGGAGCGGTGTCAAGACTTTTTTTTTGCAGAGAGAATCACAGCGTCCTTCCCCCGGCTGGGCTTGCATGGGCAGCGGTCACCAGGCACACGAGGCACCATGTGGGCTCTGGACACGCTTCCCCCCCTGTAGCCCCCATGACCACGTGAGATGTCTTTCGCGGATGCGGAAATGGAGGTTCGGAGAGGTGGGAACTCGCCCAAGGGCACGTGGGTCGGCGGCGGGATTCCAGGTGGAGGAAGGGCCACACCACCGCTCAGCGTGCTTGGTGGGCCCAGAGTCAGGGCCACAGGGGCTCTCGATGGGCTGGACAGGACGAAGCACCTGTCATCACTCGACCTGCCGCAGTGCCCCGCTCTGCTCCTCGGGCACCGATGCCCTGCAGACAGGAAACTGAGGCACTCCTGGAGGAAGTCAGGGTTGGGGCAGAAAACTCAGAGCGGTCAGGGCACCGTCCTTTCAGTGGGGCACGAGCACAGGCATGTGGATCAGGAGTGAAGAAGTGTCCCGCCGAGGAGCGGCTGAGCACAGCTGACATGTGACTTGGGACTCCATTAGGCTGTGGTTTCCCTGTAGCTCCAGGCACGGGGCAGGGGCCGTGTGCCGAGGCCCAGACCTGTTCTGTCAGGAAGCATCCCTGCGGCTCCCCTGGCTCTGGTTATGCAGCCCCCGAGGGCCTGGAGCGCTCACCGAGCCCTGCCTGTCCCCGGGATGCAGGAGGCTGAGAGGGGCGTCGCGAGTTGGGGGTGGGGGGGAGGGTCTCTGTCCCCGGGGCTTCCGGCCCACCTGGAGGCGCCAGGCACACAGGTGAGTCAGCAGCACGTGGCGATGTATAAACCAGTGCCCAGCACTCGGGACACGCTGGGGACAGGTTGTACACGTCCCTGAGCAGTGACATTCCTGTGATCACACGGCGTCCTGAGGACAAAAGTTGTTCCCGGTCAGAGCTCTGCTGACGGATCACTTATGCTTTGATTGTCCTCCAGGAAGGGGAATGACAATGGCTGTCCTTCACTTGTCCAGAACCGAAGAGGGCAGCTGGTCTTCCAGAAAGAGAGAAAGAGACAGAGAGAGAGAGAGACAGAGAAACAGAGAGGGAGATAGACACAGAGAGACGGGGAGCGGGGCGAATATTCATCTTACTGGCCAGGGATGGCAGTGAGGGGCCCAGGGTCTCTTGGACACTGGAAGCTGAGCCGGGACCAGGCCTCCAGGCTCCCACGTCCACCTGGACATACCCTACGACAGGCCAACCACACTGGGGTGGGTCCCTGCTTTCCCAGCGCTCACTCTTTAGTGGAGAAACATACTAAACAACTACCTTACAAATAGCTTTTACTGAAATGATCATTTTAAAAAAATCTTTTAACTGTTATATAATTTTACAGTTACAGAGAAATTACACAAACAGTACAAAGTACTCTCATATACCATTGTGTTTTCTCTCTCCCTCTGTCACTACACACACACACACACACACACACACACACACACACACATGCAGACATGTCTATACCATTTTCCGAACTATTTGAGAGTAAGTTGGAAAACCACGTGGTTGGCCCTTTGCCCTCAACGTCAGCACTGAGCAAGGACCGCTCTCGTATAATCACAGCGCAATGATCAAAACCAGGAGATCATAGTTCTCGCTGAGGCACAGTCCATATTCAAGTTTGTCCAGTTGGGCTGTGCGTTCTCGGGGGGTCCACCCAGAAGTGAGGTTGTATCTTTCTCAGTGCGTCATCCCAGGAGGTGGATGTTGTCTCTTCAAGAAATTAAGAAAAGAAAAAAACATCTCCTTGATGGTAGCCTCCATATTTACCACACCCAGTGCTCTTCTCTCCCCACTCCAGATGGGAACATCTATCTAGAATCAATTCCTTCATCCCAAAGAACCTTCTTTAATATTTCTTATCATGCAGGTGACGAATTCTCTCAGTTTGTGTCTACCTGCAAATGTCGTTTTCCGCCTTCATTTTTGGAGGATATTGTCACCGATATGTCCTCAATCCCATACTTTCTGTTCCTCATCACTTCTGGTAAGAAACCAGACATCATCTATATCTTCATTCCCTTGCAGGCAATGAGTCTGCTTTGAAGAGCTTTTTCTTCATCTTTGGTTTTCAGCGATTTGATGATGATGTGTTTAGGAGTCGTCTTCTTTGTGTTTCTTCTACTTGCGGTTGTCTGATACTCTTGAATCTGTAAGTTTTCTGTTCTTCCCAAAATTCGGGGAATTTTTGATCATTAGTCCTTCAAGCCTTTTGTTTCTGGCCCATCTTCTCTCATAAGGAGATGTACGTTGAACCTCTCGATATTTTCCCACTGGTTGTGGAGGCTCTGTTCATTGTTTTCAATATTTTTTCTGTCTCCCCTTCAGAGAGGAGATTTTCTATTGCTCCGTCTTTCAGTTCGCTGGCCCTCTCTCCTGCCGTTTTCAGTCTGGTGTTAACTCCATCCAGCAAGTGTCACAATTTCACATGTTGAGCTCTTTAGTCCTAGAATTTTCTTTTTATTCTCTTTTATAATTTCCATTTGTTTATTGAGATTTCCCCTATTCATTTTTTTTGTTTTTGCGGTACGTGGGCCTCTCACTGTTGTGGCCTCTCCCGTTGCGGAGCACGGGCTCCGGACGCTCAGGCTCAGCGGCCATGGCTCACGGGCCCAGCCGCTCCGCGGCATGTGGGATCCTCCCGGACCGGGTCACAAACCCGTGTCCCCTGCATCGGCAGGCGGACTTTCAACCACCGCACCAACAGGGAAGCCCTCCCCTATTCATTTCCGATGAAATAATTTTCTTTGTGTCCTCAAATATATTTACATTAGCTGCTTTAACTCTTTGTCTGTTATTTCTAACATCTGGGTCTTTTCAAAGTCAGCCTGTATGAACTGTGTTTTCCCCTGTTTATAGGTCACACTTCCTTATTCTCGTGTCTAGTCATCTTTGTTGTATGCTTGACATTGTGGGTAGGATAGTGTTGAGAGTCTGGACATGGTTGTCTTTCTAGGGAGGGTGTTGAGTTTTGTTCTGACAGGCAGCTCATTTGCTGGCAGATCAGATGATTCTTAGGCTTGGGTTTGAGTTTTATTAGATATGTTTACAGAGATTCTTTCTCTAGGGCTAGATGAGTCCTGCTCCTAAGGCATAGCCTTTCTGGGGTGTCGGTTGAATGCCTGGGAATTTCAACAGGGTTTCTCCGTTCCTGCTGGTCATGCAGATTCTCTCCCTAAACGTGCAGCCAAGTATTCAGAAGATGTCATGGGACCCCCTGTGGATTCTGGACGCTCCTACCTGTGCACTTTCAGCCTCTCCTGTACTCTGCCCCCAGCTGCAGCTACCTCGCCAGCCCCAAACTCCAATCCCTGCCTCCCCAGCTCAGAGAAGCCACATTTTCTGCCTGGGCAGTCACCACACATCATGGAAGAAAGGAGAACTCCATGAACAGAGTCCAGGCGGGACCACATGGGGGTCCAGAAAGTACCCCAGACAGGAAGCCAGCGACTGTGGGACTCACACTGTACACTCCTCCCCTCTCAGGATCCCAGTCCTGCTGCTGTCGAGGCTGAGAAACTTTGTCCCTATTTTGTAGGTGTCTGCAGCAGTAGGGCTAGTCTGGCACCATCATGGCCAGAAGTGGAAGTCCTCCACGGTGAGTTTTAAGTTACAGTTTGGGTCAGTGCTGTGAAGGAGAGAAAGCAGGTGCTTTGTGAGGTGCGAACAGGTCGGAGGCTCAGGAAGTGTTCCCTAAAGATCTGAAGACTCTGAGCTGAAATCTGAAGGTGTGCGTGTACATGTGTGTGTTCTGCACACGTGTGTACTTGTGTGCACGTGCGATGAGCAGAGCCACAGTGTCAGTAGAGGAGCAGCATCTGTGAAATTTCCTGTGTTGGGAAAGTGGTGGATGTGTCCCCGAAGCTGAAGAAAGGCCAGTGTGAGTGGCTCCGGTGCTTCCCAAGTGCCACACCCAGCGTGGGTGGGAGGCAGGGTATAGAGCTCCCTCACCTGTCAACCACCACCTGCCCCCCCAGCCTCATCCACTTATTCCAGCGTGCCTCTTATCATTTCCTATGTGCGTATGACATGGAAAAGGAGGTTGGGGACCCTGGGAAAATGCACAGGTGGAGGGAAGGAGCCTGGATGGTAAGACGACAGGCATCTGAGAGCACACGGGAGCCATGGAAGCTGCAGAGCAGGGAGGAGCCCAAGCAGGCGTGTGCTTCTGAGGGCCACTGGCTGAAGTATCCCTGGTGGCCCCACAAAAGGCTCAGGTGCATTTGGGTTAGGAAGCTGGTCTCTCACTTTGTGCGATTCCCCAGGGAGCTCCCGGCGGCTCCCTCCAGGCGCTCACCTGAGCTTCGTGGCCCCAGGGTGGACTGTTCCATGAGTAATAGTTTTTCAGACAAAGAAACCCAAGGTCCTGGGAGGTGAACGACTCATGGGCACTGTCTCCAGGCCTCAGAGGCACCTCATCGTCCGTGACCAAGGTGCCCCAGCTCCACCGGTGCACACGGCCCCTCCCCTCCCAGCGGGATCCCTGATACTACAGACTCTGGTGCTCGGCAAGGAGTGATGGGTATTCTAGCACCAGTTCTGTTCTGCTCCCAGGTGCTGGTGTCGGGGCAGAAAAGCCCAGGTCACAGGCTCATCAAGGTCTTACAGACCTTCACTGGTCAGTCTAGACGAGGGAGCCTGCCCCGGCCAGCTGGCCCCTGAGACCTCCTCCCATGGGCTGTCTGGGGTCTGCCCCACCTCTGTTGGACTTGGGAATGAGTGTGGCCATGCATGCCTGGGGTCAAGGGTTGGAGGAGGCCGTGTTCACAGTGGGAGCATCAGACGGTAACTCGCGGGTCCTTCTGGGACTTGCATGGGGCCACAGGCCCACTTCTGAACCTCCCTCCTTCACACAGCCTGAAAACAAGCTTAGAGGAGGGTCTCTCTGAGGCCAGGGGAGACCTGGCTTAGATGATCCCTGTGCATGGGGCAGTTATGGGGGTTTCTGCTGAGCTGGAAGCCACCGTTGGCAGTGCCTCAACACCTCCAAGCTGAGAGTTCCCGGGCCCTGGCCGCTGGGGTGTGACGAGGAGGCCGTGTCCTGCCCCAGGCACAGATGGGCACCAAGCCACGGGCACAGGAGAGCCTGCACCTGCTGGCTGTCAGTGCGGTGCCAGTGGAAAGCCCGTGAGTGGCTGCATTGCCCAGGGCATGAATAACAACAAACCTTCAAAAGAAAACGTGAAAAAGCAGCCGTGGTCTCCACCTGGCTGGGACAAGCCCCCAGGTGAGCCCAGCACCGACTGTGCCAGCTGGGGATGCGATCGCTATCTAGGGCGAGGTCACGGCATTCAGAGCCCTGGTGGGAAGCGTGGTGCCCACTCTGCTCTTGTTGAAAGACTTACATCAGCTTATTACGGGCTCCAGGGCGGTGTGGACAGGAGCCTCCCTTGATCTTGGATCCTGAAAACCAGTGCCCAGGCCAGGGGCTCCTTGAAAGGGTAGAAGCCAGGGCAGGTGGGCCTTGATGGGCACTTAGGATGGAGGAGTCCGCGCTATGTTCCATTAGGTGGGGAACAGGAGGGAGGGAGTGAGTGCACCTCGTTCCCCGGTTGCTCTCACCTGCGCTCAGGCTCCTGGGAGACAGCAGGTGAGAGGTCCCTGACCTTCAATGCCAGCACCCTGGATGGGCAGGACACAGAGCATCTTCCCAGATAGAGATGGGCCCACCCACATGTCCACGTTTCTGCCCAAGACGTCTTCCCGCCTGGGTGATGTTTCCATCTGAGGCGCCGCTCAGGGGCACTGTGCTCTGTCCAGGCCTCCAGGTGCTGGCCTTGCTGGACACAGCTTCTTCGCAATTCTGTGTCCCCATAACCTGGCTGCTACGCCCAGGTCATACATGAACACCATGACCTGTAGTCAATGTACCCCGTGGGTGCCTCCCCCAGGGTTAGGAGCTCTGTGAGGGGCAGCCAACTGGGAAACCCCAAGAACCTGGACCAAGAGAGATGCTTCTTAGTTCAAGATGGGCTCCCTCTCAGGCTCGCCCCGCACGTGCTCCTGGCTCCCCAGGGCTTTGGGCCTCTGCTGATGTCGCCAGTGCCCAGGTCACCTGGTCACTCCCCACCTGTCATGTTCCCTGAAAGCTGGTGTTTCAAGTGCTCAAGAAATTCACATATCCATGTGCCGTGGGTTGTGTTGTGTCCCCGCAAAAAGATGTGGAAGTCCTAAGCCCTGTACCAGTGAATGTGACCTTATTTGGAAACAGGGTCCTGGCAGGAATAATTAAGATGTAAGTTGAGGTAGTCAGGCTGGAGAAGGGTGGGCCCTTCATCCAATGTGTCTGGTGTCATTTTGTTTGGACACCAATGTGTTTGGTGTCTCTGCAGAGCAGAGACACAGAGACAGACACACAGAGCAAAGAACGCCCTTGAAGGCACAAACACAGAGAAGGAAAGGAGCAGAGATTGGAGCCACAAGGCTACAAGCCAAGAAACCCAAGGCTCGCCAATGACCAGCAGGGGTTGGAGGGGCCTGGAAGCTTCTCCCTCGGAAGGAACCAGCCCTGCCGACCGAGATTTCAGACTTGCAGCCTCCAGACCTGTGAGAGAACGCATTACTCCTGTGTAAGCCCCCCGGTTGCGGTCCTTTGTTATGGCGGCCCCAGGAGACAGTTACACATATACCCTGAGACCTGGCTGCCACCCCATCCTTGAGGACAGCCTGTGAGAAAGCAGCCAGAGTTCCACGGATGTGTTTTATTTTCACCTCTTTGGATGATCAGAGACAAATCTGCTCTCCACTCTCACTTCCTCCCAGCTCCCTCCCTCCTTAGGGAACACAGTGCTTTTAAGGGAACTGGTTTACGTGATCAGAAGACGGAGGAGGCCGCTAGATGCCTGGCCTGAGCTGGGAAAGGGGACGAGAGAGAGAAAACGAGGCCGCGGGAGCGGGCGAAACGGCCTGGCCTGAGTCTTCGCGCCTGTCGGGGTGGGGCTCCTGGGGGCTTCACAGCAGGGTCCCGGGGTCCTGGCCGGGAGGGGCAGTGTGGACGTGCAGAAGCCTGCCCCACCTACGTTTGTGCCCTGCAGCCCAGGAGCCCCCGGCATTCCCGGGGCTGCTGTGACGGCAGAGGCTGTGTCTGGGGAGGGATGAATCACAGGGTTCATGTCCCAGCTCTGCAGCCTGTGAGTCCTGGGGCCTCGGGCGAGCCCCCGACCCCTGAGACTCATTGCTCATCTGCAGATGGAATAATTAATAATGACAGCAGTAATAATCTGAGTAATCGTAATGGCTCTTGCCGGGGCATGATGGTCAACTCTGTGCCCATGTGATGGGGCCACAGGACCCAGAGGCCTGGTTCAACAGTGCGCTGGGCGCGTCCGTGACGGTGTTTCTGGGAGAGACTAGCATTAGATTTGATGGGCCGAGTGAAGAGGGGGCCCTCCCCAATGTGGGTGACCTCATCCAACCCACTGAAGACCGCCCCCCACCCAGAACACGAAAAGGAGGAAAGGCAAACCGCTCTCTGCCTGGCTCCTCCAGCCGGGATATCCAGCTTCGTCTGCCTTTGAATTCGGACCTGAACTGACACCATGGGTGCCCCTGGTGTCCCGCTGCTGACGACAAACCTTGGGACTTCTCAGCGCCCGTAATCGTGTGAGCCGATTCCTTATAACAAACCTCTTTATCTATATACATCTCCTGTCAGTCCTGTTTCCCTGACTTAGACAGGAGCTGGGATGGCACTAAAAGGAGACGGTGGAGGCCTCCTGGGCAGAGGGTGGGGCAGGTGAGGCTGCTCCCTGCAGGAGCCGCGGCTGCCCTGACTCTGGCGGGTCCTTTCCATTGCTGGTTGCCTAGCAACAAGATGGCCATCACAGACACCTCCAGGGATGCTCTGAAGACTAAACCACAGGGTCCAGGGACCAGCAAACCCACGACCTAAGCCGGCCTGTTTGTGGAAATGAAGTTTTACTGGCGGAGGACCATTCCCATTTGTTTACCTGTCCCAGCGCTCTGCTCCGATGGCAAAGCTGAGTACTTACCACGGAGGGCGTACGTCCTGCACAGCCTCAATATCTACTATCCGGCCTTTTCCAGAACGAGTTGACCGCCCCCACCCCCCCCAATGATGTCATAGCCACGTGAGGGGTCTCCACGGGCTGTGCCCTGTAGGCGGGAGTTGGCTTGCTCTCTGGCCCCGCTTGGGCGCCGGGTTTCCCAGTTCGAAGGGCCTCCCCCAGGCTCACAAAGGGGTTTCCACGAGCAGTGGGGCCCAGGTCCAGCGTTGTCCTCTATTGGTGCCCCTCATGCCTCCTTCTGGAGGCCTTGCCTTCCTGTACCATCACTGCTCCCTGCGGCTGACACACGGCCCAACAGAGGCGTTAGCTGTTAATGAAGGTGTTTGCTGATAATGAAGGTGTTGCCGATCGTGACCGCGCTCCCTGACAACTGGAAGCCGGCCACTGAGGGCCGTCGCAATACAGGAACTTTCTAGGTGGGTTGGAAAGGCAGGAAGCCCTTCAGAATCCCAGCGCAGGCGCAAAGGGGATGGGCTCACAGGCAGCGGGATATGTGCGGGACGCAGGCAGCTGCTCACAGGTGGGCAGAGACCCGATGCCCTCACGGAGCCAACTCGTATGTGAGTCACTTCAGAAAGTGGCACTCGGGGTTCAGAAACGTCCGCTGGGCAGAAAGAGGCCTGTGTTTCCACCAGCAAAGGCGGCGGGGAGGGTGTGTGTGCAGTGAGTCGAGCCTGCAGTGTTTGACCTGGAGAAGCTGGGGTGGGGGGGCCAGGCAGGAGCAGACAGCTGGGGCCCCTCTCCTCCACTGGAGGCCGTGTCGCCAGTCCAAGCTCCACGGAGGGTCTGTGGCAAGCCTGGGGGCCTGGGAGCTCCCCACACCTTGCCCCTCCCTCTTCTCAGGTTAACTCCCATCAGAAGAGACCCACCTGTTCTCAGTGGTCAGTGTGCCCAGATGAAGATGAGAACTCACAGCCAGGGAAGCTTTAAGGACCTCAGGGAGGAGAGGGAAGGTGGGTGTGACGGGGAGGACGGGGGGCCTCCTGGAAGAGGGGGTTGAGCCTGCCTAGGAAGGACAGGCAGGATTTGGGTAAGTGAAGAAGAGAGGGCAAGGTAGGCCAGGGCGGGGGCAGCAGGTGATGGAGAGCTGGGGCCTTCAGGTAGAGAGGGAGGGAGGGCGTGCGTGCCAGGAGCAAGGACCAAGTTTCTCGTGGATGTCACCTGGCACCTCATGGGCTCTGGAGTGAGGAGTGGGGAGCAGGGCCACACCGAGGGAGGGGGCGAGGAGAGAACGGGAGGGGAGATGCTCCTTGGGGCCCCTGCTGTGCAAAGGCCATTTGCAAAAACCGAAGTCCTGGGAATGAGCCTCCTTAGCTCAGGGCATTGCCTTCCAGGTGCCCAATGAACCCAGGGCAGCCCTCCTTCAGGGGCAATGACCTGCAGAGTCTGGGCGGGCCAGGCTGCCCGGGCCTGCCTGCTGCACTTCCTCTCCCTCCCACAGGGGCACATCCAGGGAGCAAGCATCCCGTTTAGAGCCGGGGCTGAGCCTACAGCCCTGGGTGAGGCACCCAGCAGACAGCGCGCCCATCCCCATCGGAGGCCGGGCGTCCCGCAGTGCCCCGTGTGACCACTATGTGGACACGCTGCAGGACAGCCTTGTGTGGCGAGCAGGGTGGGGCTGGCTGGGCCTCATGACCTGTGGACTGGCTGATTCGAATAATCTCTGGGGTCTGGGGCACGGGGGCCGCCCCCAGTGGTCTGGTGCCTGGCCCCGGGGCAATCCGGTGGAGGTATAGTGGTCCCAGATAAGGGGGTGTTGGGAGTGGACGTAGTCAGCTGCCAGGATCTCAAATTGGGGTCAAGACAGCATTTCAAAAACTCCCAAGAGACACCAGGGTGGATCTCTTCCTGCAGACTCTGTCTGTTCCATGGACATGGGTTCTCACATGCTGGCCGGGCAGTTACAGACACGGCCTAAGTCCCCCACCCCACCCCAGGACACCGTCCTCCTGTCCCTCGTACATGCCATGCTCGCTGCCCCGCCCCCCAAGGGGCGCCCTTCCTCGATCCCCACACCCCCGGCCTCTTCCCTCCCTGTGGGTTTCAGCTCCACTGTCCCTCTGGGGAGGCTGATGGCAGAAGTCCCCAGGGCCTCAGCCACCTCTTAGCCCAGGAGCCCTGGCCTGTCTCCTCTGTCGCCCTTCTCAGCATCTGCAGTCGAGCCCTGGAGGCTTCCTGTGGCTGTTTCTCGTCCATCCCCTGCGTGCTGTCCATTCCAGGAGGATGGGGCTGTGTCCTGCTCTGTTGCTTGGTGTCTGGCATGCAGTTGGTACCTGCAAGTCGCTGATGGAGTGCAAGCGAACCCCAGAGGCCAGAGTCCTTGGAGGAGGGGCTGTCTGGTGGCAGAATCTCCCAGCCTACCTCCAGGACAGGAGGATGCTTCCGTAAGGTAAGACCTGAGGTTTGAGGGGACCAGCTTCTACGGGCCGAGGTCTTCTCCCACTCCCTGGAAAGTCGGCTCTGCAGATGGAAATACACCTGATTGTTACTGAGGTGCGGTGCATTCAGGACTGTTGGAATTTTGATAAAGATAATAAATGCCTAAATGTTTTATTTTCCCATGGCTGCACTTGGACACGAGCATCAGGGCCCTTCTCGAGGTGGAGGATGTCGGGAGCTGCTGGATCGAAATGAAAAATGACACAGGAAGAGGCCCCTGATTGAGAAATCCTTCCGGTAAGCATTTCAGTGCTTCCCCCAATTGATTTTAGATACCAAGATCCCTGATAAAGTGGAAATTTACAGTCTTGCTGCTAAATTCTTTCTCCAGTCTATCATCGACTCAGCAGATGGTGTTTCTTCAGGCTACCTTTAATGGCCCCAGAAATTAAATTAGTGAAAAATGGAGAACTCCCATAATATTAAAAGTCACCCGTGGCTTCAGGAATCTGGTGAATTTCCATGCACAGAGGCAGTCCTCTTTGCAAAGGGGTGGAAAATGAGTTTCTGCTGTAAAATGAAAATGCAGATCTGTCCCCCACTTGGCTCTTCCGGCCAAACCCAGGGGCTGGGGCTGCGGCTGGGGCCCCTGCCCCCTCCCTCAATCCACAGGGGCTGGCGTGTTCCTGGCCGTGAAGATAAAACGCTGGATCGGCCAGGGGGGACCCAGTACCCTCAGCAGGCATGGTGTCACGCACACCTGTCTGGAGTAGAGGAGAGAGGCGTCACCCTCTCTGCAGCCACACTGTGTGTCAGGCACGCAGACACAGAAGGTGCTCACCCAGGGACACACAGGTATCCCCAGTGTGAGTTGAGGCATCGGGGCTCAGGTGCCCCCAGTTCTCTGGGATCCCAGGCACCTTCCTCTGTCCAGGGGTGAGCCCCTCAGGGCCAGGGCCTCTTCTGAGCAGAGGCCAGCGCCATCCTCCGGCATGGGGTGGCCAGTGGTTCCTGGCCTCTCTCCCCACCATCCTCACATCAGCCGTGGAAACCTCAGAAGGCTCCCTGATGCCACCATCAATTCTCCTGACCGTCCCACCGTCTCGCTAAGCCATCTGCTGCTTTGTGAAACCATCCCTGCAAACTTTTTCAGGGACCAAGACGACCTGGACCACGGCAGGTCTTGTAACCACAGACCCACACCCCAAATTGCCCTCCAGTGAGTAGTCTCAGGAGTGTTGGGTGAAGCCGATTCCTGTTCCTGGAAGAGTTAGGATGTGCCCTTGAGGTGTGGTTGGTCCAGCTCCAGATAGCCACTGGCAGTGCGTCGGAGGTTCAGTCTGAAATCCGTGAGAATGAAGCGTGTGTCCTATTTTTCCTCCACAGATGGACTTCTCTTCATCACATTTGCATAAGCCTATCCACCCAGCGAGTTGTGATTTCCTACTGGCTCCCGCTTGGGATCTTAACTAATTCATCTTTAAAACTGGGCCAAGAGACCCCCCGCCCCCGGCACACCCGCCTCTGCAGGGGCCTGCTCCTTGCCTGATAAACCTGGGTCCACAGTCACTCACACGGGGTGAGGAAGTACGAGGTGACACAAGGTAGAATTTGCCAAATGCAGGGGTCCCCGCTGACAGTGCCCTTGAGAAGGTGAGGGCTTCTTCCTCTGCCTTTGACGAGAGACGAAGCCCCCAGGCCCCCCTCCAAGCAGACACCTGGCAGCTCACACTCTTGGCCCTGGGGAGGGGCTGACATCCACTCTGCTCCCCCACCAGCCTCCCCTTGACCTTGTTGGTGTCAGCAGGGAACCCCAGTTCTGTTGCACACCTGCTGCTGGGCGGGGCAGGGCAGCAGCGAGTCCCAAGGGATCTGCGTGCATAGGATGGGGCCTGCCCGGAGCAGCGGGGATCCTGTCTGAGTCCCAGGACTAGGAAAGCTGGTTCCTGGCTCCCCCCAGCTTCAAAGCAGGGTTTCCAGCCACAGAAGTGGAGTTCCTGGGGTCACAGCCACCCAGCAATTTCACAGTATCTGAGACTTAAGAAGAGGTTCAGGGAAACGGAGGGAGGAACGGGGTATTCCTTGAACTTCCCCCAGATCATTTCTAAATACTACCTGTTTCTTCCAAGGGTTCCTTCCACCAGGCAGCACTGAGGGGCCACACAGCTGCACACTAAGAGCTTTCCTCACCCACCTCCCCTCCCACCTCCCACCTCCCCTTACACGCCGTGCTGGAAATTGGCTCTATTCCCCCACACGGACGACTTTTGTGCATATCTGTGGGAAGGATGGAGACAGGTACGCTTCTCAGCCGGGCCACGCAGTCCCATTCCTGCCCCATCAGTGGAAGGTGCCGGTGACCTAGTTCCACGATGTGCACACACCACACAGATGCTTGCCTCAGCCACGTGGTCTGGTGATTGGGGGTCCAGGCGATTTCTGGGTAGCAGCGGGAGCCTTGTTCTCAGCTGGTCTCCTCCCCGAGTTTCCCTGCTGAGAAGCCGGGGAGCCGCCCAGCCCATGATCACCCTCAGCGCCTCATCTGCCTCCCCTCCCCAAGGACGGCTCTGGTGCCCAAACCCAAGACGGAACAGTGTGTGTGTCAGAGTCGGAAGGTTGGCTCCAAGACCTGCATCCGGATTCTGGCTCCTCCGTGATCACTGGCACGCTGCTTAGATTCCCTAAGCCTCAGTTCCCTCATCTGTAAAATGGGAAACCAAAGAGCTCCCAGGTCATAAGACCGTTGTCCAGATGAATGGGTTTACTTCATCTTCTAACTGAGGCTCTGGGAGGCTTCTGGGTCCCAGGCACAGTGGGTTGGGGCCTTGCTTCTCTGTGTTTCTCTGGGCTATGCCTTCTCCATGTGTTGGCTCTGTCCTTGGGCTGACTGCCCTCATGGTCACAGCATGGTTGCCAGGAGCCACCCCTTGTCCTTATGTCCCTCTTCTCACCTCCGAAGAGTGAGAGCACATCACTTTCTACAAGGGTCAAACATGAAGAGTTCTGAGGTTCACTGTGATGGGGCCAGCTCTGTATCAAGGGGCAGAGGGTCGTGCCCACTCACGCCTCTGGGCCCACCCCAGTCCTTCAGTGGGGCCGGCGTGCTGTCCAGTGGGGGAGGGGGAGGAACAGATATTGAGACCCTTGGTGTTTAGCTCTTAGCTCGTTGGCTCTTGACAGCACTCCTGCCATGGTTCTTGATGACATCAGCGTCGTAATCCCGGTTACACCCCACTCCCTGCCGCTTGCGGGTCTGCGCCCGACGAGGTGAACCCTGGCCTCGGCCCGAGCGGGACATGGCAGCCTCAGGTCTGGCGGAGAGCTGCAGTCTTAGAGTAACAGGCTATTTTTCTCCTTCTTCGCAAATAAGACCACTTATTTCCAAATCGACGAGAACATTCTCGTTCCTTTTCTTCTTGTCCGCGGCTGATCAGAGAGCGCCTCACGTCCACCTTTTCCTTTGCTCCAGCCTCAGGTTCCCTGGGTCACGGTTACACGTGTAAACAGTGAGAGTAAAGCCTGCATTTCCCCCACTTCTGACTGGCACCAAGATGTGAAATGAATCATACTTCGAGTAACGAGACTAGGGGAGCAGAGCCTCCTGATTCCTCCCCAGGGCTCTGCTCCCCGCACCTGACAGCCCCCAGGAACTGCAGGCTTTGTGGGGCAACGTCCTCCAAGCTCCGGGGCGGGGCTGCTCGGCAAAACTTCCCCAATCCTGCTCTGTTCCTTCAGGAGAGAAACTGATGGGAACTCCGCTGGTGACTCCAGTTCTACCGTTTCTTTGTTTTATTTTTTATAAGTTTATTTATTTATTTATATTTATTTATTTATTTTTGGCTGTGTTGGGTCTTCATTGCTGCGCGCGGGCTTTCTCTAGTTGCGGCGAGCGGGGGCTACTCTTGGTTGTGGTGCGCGGGCTTCTCATTGCGGTGTCTTCTCTTGTTGTGGAGCACGGGCTCTAGGTACACGGGCTTCAGTAATTGCGGCTCGCGGGCTCAGTAGTTGTGGCTCATGGGCTCAAGTTGCTCCGCAGCATGTGGGATCTTCCCGGACGGACCAGGTCTCGAACCCATGTCCCCTGCATTGGCAGGCGCATTCTTAACCACTGTGCCACCAGGGAAACCCCATTTCTTTGTTTTTTAAGACTCACTTTCTCCTACACACCATTCTCCTGGGCTGACTTAGGACCCACGCTTCTGTTAAGCTGGGCAAAGTTCTCCCACTGGCTCGGGCTGGGGCAGGAGGTAGGACTCAAGAGATGCTGTGACTCACCATGGGACATCCCTCCCCACCCCGGCCCAGATGTCCCCTTGCTCCTCTGTCAGCTGACGGAGAGGTTCAGCCACTGGGGTTGCCCGGGGGAATCCTCATCACCCTCAGGGGTCCCGGCCAGTCCTGTGCGGGCTGGAGAAGGGTGGGGTCATTACCTGGCCCACCGATCACACAGCGGGGGCTCCTGGCAGGCGATGTCTGTCTTGACGTGGACCCCTCTTCCCGTTGGCCACACCCCTCGCCAAGCGTGAGGCCCCAGCAGGCAGCCAGTTCACCCCGGGTCCTGCGTGGAAAGAATGAGGGGCCGAATGAGCCAACATCTCAGCCGTCTCCTGGCTTCACGCAGAGGCTGGCTGACTCATCAACCAGGGACACCTTCTAGAAAGTATGAGAATTTCCAAAGATGTGGGTTTTGCTAAATATACCCACCACCCTCAGGCCTCGGTGCCCAAACTCCCCCTCGTGTGTTTCTAAGGCATCGGGTATGAGTCTCGATTCCGATGCTGCCGTTCCTGGGGTCCCTGTGGACGCCGGGCTGCCCGGGGCTGCAAGCGGCTCTTTGGCTGCTCAGTGGAGGGCGGGGCAGCTCCCCTGCTCCCGCCACCCCCAGCTCGTGAAGCTCTTCAGGGGTCCTGCAGCAAAGGCCACTCCAGGCCCAGTGGTGTGTTCCCGGGAAGCACTGAGTGCCTCCCCACTTTATCAGGAAGGGTGTGTTGTGACATTCCCGATGGCCCACTGACAGCCACGTGAAAACACTAGTTAGCATGTTAGAGACGGTTGAGCTTGTCGAAGCCGTGAATCCTTGAACTCCATCACCCGCCCACGCAGGCCGGCAGGATTCAAGCGATGGTGGCCCTGTGGGAACATCGGACTGGGCGCAGGGGCTCGGGGTCCGTCTACCCCCCTCACATCCCATGGCCAGGGCTTAGGGGGCCTTTCTGAGGACACCCCTGCTGGGCTGGTCTTGCTGGGGTGGGGTGGGGAGATGGAAGTGATGGAGGGGCTCCCAGGCCAGCAGAAGGGGAAAGACCCTCATGTGCTGGCCGGTTGGCCGTGTGAATCCCTTGGTGGGGATTTGAGCGCCAATACGTCAGAGCAGTGGGCTCAGGGTTACCGAAGGACAGGGCCATCACCGCCCGAGAATGTGCGGACTGGAGTCCAGTCCCACCTCACCGCAGGTGGTCTCCCAGCGGCGTGCACGCAGATCCCTGGGGCGTGTTAGACGTGGTCCTGCTGGCCCACGGGCTGCGCACCGAGAAGCAAGGACTGAGGGGTCAGCTCAGGCCTCAGTGTTCTCACCTGGAAAATGGCAGCGATCATACCTAGTGCATCCACGTCTGTGAGGATTTGACGAGAAGGTACGTCCAAGGCCAGGTCTACCTACAACAGTGGTAGTGTTAAGAGAAGGTCGTGGCTGTGGTTGGGGCTGGTGGAGGATAGGGTGGCGGGGGACTCAGACCAGCACCCACTGGAGGAGGTGCACTCCCCTCTGGGGGCTCCTCTGGCCCAGCACTGACAAGGCACTTGGTGTAGCTTCTCAGATGCTCCTGCCAGCAAGAGGGCATCATCCCACCTTCGGGCCAAACAGACTGAGGCTCAGGGGACTTCCCGGGGCCGGGACGGGGGAGGGGCTGTGCCAACTGTGATCCGATGCTGCCAGCCCCCCAGGGCTTCCCCACCCTGAAGGGCCCCGGCTCCCAGGAAGGTGGACATTCATCTGGGAACATCAAGTGTCCGCAGTGGTCCATCAGGGTCACGTGAGGTTGCGGGGGCTACGTCTGGAAAAGTGGGTTCAAGCCAGAGCGTGAGAGGCCCTGGGGGCCCCCGAGGGACACGACATCAGACTGTCCCGGCATGAGGGGGGGGCTTCTGAGCGGGCACCCCTATCAAGTCAGCCCCGTGATCACTTCCATTCACTCATTCATTCATTCATTCATTCATCCAGCACACCTCCGCCCTGCATCCCCAGCAGGAGTTTGGGGTCAGCTGTGAGAAGATTGATGAGGCCGCTGCTCCCGTGTCCACTGGGAAAGAGAGAGACTATCACCAAGAAACCCGCGAGATGCAGGTGCCTCGGGGACGAGGCAGGAGGAGTGGTCAGGCACGGCCTCTCCAAGCTGTGCAAAACCTGCTGTGGGCAGAGGGCCAGCACGTGCAAAGACCCTAAGGTGGAGGCCAGAAGGGTGGGTTTGAGGACAGAAAAGAAGGGCGGAGTGTTTGGGAGACGCACAGGGCAGGACTCTGGCCGACTGCGGATGGGCTTCCTGGGAGGGTGCGGTGCAGCCCAGGGCTTGCCTCTGTGAGGAGCTGCTGCTCGACGACTCTCCTTGGGAGCTGGGCCGCCTTGCTCACTCTCAGGCCCGCACCCAGTCCAGGGCCTGGGACCCACTGGCTGCAAAGGAATCCTGTGGGGATGAGCAGGTTAGCAACTTTCTCCAGGTTGGGGGGCAGGGCAGGGTGGACGCTGGATATGACCGACCCTCCTATCTGTGCCGGAGCTCAGAAGGCAAGATGGATGCCCCAGCTGCGTCCAGCCTCCGGGCTCAGAACCCCGGGTGTCCACAGAGAGAGGGCTGGGGTTACAAGGGCACCGATAGCCCATGTGGCTCAGATTCCACGGATGCGGCGGCTGGCTGGGGGGAGAGGGACGACACTCCCAGGACGGAGGGAGACACGCGAGGCCTCTTAGGGCCGGTGGTCGGCCCTGGCTGGCTGTCACTTGGGCCAAGTGTACCATGATGCCCAGGGGAAAGGGCTCCTCCCACAGAAGCTGGGACGGCCAGGAGGGCAGATTTGCAGACCCCTGATCTGCTCCAACACCATCTCTGTCTGGCATCCCATCGTGTTCTGATTCTTTTTCTTTTTTTTTTTGGTACGCGGGCATCTCACTACTGCGGCCTCTCCCGTTGCGGAGCGCAGTCTCCGGACGCGCAGGCTCAGCGGCTATGGCTCACGGGCCCAGCTGCCCCGCGTAATGTGGGATCTTCCCGGACCGGGGCACGAACCCGCGTCCCCTGCATCGGCAGGCGGACTCTCAACCACTGCGCCACCAGGGAAGCCCGCGTTCTGATTCTTAACTCCAGGGCCGTGCGGCTCAGTGGCTGAGCACCGTGGGCAGAGCCGGAGTCCTCAACCCCCCCGGCCCCTCAGCTGCTGCCTCCCTGACTTCCCACCCGCCTGCATCCACCCCACCCCGGGGTCCTTCCAGCCCCCGTTCCCACAGGCATGTGGAGCCCAGAGAGGAGGGTAGCCCAGACCCAGGTGCTGAGTCGGGCAGGGAAGCTTCGGAGACGTAGCCAGACAAATGGGAGACTCGGGCCCCTCCCCCTCCCTCCTTCGCCCCCAAACAAATGAGCTGCCTCTCAGTGGCCCGGGGGAGATCCGTCTCCCTCCCAGCCAGGCAGGCTGCTGAGATCTCAACACACGTATCCATCTCCATCTAGGTGCACGGACGCCTCTCCTCCGCCTCCTAAATTTACAGGCGGCTGCGGCACATCCCTTCCCGAGAAAATCCATTAGCAACCATAAATACGGGCTCCGCCTCCGTAACAAATGCCCCGGGTGTGAAATTCAAAGCCACGGCTGTGGAGTCGCAGGCAGACCTAGAAAGACGGCAGAACGCAACATGTCCAAGCCCACCGGGCTTTGCCTGGCTCCCCGAGCCCCATCTGTGGTTACTTAGCAGTGATGCTGGACTGGCCACCCAGCCCAGACCTCACAGGCTCTGGTGGAGCCAGGTGAAGGAGGTCGAGGTGGTCAACGGGAGGAGGTGGCCTGAGCCTCTGGCCAGGAGCCTGGGGCTGAGAAAGATAAAGGACCCCCTCGGCCCCCTGCCCAGAGATGACTGCTGCTCTCCCCGTGGCCGGACGCAGCCTTGCACCGCCAGAGCAGTGCGGGAAGTCAGCCCACGGGGGCTCCGTGGAGAAGGCCCGGCTCTGAGTTCCATCTGGGAGATGCCCTCTGCCCCTTCCTGCCCCGTTAGGCTGCTCACCGGCCCCGAGTGCCTTGGGGGCTGAGTCACAGATCTGTGAACCTTCCATTCCCTCCTCGTTCTTTGCAGACCCTCTGGAGGGGCCCGGGCTCTGCGGAGCCCTGGGGGATGCCAGCCCGGATCCCACAGGGAGGCCCTGACACAGAGGAGAAGAGCAGCTGTGCCCAGGCCACCCTGACCTGGGAGCCGGCCAGAGCCCTGGCCAGATTCCCATGCGGCCCGGTGGGCTCCCCCCACCCTGGCCTCGCTGCCCCACGCTGCCCCTGAGCCACTTCCCACGTCCCACTGAGCGCCCCACGGGCATGCCCCTCTTCCTAGCATACCCACAGCAGTGGGGCGTCCAGAAGACAGCCACAGTTTGGGCTCCGTCCACCTCTCCCTCACCCGTCCCACTCCAGCCAAGCCCGGGGTTTGCACCTCCTAACCATCCTTCTCTCACCGGCCTCAAGACCCTGTCTGATGGAGGATGCAGGACCTCCCACTGCAGCCTGGAGGATGTTAGCATCACGTCAGTTCGCTGACGTGATCCTGACTTGGAGAGGTGAGCCCGCCCGAGGTGAGAGCGGGAAGTCAGGGCCAGGACGTGCACACAGCACCACTCTGAGCCCTTCCTGCCCACCACCCCCAGAGACCCACTGCTCCCGTCCCGGCTGGAGCAGCCTCGGTGCTGACCTTGGCTCTCCTCAGGGCCCTCCAGGCAACACACTGACACGATCACCAGGACAGTCTGCTGGTGAGGCAGGCAGTACACGGGCTGCCAACTCAGGCTCAGGGCGCCAGGGGACGCCGCCGAGCACTGCCGCCTCTCATTATGGAACTCAGCGGCTCAGGCCCCTGGGGAGTCCCGTCCCTTCGCTGGAGTTGGCTCTTGCCTGTTGGCATCTAGCGGGTCTCCGTGCACCATTGTGGTGATGGGTGCATTTCTCGGCTGGAGAGAGCCCAGCCCTTCATCACCGGGGTGTAAGAACAAGCTCCTTGCAGACGTCTGGCTGCCCCAAGGACTTCTGGAGAAAGTTACCATGAGCCTGGACCACTTCCCCAGTGCCAAGGGTGGACGGTCCTAGGGGATGCCTCCTCCGCCCTCTTGAAGACCCAGGGCCCAAACTGTAGGAGGAGCTCTGTCCACGGGCAGGACACAGCCGGCCTACGGGCCGGAGTCCTTCTGTCCCAAGGCTCTGCTCTCCTCGGAGGAATGAACAGCAGGCGCTGGTGTTTCCAGAGCCCGGGGAGGCTCCACCTCCCCTGGCTGCACGTGGAGGCGCACCTGCTACTCCCGACTCATCCTGAGACACCTCCACCTGCTTCCTAGACGCCTCCGTGCACCTGCAGCCCGGGGCCGGGAAGAGCTGGCTAACCTCCAGCTTCCCTCCCACGTCCCTACTTTCCACGCAGATGTGTCTCAGATCCCCGACATATGGCCTAGCTCAGGTGCACTCTCCTCTCGAGGGGGGACCATTCCCCCAGAGGACATGCTGCCCTTGACGCGCCAGCCTGGGTTTCAGAGTCAGAAGAATTGGCTGTGCACTCTCCTCTGCAGGCTTGGCGTGCGGCTCTCAGATGGCCTTGGAGGTCAGCAAACCAACCTGCCCCAGGCTCTGGCCCCAGCTGACCTCTTCTGCCCCGCCTGCACTGCCCTGCCCTTCAAGCTGGGCTCCAGATGCACCAGAACACTGTTGGGCAAATCACATTTCTAATGAAGTTGTGAGGGTGTGTGTGTGTGTGTGTGTGTGTGTGTGTGTGTGTGTGTGTGTGTGTGTGTGTGTGTGTGTGTGTGTGTGTGTGTGTGTGTGTGTGTATGTGTGTGAAAGAACCTGGCTGGTTTGATTTCTCTCTTTTTTTTTTTTTTTTTTTTGCATTTTCCAATTACCACCTTGGAACTAAAAAAACAAAACAAAACACCAAAAATCTGCTGTAAGCCTATTACCTCCAGACAGGCATGAGCTCAGACTCTGCAGCAGCTGTGAGTTCCTGGTTTGCATCCTGGCTCTGCTGCCCATCAGCTCTGCAGCCTTGAGCTGGGGCTTGTGCCTCCTGAGCCTCAACCTCCCGATCTGTGAAATGGGGAAGCAGTAATAGTGACTTTAGGGTAGTTGTGACGATTACATGGAATAAAGAGTGGGGGGCGTTCGGCACGGCGCTGGCACAGGTTTGTGCTTGGGAAGCAGCAGTTACTTGCGTTATTTTCATGAGGCATCTTGTTAGACAAATAGAGAAAGAAAGAAGAGAGGGAAGGAGGGAGGTAGGGGAGGGGGAGGGGGAGGGAGGGAGGGAGGGAAGGAAGGAGGGAGGAGGAAGGTAAAATGTCTCTAACTTAGGGCAGAGCCAACCCCCGCCCCCATCTCAAATCCTAGAATGGGGTTTACTCAGGCTTTGAGCTCTCATCCTCACTAAGAGCCATTTCTAGAGGTCTGCGGCCCTGAAGGTGGGAGATCAGGCCCCGCGGAAGCTTCTAGCACTTGCTCCGTGAGCCTTCAGGTGACTCTGCATTGCTGCTACCCCAGGAGGCAAAGTTCGAGCTCTGTCCAGGGTCTGGGGAGCCGTGGGAGCTGCCCCAGACCTCACACTTGGGGGTCGCCAGGTTGCAAGACGGGGTCGGGGGGCGAGGGGTCGGGGGAAGATACTGATTGTCCAATGAGCACCGCTGGGACCTGAGACGCACACATCTCACTTTTCTTAGGGCCCCTGCCCAGCTCTTTTGAAGCCAGTTTTCCCTCCTCCCAGACAGCTGGTGGCATATTCCCAAACGGGTCGTTTTCAAGGAATAAGGAGACCCCGATATTTTTCCCAGACAGGCAGGGAAAACCCCATCCAGGGAGGGGGTGGGAGATGCACTGTCTCTGGAGGGCCCCACGGCCCTGGGGTCTTGGCAGTAGTGACTTAGCCAATAAAGAAAGCAGCACCGGTCATGATGTGAGCACGATAATGCAGCCACCACCCACTGAGTGCTCCGTGCAAGCTCTCCATCCAGGGCCTGCGTGCAGGTGACCCTGTCACCGGGGGCGTGTTCACAGAGGACCAGGACCTCCCACTGCAGCTGACAAGGGAAGAAGCTGCCCAGGAGTCGGGGTTCCTTAACAGCTGAACAGCGCACGCTCCGTGCTCTGAACTACTTCACCGGGATTAAATGCCCCTCCCTCAGCCTCCAGGCCCGCGTTCCATCCTGTCTTGTGAGCACGGAGACATCCCCAGTGTACAGCGCTGCAACTTGTCTCCTCGCAATTCCCCCTCCCCTCCCTCCTTAGAAACCTTTTGTTTGTTTGGCACAGCAACACGCTTCGCTGTAGATATTCCCAACCACACATCCCAGAAGCTAGGGTGGCCCCTGAGACCTGGTTCTGGTGGACACTCATGTAGACTTATGTAAGCCTGGCAGGTGGGACTCCTGGAGAAGCCACCATTTTCTTGACCACAGGAGGCTGATTCAGGTGCTTATACCTTTTGCCCTTCACCCTTCCTCCAGCGTAAAGTATGAATGATGTCTGGGGTTGCTGCAGCCGTTTTGTGACCAAGAGGCTGAGAGTGGGTCCCTGATGTCACTGTGGGGTACGAATGGCAGATCTCTGGATCTATGTTATGTTATGTCGGGGAGAAAAAGAATCTGAATTTGGATAAGTTACCACAGTCAGGCTTCTGTGACATAGGTCAACTCCACCCCACCTGGTCCCCTACCTCACTGAACCTTTACTGAAGGGATCTATGTAAGCAAACTTTCTTGGTCTGTGCATGATAAAGCCCCAGGAAATGAGAGTTAAGACGGAACTGCTCCTCCTGCCAGTTACTTGGGCCGGTTCTTTTTGTAGATGGAAGGATGAGACAGCCAGTTTAGTGCTGGTTGATGAAGTTCAGTATGGCCTGCAAGGGAACCCGTCCCCATCACAGAAACAGCAGACTCGATGTTTGGTCTGGAAATTCAAGAGAAATCATGATATGTTCAACTGGGAACTACCTGCATCAGGATCACCTGGGGGCGCTGATGGGATTGCTGGGCCCGGCCAGACTCTCCTGACTAGAACCCCTGGGGGTTGGAGGGCGTTACCTGCAGTTAGAACAAGCCCCACACCCTCCCGAGCTGAGTCCTCGCCGCTCTGCAGTGTCAGAGTCCCTGACCTGCTCCCATCTCTTTTCTCATTTGGGAAAAACAGCTCCGGAGTCCCTCTAAGCGTCCGCTGCATGGGCAGCGCAGCATAGGCCGCCTCCCAGCTCAGGGAGTCTCCTGTCTTGAGATTTCTCTGACCATCCAGGGAAGGGGCCGTTTACCTGCCCCTTTTCCCTCTTGAAAGTACACAGCTCAGCCCGGAAGAAACTGACATTAACGACATTAACGTGTTGCCCCTGCAGTTCCTGGCAAGGCGCCGCCATCCATCTTCCCTCCCCCATCAGCCACCTGCCCACAGAGCCGCCACCACTGCCCGGCCCTTGACCTCGCTCTTCTCCCTGTACCCTACTCTCTGTGAGTGTGTGCGTGTGTGCACACGCGTGTCTGTGTGAGACAGCGCACTGGCCCTTCCCCGGGCTCTCTGCACGTGCATGTGCACACGTCTGTGTGTGTGTGTGCACGCATGTGTAAGAGACTGCATTAGTCTTCCCTGGGCCCTCCACACCTAAGCAGGATGCTGAATGTGAAATCGATTCAGGACATACTTTCTTAGGCAGTTAGCAAAGTCATCCCCGTGGACCATCACCGCATCTCTTCCAGGTGTTTAGCTGGGAGCTGGAAATGTCACATCCCTCGTCTCATAGGAGCCACTCAACAGCCCCATGAGGCAGGGCCTCACTCTCCCCACCTTACAGAGGCAGAGAAGAGGCTCAGGCTGGAGATGAGACTTGCCTGCCTCCCAGCTGGTGTGCGGAGGGGCCGGGATTTGAACCCAGGACATTCTCCCTTTTCTACAGCGGGTCCGGCCCGAGGCCCCCATGGTCAGACATGACGTCACCAACCCGCACACATCCCAGGGATCACTTTCATCAGCCCCTTTCGCTAAGAAGGAAACCGGCTCAGAGGGCGCTGAGCTGCCCGGGGCACACGGCTGGGCGCTGCACAGCCCAGGGAGGCCTCGGTTTCTCCGGCTGCATTTCACAGAATATTTACCCACTGACAGCCATCCGTGCTGCACCTCCCGCGTGGAGCCTGGACTCACAGCTAGCGTCTGGGCCACTATGTTACTCTGCTCCCAAGGCCAGTTTCTCTAAGCCACCAGGAGGAGTAGGGGATGATGACAGGAAAGGACGGGCAAGAGCGCTGGCAACTGGGGACGGCAGTGAGGACTTGGGAACGCGGCCATCAGCCCCGCTGCTGGAGTGGGTGCGCACGTGCCCCGCCTTCACCCCATCAGCGATCTCAGAGGTGTTCCCCACGTCTGTTCTTGGCTCTGACGCAGAGGAAGAGGAGGGAGCAGGGAGAAGAGGAAGCCGTGGAGGTTGGCAGGAGCCCACCGCCAGCTCCTCGAGGGACCGGAGGGAATTATCCGGGAGGGGCTTCTGCTCCAAGGGGAGCCTCGGCCCTGAGTGTGTCACCTGGCAGGTGCTGGCAGCTGTCAGAGTGGGTGAGATCACCCTTCAGCGGCTGCTCCCCGAAACCTAGATGGAGAGCTTCCCTGGGACTGTGCCTTCAAAGCACCAGGAGCATCTTCTTTTCATATGTGGACTGATTTGTTAATTGAACAAACACTGAGCACCTGGGCCCGGCACTCGGGGTGGGGGGGGTCCCTGCCCTTAGGGCTTCACAGCTCCAAGGCTGCAGTCCTGGGGGTGGGCACAGGTGGTTGTGGGGACGTTTCTGCTGCGGTGTCATAACCACGGCTTCCCAGGTGTCTCCACTCCCCACTCCAGTCACCTCGGAGAGCACTTCCTGGGTCCCTGTGCGGGTCAGGCCACGTGACAGCTTCTGACCAATGAGCTCTGAGCAGAAGGGGGCGTGGCACTTCCAGGCTGAGCATTTAGTCGCCAGGACGGGACCCTCCGGAGCGCTAGTTCCCTCTGCTTCTAGGGGCCGCTTGGCCCACCTGCCTCGTGAGTGGCCAGAGCCTGAGGCTGACCCCATGGCCATGCCCATACTTGGGCGCTAAACCCTCCTCGTATTAAGACACAGAGATGCTGTCAGGCCACCCCGGCTGCTTCAGGCGCTGAGACCCTAACCCGTGATTCCACACGACACGGTGGTTCGGGATGTACGCCTTTCCCTCGGAAGTCTCTGAGAACGGGTTTGGGAATCCAAAACCTATCGCCTGTGGGAGAGGGAGAGGGTGTTGAAGGTAGGCTCGGGGGGGGGGGGTTCCCTCTGCCTTCTCTACTTGCTCCCGGACGTGTGCTGATACGAGGTGACCCGAGATGGAGGGTTCTCAGTGACACCGTTGTGCTTCTCAGTGCCCCTCCCAGGGCTGCCCCAGACTGGCAGGCTGTGCTCAGCACCCCGTCAAAGGCCAGGTGGGCAGGGGAACACAGGAGAAGCGAGGCCAGAGGGCCAGCTGGTGCGGGGCCCCCGGGAAGCAGAGGGGGAGGTCGGGCACGCCCTGATTCATGGCCCTGTCTGTCCCAGGCTCCTGGCTGGTCCGTGGGCACATCTGGCCTGGAGGGCAGCACGCACAGTCTCCTCTCATCAGCAGAGCTGGCTTCTCTTTCTCCCTGACGGAGGGAGAGGTGAAGGTGTCTGTTCCCCATTAATCTTTGTGAGAAAGCACCACGGGCTGATGTAATTAAGCCCGTGCCTCTGGTTGCCATAGCGTTTCTGCCAGCGCCAGTGCCCATCAGCCGGCAGAAGTGGGTCACACGTTCACCTCCTTCTCGTTTGTGAACTTCTGTAAAATGATGAATCAGATCTGTCCCCGTCCGCTGCTGTGAACTCACCCCCCGGCTGCTTCCCGCGCTGCCTTAATGAGCTGCCAGCCTGACAAGGGGGCCCCGCCTGCCCGCGCGTCACCTCTGGGTGCCAATTTGTCTCTGTTCCAGGGCCTGCTTGCAATTTCTGCAGCGGAGGCCCAGGTATCAGCCACACACAGTCCCGAAGGTCCTCCGGTGAGTCTGACCGTCCCGTCCTGCCTCTGGAGATGTCTGTTGGGCCACCCTGTGATGGACAGACGCTGCGGCGGGGGAGCCCCGTCCAGCCTGTAAACGTCTCCATGCTGGATTTTTACCAGCCTGGGCGGGGGGCCTAGAAGGGACTCCTGCTCTGCCCTCATGCCCCACCAGGGATGGCCCGGAGCAAAGTACCAGCGTTTAGAGTGCCCACCTGCACCAGACCCAGAGGACGTAGAAACGAATGGACGGGCCGCTGCCCTGGCCACGAGGAGGGCAGAGTCAAGCTTTCCCAGGTGCAGGGGTCCTAGGAAACGGGAAGGAAGAAAAGCACATTGTAGTAGGTCACGTGGTGGCCCCGAAAAGCTATGCCCACCCCGAGTCTGCATCTGTGACCTTGCTTGCAAAGAGTGTTTGCCCGTGCAATTAAATGAACGATCTCCAGATGACGTCATCCTCGATCAGGTGGGACCCAAACCCAGCGACAAGTGTCATTAGAAGAGAAGGCGGGGAGACAGAGGAGGCCACGTGAGGACGGAGCCACCAGCCACGGGCCTCTGGAGCCGCCAGAAGCTGGAAGATCCTCTCGTGGAGCCTCCGGAGGGAGCGTGGCCCTGCCACACCGTGACCTTGGACTTCCGGCCTCCAGAACAGAGAGAACACACTTCTGTGGCTTAAAGCCCCCCAGCGTGTGGTAATCGGTTATGGCAGCCCCAGGACACTGATCCACCCCAGGCGCATTGGTGGCGGCCTCCCAGGAGCTGCCCTGCTGCCTGGGGGCACTTCTGATGGGGGAGGAAGGGGCTGCCCAGAGCTGGGGGGCGGGGTCTGGGAGGCACACTGTCAAGCTGCAGCTTTTCACGTGTTTCTAGCATCTCTGACCCCTGGGGCAAAGTACCAGCCTGGAGGCACCGAGATGGACTTAGAACGGGAGGAGTTCCCGGGAGCAGAGGACAGCACGGCCTGCCTGCCGGGCGCCTTGGGGAGCGCGTGGAGACTGCAACAGGCTCTGCCCTCTCCCAGCTGTGGGGTCCCGGGCGACACTCAGTGACATCACAGGGCGGCCGGGGGGCCTGGGCGGGGGGCGGCAGTGAGCGAGACCACCCACCCATGCGGACTCTCCCTTGTACAGCGTATCCTCCAATGTGTGGGAGTTGGGGGGTGAATGAACAAATGAGGAAACGGGAAAGATCACCGTAGGAGCGACTGGGCAGAGAAGCAGATGGTAGGAGTATATGGGATGGGGGACGGCACCTGGGTGCGTCCAGGGATGCAGTCTCCCAGGAGGTGACGTTAGGCTGAGATCTAATGACAAGGAGAGGGCCCCTCTGAGATCCAGGGTCTGAGAGCTGGGCAGGGCATTCCAGGGGGAGGAGCTTCCCACTGGGGAAGGAGCTTTGAAGGACAAGGCCTGCAGGCAGGAGGGCGCCAGGAGGGGCGCAGGTGCACCAGGTGTTCTAAGAAAGGTGCGGGGACGCCGTGGGAACAGCAGGTGCAGCCCTGGTGGCTGGTGACAGACGGCAGGGAGCGGAGGAGGTGGTGGGTGACCTCTGGTGTCACTGGCTCGGGCCCAGGAGGTGAAGGTGAGTCCAGTGAAGGTGGGATTAGACAGGGGGACCCACATGGATTTGGAAGGTACTTTGGGAGTTGAGTGGACATCACTTGATGTTGTCTGGAGAGAGGAATCTACGAACAGCACCTCCCGGGATTCTGGTCTGAGCATCGGGAAGAATGTGGTGGCCTAGGGGCTTTGGGGACGGAGACCCTGTTAAGCACAGGCATCAGCGGGCAGCTGAGGTGTAAGTTTGCGGCGAGGAGGAAAGGCCGGGTCGGACCGGGTACGTGGGGCTGCACGCCTGGAAGGGTCTGGCTCACGGTGTGGGCCCAGCGGACGCCGGCCAGTCTGCTGCCAGACTCTCCCCAGCTAGAGAGGATGGGGAAGGATGGGAGGTGGCAGGCGCCAACCCTCAGGAGGAAGCGCAGGGCCTTCTCCAGGGGAGGCTCCAGAGAGGACAGAGGCCTCTGGCCCAGCCCGTGGCTTGGGGAATGTGCCTCTGGGTCCCGGGAGGCCCAGCAGGAGAGCCAGAGGCCGTGCCTGCAGCCTCCACTCAGCATCTCCGGGACCGCCCTCTGGGCCCTGGTCGGAGCCGGGGGACCTGATGTGGGTGAGCTACACTGCCAACCCTCCGGGCCCTGGCAGCCCTCCCTCCCCCAGAGACAGAAAATTGCATTAGCCTGGGGCCCGGCCCACACCTGCCGCTGCGACCTGAGGCCCCAGTGCCCTGTCTCCTGCAGGCGTATTTTTGGTGCTGACTGCCTGCCTCCTCGGTAGCAGGAAGGTCGGACTTCCCATGAATGACCTTGGGGAAGCCAAGGGGGAGGTGACGTGATGTGGGCTGGAGAGCCTTCTGGAAACACAAGAGATTTCCTGTCCAAAGAAACAGCCAGCACACCTCATCTGGGAGCCCCCGGGCTGGGCGGGGCTTCTGAGGGACACGGTCCAGGGCGAACTGTCCGCTGTCATCATGCCCTCTGGGCTGGCTCACCCGGGCCCACCTGGCAGTGGGAGGGGTGGGCGATCCCTCTCCTCCCGGGACTCCTGTGGATTCCTTCCTGATCACCAGACGGGATCCTCCCCTCAGCCGGACTAAAGAGGCTTCCACAGGGGCTCTGGCTGGAGTTGGTGGAGTAGAAGATGCCCACGGCACGTCCCAGTCCATTCATAAGCTTCATGTGATGCCCTATGGGTGCCCGAGTCTGTGCCAGACGCGGAGGGCCAAGTGCTGGGGGGGCGAGACAGACCCTGAGCACTTTCGTGGGAGGCAAAGGAAGTGTCCCTGTGATAATCTGAGGGTGACTTGGGATGGATCGGAGCGGGGGAATAAGTATGATGTGGGCTGCCATCTTGTAACGGGTTGAATCGTGTCCCCCAACTCCCTCTGTTGACGTCCTCACCCCCAGGACCCCAGAATGTGACCTGATTTGGAAATAGGGTCTTTGCAGCTGTACCCACTAGGTTAAGATGAGGTGACAGTGGAACACGATGGGCCCTTAATCCAGCTGAGGAGGCAGGGGCCCAGGAGGGGCACAGCAAGGGTGCGGTCGGCGAGGGCTAGTCCATGAGCGCGGCGCCCAGGCAGGACGACTCGGTGCGGGGCACGCAGGGAGAGACACGGCCCCGCCGGGACACCAGAGTGCCTGGGGCCCCCCAGGACGGCCCAACAGGCTGCTCCTCCCAGAGACCGGAGGAGGGAGGGAGGAATCACGGAATAGTAGAAGGGAAGGTTCTCTGACCGCCTGGAGCACCTCCCGCCTCGCGCGCCACTCGGCTTCTGCAAAGTATCACCCGTTGTCATTGCCTGTCCCACCTATTCTTGAGATGAGCGACTTCCGGGGAGGGGACGGATATTCCAAGGGCCGCCTTCTGTCCCCGGCCTGCGCTGGGCATGCGGGCCATGTGGGAGAGGGGAGGGCACAGCCGGTGGACTGACGGGGTGCTGTGGTCCTGCTCCCAAGCTCAAGGCCGCTCAGCTCTTCCAACACTTTTCCCACCTCTCACAGAGCTGAACCCTACAGGTGGGATTGCTGCCAGGCTTCTGAAGCTCTTCCTGAGATGAAAGGATAATTTACTGAAAGATCCAGAAGCTGGCGGGGAGGGGTGAGTGTGCGTCTCTTGCCTGTGACATCTTCCTCCGACCCCTTCCCAGTTCTGGGCTCTGTTTGCCCACGTGCCCACGTGGACACCAGCCCCAGCTGAGCTCAGCTTAACAGACTCAGAAACGGTGTCTGCAGGCCAGTTCGGCCCTCAGAGCTCCCAGTGATGAAACGCCCTGCTCCAGGCATGGAGACCTGCATTCTAAACTTGATATCACCAGTGACCAGCCAAGTGACCACAAGCAAGACACCTCGCTCTCCGGTCCTCCGTTTTTTCATCTGCAAAAGGCTCTCTTTCCTCTAGGAGAGGATGGAGTCTAACCACCAATGAGAGTGAAAACGCTGTCGGCGGCAGTATGCGATGCTGTGTTTAAATATAAAATACACAGTACGGCCATTATTAGGAGAGTCTAGGAAGACACACACAAGCACACACACACCCTGCGTTTCGTCCTTACTGTCCCCACCCTTCAGTCCCCTCATTGCCTCAGAGCCGGAGGGGCCCTTGGCAGTGACCCCAAGCTGCACTTGTCAGGCTGGGGCCTGAGCCCACAGAGCTGGGCAGCCCGTGTGAACAGGTAAACACTATGCATTGTCCCACAAAGTCCATTTCACTCAGAGATCTACAGGGAAGAAGGCGGAAACATGGCTTTACTACAGAACAGATACAGAGCTGTTGTGCAATAGAATTTAGAGTATCCTGCCATCTTGAGAAAACGAGATTTCAAAGCACTACTGGTCCAAGTCTGACCACTTTAGGCTACGTCCCTACCTAAAAGCCAGCAGGAGCTTTGGGGGGAAAGCCTGGGAGGCCAAGCTCTCCAGTTTTCAGTGGAGGAAACATTTCCCAACCTCCCTCACATGACAGATAGTCATGTGACTAAGTGCTGACCAGTGGGATAAGCGAATGTGTCCTATGACAGCTCTAAGGACAGTTTGGTGAGTACCCTGTGACTCTTCTCTTCTTTGTCCCATCTTCCATCCTGCTGCCTGGAACAGAGATGTGATGGCTTGAGCTCAGGCTGCCATTTTGGGCCATGAAGACAAAGGCTACATCCTAGGGAAGGCAGAGTGAAGGCTGGAAAGGTCTGGGTCCTGGTAGTTGGGCTGCCAAACCATTCCTGGGCTGCCCAAGTCTAGTCCTAATGGAGAGAGTATCTCTGTAGATGTGACGTTTGGAGGATGAGGGAGTTGGCTTGCCTAGAGTGGGGAAAGCATTCCCAGCAGAGGCAACGGCCTGAGCAAAGGTGTGGCAGTCAGAGTAAGGTGTCATGGCTGAGAACGGCTGGAGCGTGGGGAGGAGAGTCTGAGGGCCTGAGGCTGGGAGGCTGCCAGGGGTAGACAGCAGGGGCTGGGGGTCTGTGCACCCAGCATCCTGCTGGTCCCACCCACCTCCTCCCTGCAAACCCACCTGTCCTCAGGAAGGGATTCCATACTGGTCGCCTGCACCTGCCTGTGACGTCAGCAGGAGTCTGGGGATGATCTGCCCCCAGACTGAATGCGAGCCTCTGTCCACTGGGGAGGGGCTCCAAAAACCAGCGAGGGGAAGTCTTTGATCTGGGGATGTCTTCCTGCCTGAACCGCATCACTGGCAGGACCAGGGGAGCCCCAGGCACAAGAGTCCTGGCGCAGCCCCTCAGGGGCTTACACGAGGTCAGCCCCCCGGCGCCCCTCCCTGCTGATGCGGGGAAGCCCCCATGGCTGAAAATCGGCCTTTGTGACCTGCTTTCGGTGAGCTCGGCTGTGCAGGGACTACTTTCCAGGCACAGAGAGGCTGTCAGGTCCCACGATGCTGCAGCTTTCCAGGTCCTCCCCCTGGCAGGTAGACGTGGGGGTCTCCTCCCAGAGGAAGCCTGGTAGACAGGACCTGTGGGATGCGGGCCTGGAGGTGAGGGTCTGGGTGAACTCACTCCGTCTCTGAGCCCCAGGGTGCTGTGCTGATAAGACGGGGGTGGGAGGTGAGCCCCGGAAGACAGGGAGGGTCCAGGGAGCAGAAGACCCAGCTTCACAGTCTCATCCCGTCTGTTACGTGTCTGTTCCAGATCCCCTTGGACTGGGGCTCCTGAGGGAGGGGCTTGGTTAAACCTGTGCTCAGCTCCACAACAGTTAGTCCCAGATGAGTGTCCGCAAGAGTTTGTTCAGCAAGCCGTTCAAAGTCAACGCCATCTCCTTTGCTCGGAGCCGGGCTCCAGCCATCCCCACCTGCCTCCTGCAATCCGGCCTGGCCCGTGAGCTCACTCCCTTCACGTGACACCTGCAACAGCACCTCCAATACACCCATCGCTGTGTCGCTCGGCTGGCTGCCCCCAGGCCTCGCCCCGGCCAGACTGTAAGCTCTGAAGGGTCAGACTTGCTCAAGGTTGTACGCAGCACCGAGCAGATGCCTGGCTCAGACATGCTCCCCAGACAGGCGCGGGGGGTGAAGGAAGGCGGGGTGGCCTTCGGAGGAGGGACGGTGCTGGAACTCCCAATTCTTCCCCCTCCCCGCACCGCAGCCGACACTCTGCAGGGCCCCCGGGACTCACCAGGCAGACCCCTGAGTTTTCTTCTCATTCTTCCTCTTCCCCTGGGGGAGAGGGGGCCTCGGCTTCTCCCTCCCAGAGGCCTCACTGCCTATAACGTGAGGGGCTGCCCTGTGCTCCCGGCCCCCTTTGGGGAGCTCTGCCAGGCCTGGGGGTCGCCATGGGGGTCACACTGCCCCGTGGCGATTCGAGTTACAGCGGGTTTTTTCCACTGCTTCCTCTGCTGTGGCCTCTTCCTCTCTGGCAGTAACTTCATTAGCTCTCGCTGTTTTCCAAACAGGCAAGCCTGACTCAGCACTTTTGCATGCGGTCTAAATTTGTCGCTCACGCCCTAGGTGGCTTTTAGCCCAATCCTGCGAGGAATTAGTGTGGGGTTAGAAGAGGGATTAGAGGGTGATTTCGGCAGCTTCTGGCTCCTGGTCTGACAAGGTTGGGTCCCTGTCAGACAGCCTCTTCTCCTGGCCGGCTCCCTGCTGGGGTGTGGTCACAGGTGCCTGAGCTACTTCCTGGGTTTTTCCTTCCCTCTCTGGGGAGAGGGGGGGCTCAATCCCCCGCAGTTGCTGGAAGTTAAAAAGCAAGGTCATCACCCTCTATTGATCCATCATCGAAGGCTCAGGACTGAAAAGCCCTCGGAGCTTTTCTGGGACCCTTTGGGGGTCAAAGAGCTCTTTCTGCTGTGTCTGCAGCCAGCTGGGGTCGGAGGTCAGGAGCACCCTCCCTCCTGGCCCCCCTCCACCTCTTTCTCCTCTGCCCTCAATCCTGGCCCTCATCCCCGTGCCCCCGTTTCTCCCTCTGTGCCCGGCCTGTGCTGGGGTCTGGGGGATGCTGAGGTGGGGGCTGTGGACGTGGCCCCAGCCCTCGTGGACCTTAGCAGGGGGCCAAGGAGTAAACCAGCTGCCTGCTGGTGTGCTGTGACCCTGGTGGGGAGGGGCTCTGGAGCCCGAGGGGAGGAGCTGGGTCCACCACCCCCAGCGCTGACCGCTGGCCAGAGATGTGAACACCCTGCACCAGGGGCCCTCACGTTGGCTGTCAAGGGTGATGTAGCCCAGGGTCTGTTGGGATCATGGGCGTCCCCAACCCGCCGGGGCCCCTCCTTGCCCACCTCTCTTCCCCTCCCCAATGCACACCCCCTTTCTCTCTATCTAAAAGCACCCGCTCCCCCTCCCAGGTGTGGGAGCAGGTGTGACTCTAACAGGGGAAGCCCAGGCTTCCTTTCTCAGGGAGCAGCCAGAGGCAGGTGTCTGAGCCGGGGGCGTTTTTGTGTCTCTGGACAGAGACCCCCTTCCCTCCACCACCCCTGTAGTCCATCTCTCTCTGCAGTGTCCCCCGGACCTGAGTGGGCAGCAGAGGGGCGCTGGGTACACTGAGGGGACCTGTATAAGCTTCCTGGGGCTGCTGTAACAAATTGCACCAACTCAGTGCCTTAAGTAACACAAAGGTGTATAAGCCCTAAAATCAAGGTGTCACGGTTTCTTGTGGAGGCTCCAGGGGAAAGTCCACTGCACGGCCTGTCCCTGCTCTGGAGCTGCCCGCGTTCCTCAGCTCCCGGCCCTTCCTCCGGCTTCGGGGCCGGCAGCGTCTTCCCTCCTCGACCTCGGCCTCCGTCCTCACGCCTTCTCTCCGCTCTGACCTCCTCCCCGCTCCAGTAGGGACCCTCGTGATGGCACTGGGCCCACCCACTTCTTCCCGGGTAACCTCCCAGCTCCAAACCCTTAACTCAGCCGTGTCTGCAGAGTTCCTTTTGACGTGACCGTCACCTGTTCACAGGTTCTGGGCATCAGGATGTGGGCCTCTTTGGAAGGCTGTTATTCTGTCTACTGTCGAGTCACAGCCTGACCCCTGTCACCCCAGTTCTGCTCAGCCTGAGAATAGCCCCCGTGGGCCTTGAATAACCCAACGGGCTGAGGCTCCGATCCTCGTTAAGGCCCAAGGCCAGCCACCACCGTCGGCTGCGCTGGGGGCACAGCGCTCTGTCATCACTGGCTGCAAAACATAATTACAGAGGTGGAATCAATTACATGTTAACATGCGTGATGAGTCCCTGTTTCTCCCGCCATCGTTAAGCAACTGGACGATATGGCCAGATGCTCGGAAACAGGCTGCCGACGGCGGTGTCAGCACCACCAAAGCCGAGCTGGAGGGCCCGGCGGACAGTGAGGGATGCAGAGGGCTCTTCACTGCCCTTGACCGGGGTCCCTGGGCCCCCTCGCCCCATCAGGCCTCTCCTGTTCGACTCTCCGGGTCTTCCCCGGGATGCCAGCAGGAGCGACCGCCTCCCACCAGGGCCTTCTGCCGGGGCCCCGACTTGTCGCCATCCAGGCCTGGGCTCTGGCCCCTCCCCACCTGGTTCCTCCTTTGCCCCGGGTTGGTTTCCTGGAGAAGCGGAGTGGGAGTCTGCTCACTTGTGCTGCTGCTACAGAGGTCCCGGGGTGGGCTCCTGCCCCAGCATGGCCCCTCCAGGCCCGGAGGGGAGCCCCTAGCCCTGGCTCTGGTTTGACTTCCTCTTGTCGGAATTTCAGGAGCCACTGAATTTCCATTTTCTGTGGTGGAAATCGGAGTGGTGATCTCAGGCTGCCTGCTTCACAGCCTTGCCCCACGCCCCCTGGACCCATCTCCATAAGAACCCGGGTGTGGCCTGTTCCCTGCTCGGCGCCCCGGGGCTGCCCGCTGCCCATGGAGGTCCAGCCCCTTTGCAGGGAGCACCCTGGGAGGCGGGCCGGGAGCTTGTCAGCGTGCTTGCCTGTGCCTGTGGGGAAGTGGAAGCACCCAGCTCACGGGGGCGAGGACTGACTGCAGGGGGCACGTAGCCAGGGTCCGGGGACGTCACGCTCTGCCTGCCGACAGTGCCCACCACGGGCCTGGCCCCAGCAAGCTGGCGTGTGTCCTTCGGAAGGCCCTCTTCCTCTCTGGAGGGGGCCACCTTTGGCCATTCATCCACCGTGTGGGTGCTGGGTTGGAGCCGGTCACCCTGGCCCCTCCTTTAGGGATGAAGGGTAAAGGGAAGGTGGTCTGCTGAGGCCACTCGTGGGGGTTTGTGCCGCACGTGAAGGTGAAATGCAGCAGCGACACACACACACACGTGCACACGGTGGCCGAGCTTGGTGTCTGGTCCTCACAGCCCTGCCAGCCCGCGTGAGCCTCTCCACCGGGGTAATGCAGACATGAGCTCAGAGAGGCTGAGTGACCTCCAAAGGTCACCCGGCACTGCACCCCGACCTCTCTGAAGCCAGCACAGTCTTTTCCGAGCGTGGCCCCGGATACAATTTGATTTCGACAACCGTGGCAAGGACTGGTGCCCGTCAGCAGCCCTGGTGTCCTGCTTCCCCAGAATCCGGGAAACTACAACTCCCAGGCTCCTTTGCACTCGAGCTGGGGCCACAGACTGACTCTGGCCAGTGACAGCCACATGGCATGTGCTCTGGAGGCTCAGGGATGAGAAGACCCTGGAGGCTCAGGGATGGAGGGAGGGAGATCCTGGATCCCTGTGGCCCCGCCTGGAAGGGAGAGGCGGGGAGGAAACCCGGGCCCTTAGTCCACTGCCCTTCCTCGTAAAGTATCAGAAAGATTAATAATACAGCCCATAGGTCAGTGGGTCGGAGAAAACGGTTGCTTCACACGAGAGGCGTCTCTTCCTTGGAAGTGAGAAGTGTCCAGAGGGTGGGTGGCTTTGACCGAGCTTGAAAGGTCAGTGCCAGGCCCCGCTGATTCCCCAAGCCAAGCAAGAATGCTTCCCGATCCCCGAGGCTCGGCTGGCATGGGGCTGTCATCTTCTGCCTTTAAAAGACCCCCGTGTTGGCAGGTGCCTTTTGGAAAACCCCGTCTCCCCTCCCGAGCTCCGTCCTGTGCCCTCTGGCAACCTCGGGGACATCTGGGCCGACCTCCCTCCCAATTTGGAACTCAACCATTTCACATCCAGAAAGGGAGACCAAGGCTGCAGTGCAGCTCACTTCCCTGATTTATAAAGTCAGCGATTCCGCGAAGCTAGGCCGGCCAGTGTTTTATGTCGCCCTTTCATATGCGCTGGCCATTTTACGACTTCAGGAAGAGACAGGAAAGTGTGAACTTCGCCCCACGTTGGAAATCGACAAGCCCAGCATCTCAATCAATACAATCATATTCTGCTGACTTTGAGACCAGGCTGAATTGTCATCTTGGTGTGGGGGAGGGGCGGGGGGGGCTCTGGCTGCGGGGAGCCTGGTGGGCTTGTCTGGAGCCAGAGAGATTTCTCAGCCGTGATGCTGATGTTATCGAAAAATGATCTGGCGCTGTACGCAAACAGATGGTCCCAGCGTAGGGCCATACCTCTTGGAGGAGCAGTGCCGGGGAGGTCACCTCCACCCAGCCAGGCCCTGCAGCCTGCAGGTTCCCCCTTAATCAACTCGGTGGGCGAGGCTGCTGGAGACCCAGATTTACACACCATGGGGGCTGGGAAGGAAATGGAGGTCACCTCCCTTCGCACAGAGGGCACGTCTCCCCGACACCCCACCTCTGCTTGCATACCCCCAGTGCCAGGAAGCTCACCACTGGGCTTCCTGAACCCGCTCCCTGAACCTGCCAGGCCCCTTGCTGGCTCCATCTCTGAAGGCTGAAGCGGTCCAATCCTTCCTCATCCAGCAGTGGGGAGGCTCCCGAGACCGGAGGTGGCCAGCCCAGCTCCTGCCCAAGTCACGGGGCTTGTCAGGCCATGGCTCTCTGCTGCTCCCTTTGATTCCATGCCCCCTCCTCCCCCCACCTCTCCCCGTCCTAGCTCTGGGCCTTGGGTCCACACCTGACGTGGACCCTTTCCCCCCATCTGAACTCACCCCGGCCTCCCTGATCCCGCGGTGAAGGCTTGAACTAGGGCCTGCCGTCCGAAGACGCCTCACTCCACCCTCCTGCTTGGACACCTGCCCGTCCCCGGGGCTGGGGCCTTGCTCCCTGCATCCTGCTGAGGGGAGGCTGTGTTTCCTGCCCTGCCCCACACCCCCCCATGGGTGGGCCCTTCTGTCTCCACATTGTCAAACCCTCTCTCCTCCTCTCTGCAAAGACCCTGCCTCTTCCTGCATGGACCATGCTGGGCCGCGCCCTCCCTCGTGGCCCCATTTGGGCTTCATGCACGGTCCCATCCCAGTGGCCCCTCGGCTCCTGACTCCGTGGGCATGCTCATCCCCCAGCCTGGCCGCCCTGGTGCTGGGTCACGCCCTTGACAGCCTGGGGCAGCCCCTCCTCCTGAATCCTGGTTCCAAGCCTCCATCTCAGGCCTCAAGTCCTCGGACGTGGCCACGTTCTCACTCTGAAACACGGCCACTCCCCTGCTCAGCCCGCTGGGTTTTCCGGACTCTGTCATGGCCAGTGCCATCGGGCTGCTCTCCTCACTCTCCCGCTCCCTGGCCCTTCCCCCAAGCAAGCCGTGTCTTCGTGGACCAGCTGGGAGTACCTGGAGGAACGGTACCATGGGGCACGGTGCTGTGGCTCTCCTTTGAATTCTGACCGCAGATTCCAAACGGGCACCCAGCACGGCCAGTGCACCAGGTGTCGCCCTGCTTTTCAAGCCAATGTACTTCTGCCTCCTCTTCCGGAGTCGGACCCCATCCTCGTCCGTCTCCTTCCACTGACATTGACCTTGACTCAGTTCATTGAGAAACAGGAACAGACAGGAAGGAACTCCTGTTATCCCCCCAGAAGCCCCTATCTGCCTATAGCTCCTGTTGTTCCCGGCCCCCATCTCGGGCCGGTTTTCCTGTGTCCTCCCCTCTCGACATCCTAAGGGTCCTTCTCCTGACTGCCCTGCCCCCCCCCAACTTCCTGCACCACCGGCTTCTCCTGCTCCCTGATGGTGCCGTGAACATGCCCCACTTCAACAGATCTGCGCTGGGCCCACCCCTTCTCAGCAAAGCCCCTTGGAGGGGTCACCTACATGGGTCTCTGCCTCTGCTTCTTCACCTGCGTCTTCTCACCCTCCCTCCAGGCTCCAGCCACCTGCTGGCTTCCTCTGGCTTTACACTCTCCAGGTCCGTGTCCATCTTGGGGACTTGGATCCAGCTGGACCGTTGCAGCCTCCTTATCGCCCATCCCGATTCGTCCGGGCCCCTCGACGGCATCTCCCTGTTGCTCCTTCCGCCCCCACCACCATGCCTGGTGTTTGTTGCTGAGTCTATCCCCCCCACCCTGCGGTAGGCCCACGGAGGGGGGTCCTTGCAGTTGCCTTCACCACTGTGTGCCCGGTGCCTGACGTGGCATCAGGCATATAGCCGGCGCTCAGGAAACGGTGGAGGGTGGAGGGTGTTTGGATAACTGGGCTCAGAAGCAGATACTCACGGCCCCGATCCACCGACACGTCAGAGCAGCCACAGAACAGCCGTCGCCCAGGCCCCGAGCTCAAGCTTCTCTGCTCGGACACCTGGGCTGGTGGTTCTTCGTGTTCTCCATGGCTCTGGGCGGGGCTTCCACGCAGCAGGTGCCTGTGGATGGAACCCTTGGACGTCAGAACAGAAGGGCCTTCGATCTTGGAGCTTAGAAAGGGAGTGAGGTTGAGAGAGCCACGGCCTTGCTGGGCCCAGCAAGCCTGCCTGGACTGGGGAGACACTGACCCACCCCTCCAGGTCCTGGGCACGTCCGTCTCTCCCCTCTCACGCTTGTGTGTCGACCAGGAGTCGTGGAGAGATTGTCCCAGGTTCGAGGGCATGTGCCACCTTGCCAACTGTGTCCCTGTCCCCTTCCCCAGGGCGGCCAGACCCAGTGTCCCCAGTTCTGGGCCCCTGAGGGCTTTGCCTGGCATATTTGTTAACCGATGGCTTTAACACCTGCACCCTCGCTCTGCTCCCGCTTTCCCACAGGGGATGCCCCCGTCTTGGGGCAAATAAGAGCTTTGCAGCTGAGCTAAAATGACCTGTGGGTGGGGCTGGCCCCAAGCACGCGGCAGACCCCGAGCCGGCAGCACCCAGGTTGGGGTGGCTGTGTAATAATAGGGGACTTGCATTCCAGCGAGGCCTCTGTCCCCCTGCTTGAGCAATTTGCCTCAAGGCACGTTGGTGAGATCCCTGGCTAGGCCCCATCAGGCTGGTGGGGGTCACGGCGTGGGCTTTTCTGGGGTCAGGGACATAGTCTGGGGTCAGAGTGGGGACGTATGTGAGGGGCTCACAAGAACGGAATGGAAATCTGACTTAATCCATTCCAAGGAGATCTGCGGGGCACCTGTCATGTGCCGGCCTCGGTGTGAGGCCTGGGGACCGGGCGGTGAGTGCGTCGGAAGGGCCTCTGTCCTCCAGGAGCACGTGTGATAAAAATGGGGACCTGGGAGGTGGGTGTCAGCCTGCAGAGCGGAGCTGGCTGAACCTGTTAGAGGAAAACAATTTACAAATATTGTTCTCGAGACAGCCGGTGGCATCTAATCAAATAACATTTCCCTAACTCACCGCTAATTTGTTCTTAAGATCAACCTTAGGAATCCTTCCGACTCGGGATCTGTTTTCTGATTCTCTGCACAGCCCAGGTTCGTCGTTTCACTTGGCTGTTCTGAATAATTCACACCCTCCAAGTTGCTCTGGCTCCTACTGCCGGGCGCCAAGGGAGAGGCTGCATGGGGAGGCGGGGCAGGGTGGAGAGCGGGATGGAGTCCCACCCAACCTCCTCTAGTGGCCCCTGGGGTTCTGGGCGATTTCCAACTAAGCAGGACTGGAAGGGACGTGACTGGCCTCCGCTTCCCCTGGAGGAACTCGGGGCTTTCTGGGTCCTTCTCTTCCTTTTTGTGTCGTGGCCCAACTTGGAGATTTGAGAAGCAGGAAGCTGTGCACAGACCCCACTCTGAGGGTCACGAAGAATCATCACCGGACGGACGCCCCCAGGTCCCTGAGGCCCCCCGCTCAGCAGGACGGGCGCGCCCGAGGCGGGGGAAAACTGCTCATTCCCAGGGACTCAGTACCCAATGTGCATCTCTCTGGAGGTCTGTTCCATTGGAATGGGGAACTGACTCCGGCCAGATTCTGATCTGCCTTTGGAAAGCCCGTTCCCGACTGGACCGCCGTTGTCCCCCCCTCAATGTTAGCATGTGCTAGGAGCACACCTGTCATTCATGCGTCAGCAAGCGTTCACTGCACACTTACTATGTGCAGGCCCAGGGCTGGGTCCGGGGGATGCACGCAGGTGGACCTCTCCCACGCTGTCATCTATGGGGGACTGGACACACAGACACCACAGCTGGTGTCTGATGGACGCACTCCTGTAGGCAAAGTGACCTGCAGGTGGAGAAGCACTTGGCCGTGTGAGCATCGGGGCCAACGTGCCAGGTGGAGGCGACAGCCAGCGAGAGGGCGGGAAGCTTCAGCTGCGTGCCCTGGAGGTGGTCATCTGCAGGCCGACATAGGCAGTGTCCCCCTGAACACGTGGCCTCGTGCCTCTGAGACGGGCTGTGGCTCCTACCATCGCTCTTTGGTCCGGGAGACTGGTCTGTGAGCACGAGGTGGTCAGCACGCCAACCTGCCTGCAGGAGGTGCCCTGACTGTTCCCACCTGAGCCTCCCAACCTGGGTCACAAGGACCGCCGTGATGCTCAGATGAAGTCGTGACCTCAAGGGCCCAGGCTGGAGCCCAGCACCCTGGGCTCCGAGGAACAGGCAGCCAGGCCAGCCAGCCCCAGCGCCCACGTCCAGGGCCCTGCCTAGCTGCTACCTGAGGGCTGGCGGCTCAGATGTCCCTTGTGGTGACCTGAGGGTGGGTCCTATGGGGATCCCGCCCCTCCGGGGTCAGTGATGTGGCCACCGTCACACCGTTGCCAACAGTGGAGCAGGGATTTGACCAGGTCACGCTGACCTCCAGCACCTACTACCTTTTTCACTGTCCATAGAATCTCCCTTGGTGTTAAGTTTCCACGTCCCCTTTGGATTCCTTTGTAAAGATGGCTCCGCCAAAAGCCTGCGCTGGGGAGGCGAGCGGGAGAAGGTGGGCGCCTAAGAACAGGATGGTTCTTACCCAGAAGATCACCTTTTGGGTGACTTTAAGCCTGTATTTATAGAACCACGGAGGGCTGGAAGGTCTACCTGAATTTTTCTGTTATTTTATTGCGCTGCCATGGGTGAAACCAGCTGCTGGTTTTGTATCCGGGAATTGGGGCCTCGTGACACCTCTGGAACCGTCTTTGTCTCCTCTGCTGGACCGAGAATGCCTTGAGGGCTGGGTGTCAGCATGGAGCTCGGTGCAGTAACTGAACTGCAGGGCTCACCGCCCAGGGCGGCCTTCACGCCAGCCTTCCCAGAACTGGTGCAGACGGACAGCCTCCTGGGAGGAAGGACCTGAGACAATTCTCCTTCTGGGCACATCATGTCTGAAGCTCCGGGATGCACAGGCCAGGCCTGGAGCCGCTGAGCTGCAGGAAAGCTCTAACGGAATGTCTCCTTTCCCGGCCCTTCCTGCGTGAACATCAGCTCCTCTGAAGGACCCGTTGCAGCCGCTGTTTTTCGTCTTTATTACGGCCTGCCACCGCCAATATAACCGGGACGCCGGCGCCCGCGTAAGTGAGATGAGCAGCTGCTAGGAGAGCCTGTCCCGTTCATTGAAGGAGATGACGGCGGGAGCCAGGAGCTGGGTGGAGGCACAGGGTGGGCGATGTCGTGGGAAGGTGGGCACCCACGCGGTCTCTGGCCCCGTGGACAGCCCGGGGGTCTGTGCTCGTGTTGCTGGCAAAGACCATGCTGTTCAGGAGATCCGTGGGCACCACTGACGGGAGAAGCTCTGGGGGCGGGGCAGAGGGGTGGGCAGGCAGGGGGAGGGCCGCCAGGAATAACCCGAGATTCAATAAGCAGAAATGAAACAATGAAGAACGCGCCCAGCAACATCATTCTCGGCGACCTTATTTTCAATCTCATGGTGGGAAGGAAAAGATCAATAAGGAAATTGCTGTTTCTTTTCAGAGGCAGCTGCTGGAGCCACCTGGGTTGTCACAGCCCTCTCTCCAGGGCCCGACAGGGGAAACAAGAAATGGCCTGGGGTGGGGGGCAGCCCGTGTCCCTCCCCGCAATTGTGGGGACTCGGGCCAATTAGCAGACAGTGTATGACATCCCACCGATTTCTCCAAACACGGCTCTTCACTTGGCACGAGCCGAAGGCTGGGTGTCCGGGATGCCCGTCCCAGGTCTGCCACTCACTAGCCATGCTAACTCGTTAAGGTGTTAACTAGTCTCTGTGGGTTAGGTGCCTTTGAAGGGGAGCAAATGGCTGAGGGATCATCTGATGGAAGACACAGTTTTCCCCAGGCAGGAGCAGGAGGTTTGAGAGGCCAAAGGGCTCCTTGCCTCGAGGCTGTAAGCCCTGAAGTCTTCTGGTGTGATGCCCAGTACTCCCACCAGCCCAGGCGGAGGGTCACAGAAAAGCGGTCGCCGGCCCGGGAGTTAAGTGATGCTCCGTCCACACCCCTCCCCCGAGGCCCCTGACTGCAGCCCATGTCCTGTGATGTCACTCTTCAGCTGTGCCCTCCCTCCATCGACGGCACAGGGCTCGGACCAGGTTCGGAGGCCTGGACCAGAGCAGGCAGGATGCTGTCTCCCGTGGAAGCAGGCAGTAGCCCCTCCCCTTTTGCCAAAGTAGAAATTAAACCTTAAAGGGGCAGCCAAGGAGGCTTCCTAGGCCTGCTTGCTGACCTGCAGCTGCTCCGAGGCTGATCAGGTGCTTGGAATTAGCCAGTGTGTGCACACGTGTGCCAGTATGTGCACGTGTGTGCAGGTGTGTGCACATGGGTGCAGGTATGAGCACGTGTGTACAGGTGTGTGCACGTGGGTGCAGGTGTGTGCACGTGGGTGCAGGTATGTGCACGTGTGTGCAGGTATGAGCACGTGTGTGCACGTGTTTCCAGGTGTGGGCACATGGGTGCAGGTGTGTGCAGGTGTGTGCACATGGGGTGCAGCGGGATCGAGGGCACAGAGAGGAGAGGCCCCGCCCTCCACCTGCAGGCCTCCCCCAGCGAGGGAGAAGCAGAGATGGATGCCAGCCCTCCGCCTCCCTCTGCTGCCCTGCTCAGCGCCCACAGCACTGACTCACCAGCACCTGGGGCTGGACTGCGGGGTGAGCCCGGATCCTTACGGGCACACCTTTCTGGCACCTTCTGCTGCCTGCTGTGTGATGAGTAAGCATCTAGTGACTCACCAGCTGGAGGACAGGCCGTGTGTGCCAGCGGCCAGCCGAGGGCAGGGTGAGCGGAGCGCAGGGTCCAGTGCAGCCCCAGGCTGACAGCCGCGCTAGGGCGCCCCACAGGGCAGGGGATTTCCCCAGAGATCCTCCAGAGGACGGGACCTCAGCTCGCGTCAGAGTCCTGGCCAAGCCTCTGGATTTAGACATGCTGTTTAGAACAACAAAGAACGGCCTCACAGAGACACAGCATCCCAAACTACTTTAATCTTTGCTGATCCGACGAAATTGGTGAAGGCAAAAAAGATCCCACTCAGACTGAATAATTACCCCTGGGGTGAGACTCCACAGTCACAGGGATTAGGCATCCTTGTACACAAACCTTTGAAAGAGAACTTTAAAAAGCAACGGAGGGCTTCCCTGGTGGCGCAGTGGTTGAGAGCCTGCCTGCCGATGCAGGGAACACGGGTTCGTGCCCTGGTCCGGGAAGATCCCACATGTCGCGGAGCGGCTGGGCCCGTGAGCCGTGGCCGCTGAGCCTGCGTGTCCGGAGCCTGTGCTCCGCAACGGGAGAGGCCACAACGGTGAGAGGCCCGCGTACCGCAAAAAAAAAAAAAAAAAAAAAAAAAAAGGAATGGAATGGGGACGTCCCCTGTGGTCCAGTGGTAAAGAATCTGCCTTACAATGCAGGGGACGCAGGTTCCACCCCTGGTCAGGGAACTAAGATCCCACATACCGCGGGGAAGCTAAGCCCGAGCACCACAACTACTGAGTCCTCGCGCCTCAACTAGAGCCTGCGGGCCGCAAACTACACAGCCCACGTGCTCTGGAACCCGCACGCCACAACTACTGAACCCGCGTGCCCTGGAGCCTGCACGCCACAACTAGAGAAGAGAAGAACCCGCACGCCACAATTAGAGAGAAACCTGCACACCGCAACGAAGAGCCCGACACAGCCAAAAATAAATAAATAATAAAAATAAATCTTGAAAAAAAAACAGTGGAGTAAGTGCCTGTCATGGAGGCCATGAATATTCACCTATAGGCAAATTTATGGAAATTTATGGAAATGGTAGAATTTCCAGTGACAGCATGGAACACAGACTCAGAAAGAGAAGAGCCCGGAAATGGAGCCTAAGTACGTGGGACCCTCAGCCTAGGATTCGGGGTGGGGGGCTGGGCCACGTAATCACTCATGTTGGGACAGCTGGGCAGCCTTTTGGAAAAAGGTCAAAGTGGACCCACATGTCACTTTCCATAAACCCCAAAGGCACTGCCAGTCTTAACGGAAGAAGCAAGCCCACGTCAGCACCAGAGAAAAATGAGTCCGTTCATCATGACGGCCCTTACTGGGTCTCGAGAGCCAAAAGCATTAGAAGGATGATTGATAATCCTGACTACGTTTTAAAAAACCCACCATAACCAGAATCAAGACTGACAAACCACAGGATATTTGCAACTCCCAGAAACACAAAAGCTGACTTCCCACCTATACAAAGAACGCCTAACATTTATATGGGAGAAAATTCTCAGCAGCTGAGTAGGGAAAAACGGGCAAAAGGTAGGAACTGAGAGTTCCCAGATAAATCTTGTCAGTGGCTTTGCAACATACAAGAGATGCTCCCCTAACTCTTCATAAGAGAAGTGAAAATTCAAAGTGCTGGGAGGCACCACGTCTTACCTCCCAGACTGCAAAACTCCCGAAGATTTTCCAAGCACTCCATGGGGAAATCGGCACTCTCGTACACCGCTAGAAGGAAGGTGAAGTGGTGCAACCCCTGTGGAGGGAATTCAACAATACTGGGCAGAAGAACAGAAGCGTTTACCCTCAGACCGTTTATTCCGAAGACACACACCGTATGCGATACGTGATGTGATTTCACACGAGGTTATTCACCGCAGAATGGTTTTTAAGAGCAGACTATTAGAAACGACCCAAATACCCACCGTGGGGGTGCTGGTGACACACACCATGCCACATCTACACAATGGGATACACACATCAATGAAAAGGATGAGTTCCACGTCCCTAATGTCACCTTCAGGGAAAATTATCTGACAACAGCAAGATGCAGCATAATTTACAAGCAGGGTTTAGGCACAAATTGATGCCTCTCTTTGCTATTGGGTTCAAAGGACTCTATATCTCATTCTTATAGCCTGTGAAAATAATCTCTAACAATAGATTTATTAAGGCAAAATCCTGCTCCAGGAAACCTTTTCAGACACCATTCACCCAAAGGAAATCAAATGCAGACGGTTCTCATGAGAGCTGCCTCTCAATACCGAAGATATGGGCCACCAAGAAAGGGATGTCTTACCTGATGGTGAGCAGACCAGCCCCTTCACAGAGAAGGCTCTGCTCTGCCTGGGCCTGATGACGCAGGGCATCAGACGGTGGATCCGGCTTCGAGCTCCTGAGCCCTGGGGACTCAGCCTCACTCTTCACGGACCAACAGTCCCCGGATCATGCTCCTTTCAGTGAAATGTGTCCCGTCTTCCTGGGCCACGCCTACATAGGTGTCTGGACAATGATTGGACCCAAGTCCCCCTCCCTCCCAAATGCCCGCTCCAGCTTCTAGGAGCTGCCTCTGGGGGTTCATTTCCCTGTGTGCCCTGAGGAAGTACCTGCCACCCACAGTCCCGGCCCAGCTGCTTCCTTCCCCAGGGACCCTCAACGGCCTGAAGGTTTCCGACGTGTCCCCGTGTTGGCCTGGGCTGTCCTGTGGACGTGGACGCTCTTTCGTGGGTTGGAAGCTCAGATGTCCTGAGACAGTTTCCATCTGAGGACGGGGAGCCTGGTGCCTCTTCTACAGGTGGCGTGAGGTCAAAGGGATGCGGGGGAAGCAGGTGTCAACATCGGCTTCTAAGCGGTGACGGTGCCCGACCTTTACCACTTATAATCTGCCAGTGGGATTACGTTAAGTGTTCCGATTAAAGACAATGTTCTACCCCCTACCCTGGCCCATTCAGCTACCTGAAATCACCATCGCCTTCCTTTCCCTTCTCACGGGTGGAGCCTGGCCCCTGTCTGGAGACCCTGCACTTTCCAAGAACCCAAGAGATGCCTCCTTCCCGGTCACTTGCGAGAGCTCGGCCACCCTCACTGCACGCCTTCCCTAAACGACAAGGGCATCGCGACTCCAGGAGCTAGAGGTGAATTCCATGGGCAGCTGTGTGGGGTCACCCATCACAGGCCTCCTTCAAGAAGAAACCTGCGGAAACTAGAAAAAGTTCCAGGCCTACCCAGCTGCACCCAGGACTGGGCATCTCATGCTCTGGCCTCCGGTACCCACCAAAGAACTGCTGGGTTTTGATTCCAGGCCAAACTTTTAATAAAGAAAATTCATCTACAGATGTTCTGCCATCAGCCAATATATTCAGTTATTGGAATCTGGGAGATATAGTGGCAAGCCAGTTGTTTTATTTGCTCTCTGGATGGAACCATTTTTCTTGCGTATTGAATATCCTGGAGGATTATTTTCCCCAGCAAATACTCAGTCGGAGACAGCAAGTCCATTCTGAACCTATCAGGTCGTTCGTTATTTTGTCTTCTGGTGACTCAGAGCAGGTATTTGTACATCTGCTGTCTCCTATGCCGTTAAGGGGAAATTATGACGAGTTCGGCCCATAATTGCAGCTGTAATTGCTTAACAATCCCTGCCTGATCCTGCCTGGACAGACTCCCATCATGGCTTCACACCGGGAATGAAGTCGGTGGCGTCTTAGACTGTCTTATTGAAGTTAGGGCTGTTCTACGAAGAACCAGCTCCTGTCTCTCCCGGGGACGATTTTGCGTGTGCCGGCTCCCTCCAAGGTAATTTGCAAACATGAAAGTAGGAAAATGCCTCCCACTTCTAAAAGTTTTAATTGCAGCTTGTCCTGCCGTGGCTGTGTCACCGGCCTGTGCGAGTCCTCTCGTTCGGGGAGGACTTGCAGCTAATGAGGCTCTAATTGGGGATCAGGCGTTTCCTACCACCTCCCACCCCGCTTCCTCGTCACAGTTCAGGGTATCTGGCGAAGGAAACCCAGCAGCAACAAGAAAGCAAGAAATGATTTTTTTGGATTATTTTTGTCTTGGGCTTGGTGAATTAAAAAAAAAAACCCCAAATCTTAAAGAATGTGTTGGGTCTAAGAGAATCACGGATGCTGGGAAGATGGGGCAGTCCAGAGCATGGGTGATGGAGGAAGGATTTAAAGGAACAGGAAAGAAGCAGTGATTCCTCCTTGGAGATGGGGAACGGGGAGCTTACAGAAGGCGGGAGCTCTGAGCTGGGAGGGGAGGAAGGACGTGGGGAGAGCACAGGTGAAGGGGCCAAGGGGCTCTGGAGCGCCTTGTGCCCGGAGGTGGAGACCTGCTCGGTGAGCCCCACTGCAGCGTGTGGGCAGAGGGGAGAGGCTGAGGGGCGCTGGGGTCAGAGGTGGCCTGGGCCAGGCCCGAGGCGGCACTGTCCCCTCGCAGTGCAGTGTCTAGGTGGCCCCCAGCGTGCAGTAGAGACGTGGCCTCCCCCAGCGTGCGGGGGAGGGGGGTGGGGAAGGGTCCCAGGAGTGGCCCTTGACTATGCAAGGCCACCGCCCCTCCCCCCAGGCTGCCCTGCTGGCCCACACCCCCAGCATTTTTCCAGGGTCCTCTGGCATCTCCCTCCCTCCCCACCCAGTGGTCCAGGGCCCACCCAATTTCTCATGGGCGAGCTGACTGCGATCCAGGGCTCCCAACAGTGGGCAAGCCCTGGCCAGTGGTCATTCTTTTCTGCTTCCGTGTGTTACTCCACCGGAGGGGTTGGAGAGGACAAGCGGGGCCTCCACCCTACTTCTCATCCCATATCTTCCCAGCAATTGGCCGGACCCCAAGGGCACCCACTGTGACTAGCAGACACGGTCCCCATGCCCCCGCTGCCTCCTTGCCGGACCAGCTTGCTGTCTCAGTGGCTCCAGCCTCCGAGGGGCCCCGGGGACAGAGTCAGATGTTCTTAGATGTTCTCAGACTGACTCCGAGAGTACCAGCGCCATGAACGCCAGCTACACCCCCTCTAAGTGCCACCTACACCCCTGCCTGGGGACCCGCCAGGTTCTTTCCAGGACAAGTGATGGCAACTGAAGAAGGCTGTTTTGGAAACACATCAGCCCCTCTGCTCTCTGGTTTGGGTGCGGTGCCAGCTGGGCTGAGCTCACGGGGGCTGCTGGCTTCTCCCCAGGCCCACATCACAGCCCTGCTGTCCACCCTGCCAAGGAGGCCAGCCGCCCCGGAGCAGGGGGAAGGGCAGGGGAGGGAGTGGACGGTCACCACATGCCACACCCTGCCTTGGCATTTAGCGCCAAGGCCGGTCCTGAACTGTCCTGTGAAAGGAGAGTTACTTTGACCTGTGCCTTCTCTGGCCATGTGAACCCCCAGGGCGCTCCAGAACGGCTCTGTCCTGCAGAGACCTCAGGGCCCACTTAGAGACGGAGCCTGGCTTGGTATCTGCGGGTCTGGCCGTGGTGGCCTGGGCTCCCCCGATGCATGAGGTTCTCTGTCTCCAAGGCTCAGGGACCCAGACCCCAGACAGGGCTGGCCACTCACCCCCTGGATCCCCAGTGCTCCCAGTGAGCGGACTGGCCAGAGAGGGCCGGGGTTTACCTTTGCCCACTTTTCGGCAGGGTCTCTGCGGATGCCCCCTGCCGCGTCGGAAGCGGGTGCTTGTCCCAGGCTCCTTCCAGCTGTATCTTGGAGGAGCCTGGCGGGGTGGGGTAGGGTGGGACTCCCAGTGGTGTAGCCCTCGGATTCAGATTCACCCAAGGAGTAGGGACCTCCAAGCTGATTCTCGGGCTCCGACCCTTGCGGGGGATGAGTGCCTAGGGACCCAATGGGGCTTGTGTCCAGCCCGTGCCCTGTCCTCTTCTGAGAGGGGCACTCGCTCTGGAATACGTCTGCAAGGCTCTGGAAGTCTCGGTCACTTTTAAAACCTTCTGAAATGACAAACGAAGCAAAAACATCTCCTAATATTTTTATTGTTCCTTAGATAACCGGATAGTACAAAGTTTCCCTCTTTTTTACTTAAAAAATGTACTTCCGCACACTGTTGCCCTCAAGAGCATTTCTTTCCCGTTGGAAACCGAAGTTTCCCTAGATGAGCCCTTCTCATCTGTGGTTACACTATTTAGATAATTTAACAAGAAGAGGCTATTTCCTTTCATGATTAGCAACGTGAACTTGGTCATCTCTCTATAAGGGCGAACACTGATGTGTTTTTTTTTATTTCTCTTCAGAAACAAAAACCATCCACTTACTAATCCAAACTACGGCATTGCATATACGACATTCATGGCATCAACTAAACAGACAAGTCACCACCTCGAGGAAACAACAGACGGACATTGCACGATGTATCTACGGGGTACGCGGATTCAAACGGTGCGGCACTGAGCCTGTCCACGCCACACACGCCGGCCACCGCTCTTGGGGACTAACTCGGGTCCACGGGCTACTTGGGGTCTCAGCACAGAGCATCTAAGACACAACACGTGGTCAAGGACGGCAGCGGCGATGAGATGCGAGTTACACTAGCCTACGTGGCCCCCTCGGCCGCCGAGCCAGGCCCGGGGGAGGGGGGCTTCAATGAGACACGACACTCAGGTCCATCGAGCTGACCATGATCTACAGACGAGTCCATGCGATCCTAACAGTGGGTTGTTCTCAGTAAGAACTGGCCAACAGTCAGTGCCTTACTTCTTGAGTATATTGACCAGAAAGGGGACCAGGGCGGGGGAACCAGGGAGCCCTGGGCTGCAGTTCCAGCCGTGTATACGGGGGCTTCTTCCCACACTGGCCGCCCTCCGGCTGGAGCTGGAGAAACGCGGGGGGCAACGCCACCCCGTGAGGCCGGAGTCCACGCTGCTGCTCCTTTTTCCAAATCAGCCTTGTTCGTCTCACCGATATTCACTTGGCAGCCGTCCCACAGGAATTTCCAGGTGGGTGGAGGACGCGGACCCTCGGCTTCCAGGCCGAGGGGACCTACAGCTCATCAGACCGGATGACGTGGAAGAGGGTGACGTTGTAGAGGATCTGGTGGCCGTTGTTCCAGGCGTACAGGGCGCGGTCCTTGGGGTTGTAATCCAGCATGGAGATGTGCGAGTACTTGTTCTGGAAGGGGATGTCGATGTACTCGTAGGTAGAGGCGTTGGTTTGGTAGGCGTAGTGGACCTTGGTGCCCCCCGAGTAGCCGTTGGTGACGTAGAGGGTCCCGCAGATGATGAAGGCCTCGCCGGCGCTGCGCTTGGGGTAGCTGGTGTTCCAGGTCTGCAGCACCTGCAGGGACACGGGGTCCAGCTTGCTGACGACGATGTTGCCGGCGTTCTGGTTGGTGGCGTAGACAGCCCACAGCCCGTTCTCGTCCACCATGAGGTCGATGTCCGAGTGGCCGCCCCACGCGTAGTGGTACATGTTGTTATAGCCGGCATAGTCCAGGCTGCGCGTCTTGAGGATCGTCTCTGTCTTTAGGTCGAACCTGATGACGATGTGACTCTGGAACTTGTTGAAGTAGATGGAGCCGTTGTAGACCACCTGCCCCGTGCCGGACCAGGGGTGCGGGAGGCGGTGGGACGTGAAATTGTCCGTGGTCATGAAGGCCAGCATCGATCTGTACTCGCGGACAAAGCGGTTGTTGTGGTAGCCGTCCATGTACCAGACCTGCGGACACAGCGGACCTGTCAGTGGTGCTGAAGCGGGGGGGACCCCTCCCGGGTAGGCATCCCCTCCTGGACTTGGCGTTTAGTGATTCAGCACCCAGAGAAGGAGCCGGAAGGACTGGGAGAGAACAGACTAAATAGGGTCACGTCCTTCCTCCAAACCCGCGGGGTGCCTTTCACGAGGGGCCAGGGCTGTCTCCCCACCAGGGGAGGAAGCGTCCAGCCTGGAGAAAGGACACCACGCACAGGGGTGTGGGGACCGACAGCCTGGGACCCCGCAGCCGCGCCGTGGGCGTGGCTGGCAGCCACCCTCTGCTGTTCCCGCCAAGCGGGTGTGGGTCATCTGGGAAGGCTGGCCCTCCAGGAGCATGCGGCACCGCCCTCCAGCAGGACGCTGTGGCAGAGGGCACAGCCGCCTGGGCCCGCAGGAGGACAAGTGCCCACAACACCGGGCAGTCTGCAGGGATGGCCGTTATCAAGGTCGCCAGGAAGGGCGATGCCCGATATCCCAGGGGGCGCGTGCGTCAGGCCTCTCCTTTCGTCCAGGCCCTCACAGCAGGCCGGACTGAACCACCAGTCCGGCGGGGGGACGTCATTAATTTGGCACTTGGGATGCTCTGAGCGTAATCACTCTATCACGCCCGGTCCTGGGAAGGTGCCTCTCCCTGAGGAATCCGGGCTTCCAGAAGGCTCTGACTGCTCAAATCAACCAAGATAACAAACCCAGTAGAGGCCCAAGTTTGGGGTCACAAGAAGAAGAGCTTTCCAATGACTGCTTAAATGCCAGTTGACTCGAAAGCTGTCTAGACTTTGCACAAAACGCTTTAGTCATTTTCAACCAACATGGGAGCAAATTAGAAAGCAATGCAGTTAGTCAGAGGAAAATCTGCCGGGCTAATGCCGTTCCCAGTGCGTCTTTCTGGCAAGAAGGCAGCTGCTTTTATCCGTCGAGGGCTCTGCCGGCTGCAGGAGGGATTAAGGATGTGGGAGTTTTCAGACACGGTATTGCGCATGCGTTAAAAATTAAAAAACCCCAAACGTGTAACCTTGTTCCTGAGACATCCATTCAGATGCTTAGAGGTAGATGTGCTTTTTGTTTTTAACAACATTTTTTTTAAAGGCTGGGTCTCATCTGAGGCTTTTCATTACCCTTAGCCTCCGTCAGAGCAGCCCTCGGCGATGCGGGCCACGTATTAGAACGGGGCAAGTGCAGGGCTGGGCGGAAGGTGTCAGAGGTCCGCCTCGCCTCCTCTTGGCTACCTCCCAGACGGGGAGCTCACTGCTTCTCTCAAGACTTAGCTCAAGTGACAGCCCCCCTCCGTACCCTCTCCTGACCGCCCCCACCTCAGCTCGCTCTGCCTCCGCCACGAGTGGGTCTTTGATGGTGGGGACCCGGTTGGGTTGACGCATCCCTGGACCCCCAGGGATCAACACCTCCTTCCTGTGGGCAGAGCTGCGTGAAGTCAGCATCCAATTTCTAAGGATTTTTAAACAGCCTTTTCCTCCGATAAACTGGCAAACCGGTCACAGTGGGCAACACTCAGAAAAGGCGATTTAGGGTGGGAGAGAAAATCAGCACAGGTGCTAAACATGTAACAACCAGCTCTCGGCCTGGAGGGTCTAGGCCGCCAGTGTGCAGAAGAGGAGTGCATCATGGGACCCCCGGGGCCCGCGATGAGGGCCCACCTCTGGCAGTGCCTCCCATCCCCACGAGTTCACTCTGATCTCACCTCAAATGCCTTGTCCTGCCCTGCCTGCTCCACGTTCCAAGGCTCAGATGGAATCCCGTCCCCTCCAGGATGCCGCCCAGAACCGCTGCATCTGAACCGCGGGGGCCTGGGACCAGGGTCCTCAACCTGGCTGGGTCTCCTGGGAGCTTTCACACCCCAGAACAATGGCACAGACCTTGGGGGTAGAGCCAGGCATCAGCTGGTTAAAGCTTCCAGGGGATTCTAACGTTCGGCAGGGTCCCTGAGACCACCTGCTCCGAGTCCTCAATTCAGAGAGGCCCAGGGGTGAGGGTCTCGCCCAAGGCCACATGGTCTGTTCACCAGAAAGCAGACTGCATCTCGCACAGGACACACCCACTGCCTGTCTTCGCTGGGCCACTTCCTCCCAGACTCCCGAGGCTGTCCTCTGAAATGCCCAACCGACCCCATAAAGCAGGTTCTGTTCACGGGCACAGACAGAAGGGGACGGCGACCTTCCACTCGCTCGCTCCTGGGCTTGACCACAATGCCCGCTTCACCCACCACCGCCCGGCAGGATGCCTCGGGTGGCCCAGGTGGCCATGCGCCTCCTGTTCTCCAAGTGATGGGAACTCGTTCCCTGCCCTCCGGGCGCTGGTGACCTCAGGGCCACGCTCCATGCGGGCTGCAGCTCCCTGTGGCCGTTGTCCTGCGGGAAGGACCGTGGGGCCCCAGGCTGAGGAGGGGGGAGAGCTGAGAACACACCGGGGAACAGAAGCCAGGGAAGCCCAAGGGAGAAAGGGGCCCTTGGGGCATCAGGGCTCAGAGCCCCCGCTGCGGGTGCTTCTGTCAGCAGAAGGAAGGCCCCCCGGGCGAGTGGCGAGAAAAGTCCCCGCGGCAGGTCTGAGGCCAGTGCGCAAGCTCCCCCACCCACGAGGGTCCCTTTGCCAGAAGAGATAAAACAAAGCCACCTCCAGACTCTTTCTTCGTAAATGTCGCGCCTTGAGTGGATGTGGCCTGCCAGCTCACTGGAATCAAAACGCCCAACACCAGCTCCCCTGTAAGAAAACCTGGGTATTCCCACATCCTGACTGCATTTCGGTTCCACACGGTGGAGTTTACGGAGAACGTGGGGTTTTCCTAATTGTCCCTAGTATTTTCATGTGCTTTTTTTTTTTTTTTTTCTTCTTTTGTGGTACGCGGGCCTCTCACTGTGGGGCCTCTCCCGTTGCGGAGCACAGGCTCCGGACGCACAGGCTCAGTGGCCATGGGTCATGGGCCCAGCCGCTCCGCGGCATGTGGGATCCTCCCGGACCGGGGCACGAACCCGCGTCCCCTGCATCGGCAGGTGGACTCTCAACCACTGCGCCACCAGGGAAGCCCCCCATGTGCTTTTTAGTGAAGAAGGCCATCTCGGGGCAGGGCAGGGCAGGGCGATGCTGTCGAGTCTGGCCCCATCTTACGTGATGCAGGGATGTACCCGGGAGGGGCGGAGCGGGGGAGGGAAGCCGCCCAAAAGGCCTCGCTTAGTAACGTGACCATGTCCTCTCCTCCCTTTGGCGGGGCAGGCATCTGTCACATGTCCTCCTGGCAGGACCTGACCTCAAGGAGCCGGCACGGGTGGGAAAGATGCTCTAAAGGGAGCCCTGAGCTGGACAGGTGAGTAGGGAGGTGGGAGGCTTCACTGGGGAGTGAGGCTTGAAAGGGGGGCGAGGTCAGCAGCCCCAAGACCGTCCCCGACCACACGAAACAGTGTGACCAATGCAGTTCGGATAATACGACCTTCAGGAAGACAGATTCTGTAGGAATAAAATACCTGGATGGCTGTGACACTGTTTAGATGACAGAGAAGGACTTTTAAACACTAAACTGAGCTCACTGCTGTTTGGGAGATGAGAGGTGTTCTAGTGAACACCCCTCTGAACATGAACTTCCTGGGGGCCAGAGGCTGGCTGGTCCCCTTACCGCTGTCTGATGGGAGCGGGCCTGGGACTTCTACGGTGGAAGCACAGCTGTTAAGAGGGATGGTGGATGCCGGACCTTAGAAGGGTCCACAGTCAGAGGTACACGCCTCAGCGTCTTGGTCTCCCGGGGGAGGGACACAGCCTGGGGTGACGAGAGCATGGCTTCTGGAACTCTGGTACCATCAGAAGCTTCTGGACAGGGTGGAGGACCACCGGAGCCCAGCCAGTGCCTACACACAGGGGGTGCTTAACGAACGAGCTAACCTGGTTCTAACAGGTCAGCACAAAGGCAGGGGCGCCCGAAAGCCCCTTGGAGGGCTCCCGGACAGGGGTCCCAAGGCAATTCCCCGCCCTGGCTGTTGGCCACACCCCTCTTTCCTCGCCCTCTGTGGCCTCCTGCACTGAAGCTGACACTGATATTTTTTTGGGGGGGAGCGAGTTATTGGTCTCCTGTGTGTGATCAAAACTGGACGGAAAATGGAAAAGATCAAAACAAAAGAAACCAGCTCCCTTCTAGATCAATGGCAGGACCTGGGGACGTGTCACTTAGCAGGCTGTGAGCTGGTGGCTGTGCTGATCTCACGGCATGGGGCGGGACTGCCGACTGCCCACAGCTTTGGAGCAGGCCCCCAGGGTCCCCTGCCAGCGAGCTGGTCCCCTCCCTCCCTCCCCACGCAGTCAGCTCCCACAAAGGCCCCCCTTCCGCCTTCCTGCTTGCGCTCTGTCCATCACCAGGGCCCCCTTTCCTGGACGGTGATCAACTCATCAAGCAGAAAAGAGATGTCTAATTCCCCAAAGCACCCATCACCGCCTCGACGGCTTTGCAGATGAACCTACATCCTCACGGTACGGGGGTTCCAGGAGCCCTGATACGTGATCTCTGAGAAATCCTCTAGACCGGGGTTCGTCCTCTGCAGCACCAAGGTCATTGGTTCCAGCTCACGGATCCCAAGAGGCCTGCTGGGTCAGTGGGGTGTGTGTGGTGGGGCAGGCAGGGGGCAGGCAGGAGGTGGGGAGAAGGCAACGGAGAGGAGGGTGACTTGGGAGACTCAACCTGGAACATCGCGGTAAATAAAAGGTTAATAAACCCACCGGCCAGCCTTTCCTGAGACCTTGGGCAAGTCACGTGACCCTCCTGGCCCTGCGTTTTCTCATCAACACAGCAGAGACACCTATGATCTCCGGCTGGAGGGCAGCCGCGGGACCAAACCAGGACAGGCACAGGTGCGCTCAGCGGAGGGCTGGGCACACGTGTCGCTGCGTCCTAGAAACCAATACTTCCGCTTGCATTTCAATATAAACATCACGCGCTCTTTCACGTCTGCGTTACTGGTATTATCACTGACATCTGCAGCAAGAGCACACTCCTAATCAAACTGAGAACCAAAGTGGTGTTTTCCAGGGGGATGCAGATGAAACTGAAGAGTAGTCAGGGTAACAACTGGCCAATCAAATGGTTCATTGGTAATTAACTGGTAATTAATTGGCCAATTAAATTCTTAGAAAACTTCCAAGGACCAGCTAGCCGTCACCATTCAGAAAATAAAACACAAAGAAACTTCACCCCCAAAATACCGGACCTGGTCATTTCCCGGGTTGGCAGCCTGTAGCCGGCCCCCTCCTTCCAGAACTCTCTGCCTGCAGACCCGGGGATGAGGTCTGGGAAGAGGCTGCTGGCCTGCCGGGGGGTGGGTAAGGAAGGGGAGAGACGGGGGTTCCTCCCACTGGAGGTTGTGGGATAAAAAGACAGACGCCCAGATCGCTGGAAAGCCCATCGTGGTCCCCCAGGCGTCTTCCCCAGAAGGAGAATGTGCCGCTTCCTGATCTAAACAGAAGCGATCACACTGTCTAAAGGGTGGGAATGGGGCTGGGGGAGGAGCAGACATCAGAAGTCTCAAGATCCCTCTCACTGAAAATCCTCCAGACAAGGCTCAGAGGTTCTCCAATTCCTAAGCTCCTTTCTCAATCCGCCCAGAGGAAGAGTTGAAGTTTTTTTTTAAGTGTTTATTTTCTAAACGTCCTGCAGGCAAGGGGCTGGGTAAGAGAGGCCCTGGACTGTTGTGACGGTTCTCTCCGGGTGCCAGCGGTCAGGCTGGTGGACCACCAAGGGACAGGGATGCCCACAGCTCCTTTCCTCCAACCGAGAGCCAGAACCCTGGGCGTTCGGAACCTCCCTTCGCTGAAACGCTCCCAAAGGACGCTGTGGTGATGGACGGATGTTACCCGGGCCCGGTGGGCCAGGTGCCACCCTCCCAGCCAGCCAGCCCTCTGCTCCCCACGCCCCGAAGGGACTCCAACGACAACGCAACGCAGCCCCCACCCCATCCCGATCAAGACAGACGCGCCGCTCGGTCGTCTCTCTCTCCTTTTATGAGGTCTTTACCCAGGGAGGGAGAGTCTAGAAAAAAAAGAACATGGCTTTTCTCCTAAATCAAAAAAGAACATGAGTTTCCATCAGCCATGAAAGGAATGGCAAATGAAACGCAAATGAGAAGTCATTAAAACAAGAAGGCCTGACCGTGCTGTTCCCCAGCGGAGCGGGGGCAGTGCTGTGAGCATGGGAAGGTTTCAGCCCGAGGCAGCCCCTCCGCTCCCAGGGGCAGAGCCGCGCGTGGGGAGGGGGTCGCAGGCGTCCTCGGACCCGCCTCCCTCGCCGTCTGCGACTCTGCCTTAGTACAGGGACCTCGGCAAGGGACCTGGACCTCTCCCCAAAGTCCCTGGAACCCCACCCCGGGGGCACCAAGTTTTGCTCGTCCACACCCCCCCCTGCCCCAGACCCAGATCCAATGAAGGAAGCACTTACCCTGTTATCACCTTCTGGGGCCAGAGGGTCCGTCATCCAGGACCCAAACCTCGAGCCGGAGGTCTTGATGGTCACGGGGTCACTTATGCCCGTCAGCTTGCCACACGCTGTAAGAGAGGACACGGCGCAGGGGAGTGAGTGCCTGGGCCCAGCCCCAAAGGCGAGAGAGGCCACCACCCCCCTCCCCCAAGCAGAGAGCAACGGAGGCCAGGGCGGGTGGGGAGAGGGAGGTGCAGTCCCCTGGGCCTCGGGCCAGGGGTGCCAGGGCCGCACCTCCCGATGGGGCAGCCAGCCTCGCCCAGACGCAGTTTTCTCCTCTGGGAAGCAGGGGCGGCAGCCGCTGGACCTCCTAAGGAGAAAGTGCATCCGCGGTCCAGCACAGGAGGAAGGACGCTCCTTCCCCCTGGAGGGCCTGTGAGCTTCCCTGCAGGGTGACAGCAGGCTCCCTACTGCCTGGAGGAGGTGCCCAGGGGCCAGAGGGCTGGGATTTGAAGTCACTGACAGAGCAGAGAGCACGGGGGTGACGGAGCCCTCCCATCGCACAGATGGAGGCGGGAGACAGGCTGGGATGCACTCGGGGCCACACCGACACTCGGGCATTCCCGACAGCCCAGCGCCCTTCCCACTGCCCCTGATAGCCCCGGGCAGCCACCGTGCCCAGCAGAAATCCCCCTCCTGCCACCTGGATGCCACCCTGTGTGCGTAGCCCTGAAGCCTTCCGGAATAAGTCAACTCAGCCAGCCTCAGAAGGCCAAAAGTTTCCTGACCCTCAGAAGCCGACTGGCCCCCTCGACGTAGGCAGTGGGCCCTGCCCTGCGGGGACATGTGCCGACTGGGACGCCCTCCCTTTCTTCCAGGCCAGGCCTGCGTGTAACTCCCCAGCTCTGCCTGCTCTGCTAAACTGCCACTGTATTAGCAGACGTAGGGGTCAGTCTGCAAAGTTTAGAGGAGACCTGCGCGTTTTCAGAAGATTGCCAGTGACTTGACCCAGGGACCGTGGTTTAGCCGGGGGTCATCCCGCCAAGTGAGGTGGCCCGGCCTCGGGGAGGGGCCCATGGCCACCTCTGCACTGTCTGGGGTGCCTCCCACTCTCTCCCCAAACTTAAAGTGGGGCAAGCAGATCCATCAGCATCATTGAACAAGACTGCAGAAGTGGACGCCCTGGACCCCCAGCCCAGTGCCTGGGGCCTCTGTCTCTTTGTGTTGTCAGGAGAGCTTGTATCTGGGCAACGCGGAGGCTTTGGACCGGGATTAAGAGCTGACTGCAAAGCAGAAGAAAGGCGGCTTTACAGCCAAATTCCCATCAAGTCACGCTGCCCCGCTCCTAAGCCCCAGCGGTGCCGCTCCCCAGGCTGCTGCCTCTGGCCCAGATTCGAAAAAGGAACTCAACTATTTTTACTCGCCCATCCCTTCCCAGTGTATATTTGCCTGTTCCCCTTTCAGGAGGAATTGCATACTTTTTCCCACTGAAATACTGTCCCCTCAAGGCCGGCCCTGTCCACACCCTCCATCTGAGGGAGGACAGACAGAGGACAAAGGGACTGGACATTACGTGCAGGTCAGCCAACATCTACAGCAACCAGAAGTAAGAAAAAAGTGGGTCCTTGGAAATCTCGCGAGAGCGTGCACGCCCATGAGAGCCCCAGACCAGGTTCTCATCCCACGAGGGTTTTGAGAATTTGGGGTGGGGTTCCCTGAGGGTTCCGTCTGGAGGAGGGAGGGCAAGGGAGAAGCAGGACACTAGGCTGGTCTCCCCCCAGCACCCTCTTTGTTTCTGTGACCCTGGGGGATTCTGGGCTGCCCCCGGGAGACAGCAGACCCTCCGAACTGGGTGGGAAATGCTAACAGGGGCCATCGAACACCAGAGACAGCTCATCTCCCTGCTGCCCAGAGGCCAGCAAAGTGCCCCGTGTGAAGGTCCTGTGCAGGGCCTCCCCACCGCTGAGTCAGGGACAGTGGTCCTGTCTGCCGCCCGGAAGGAGAAGTCCCAAGGCACCGTGGCCCCAAGGGTGTCACGGATCGGGGGCCCCGGGTGGGATGCCTGCTGGTGCCCCATCGCGGGCACACTTCCCAGTGAGACGTCCGCTCACGCCAACGCCCTGCCCGGCCTTCAGCGGCCACACCCGGCCTGGGACGACCTCCCACGAAGGAGACAGACATCCATCCTTTACATCACATTCAGAAGGTGACGCTGGCGGGTGAGGCCCGGCTCGGCCGCCTGCCCAGCTCTACTCGCCTCCCTACCTTTGCTCAGGCCCACCCTCATCGGGACAGCCAGACCCCCACCCCGCTCCTGCCCTCCTGTCTTCTGTGGCTGGACCCACACCGATGCCTCTGCAGAGCCCGCTCCCTTCTGGACGGCACCCACCCTGCCTCCCCGACCCAGGCTGGGCCTGCACACCCCCTGGGCGTGGCCCCGGGCGTCCGAGGGTCTCACGACCCCAGGCAGGACGCCCCTCCCCCTCGCAAGGCTCAGCCTGGGGGAGCTGTCCAAAACGAACGAATGAACGAACAAATGACTGAACAAATGACTCAACTCTCAGAACTGAGAGGTATAAGTACCCATCTCCCAGAAAGTCCTCGTCAGCCCACTGCTTTGCCACGTAACCCGCCAGAGGGGACGGGGCGGGGGGGGGGGGAAGGTGGGCCGCCTCTTCTGAGGGCGGCTTCCTTATCTGCCAGAAGGATACCCACCCCAGAGGCAGTGGTGGGAATTAAAGCAGTTAACCAGTGGGGAGCTTCTAGAAGGATGCCCGTCACGCATAAGTGCCCAGTGAGGCCAGCGGCCATGGATTCACACTGAGACTGTGGCCATGTCCAGGCTCGGGGCTGCCCCGGATGGTCCCACTGCGTTCAGCCCACATGTGGCTGCAGAGAAGGGGCGACCGTCTGCAGGGGGGCCGGGGGGCGGGAGGAGGGCGTCTGCACCAGCTCCAGCCCCGCCTTGCCCTGGGCTGAGGTCTCCCCCAGTGCACCCTGGCCCGAGGGGCTGAGCCCACCCTCCCCCAGCCTCTCGGAGGGAGCCTTAGAATCACGGATGAGGCAGCAGAGAAGGGCCCAGCTGGCCCGTGAGGCCTGCTCGGCCAACTCCTGGCTGTGGGCTCGGCTCTCCACTGGGGATGGAGGCTGCCCGCCCTGCTTGAGTCACGGAGTTATTTTTGGTTCTCCATCCAGACTGGCTGTGCCAAGACCTCGGGAACTGTCAGGATCTAAAAAAGCCCCACGGCAGAGCCGCGAGGCAGAGTCTTGGCACGTTCCGTTCACGAAAGTGGCCCTCTCTTGTCACGAGCGCTTGGGCTTCGTGGATGGGGAGGGAAGGGAAGCCGAGCAGGTCCATCTCAGAGGAGGCTGGGCTCCAGGCACAGCACCCTCAGCTGGGAGGGCCCTAAGAGCCCAGGCCGGGTCTCAGGAGGGGGGCCGCCTTACAAAGCTGGGAGCCTGGACAGAGCAGCCTCCGCAGATGAAATCCTCTGGTTCCCGCTATTCCTAGAAGGAGGCCACTTCTGAACAACAGCCCGAGTGACCTCTGACAGGAGCCTGAGCGGGCCCCAGGGCGACGTGCCCGCCAAGGAACCGGGCCAGAGACCAGATTGAGGGGGCTGACTGCTCCACAGCAGGCAGACGGGTCCCGGGACCGCCCGGCCTCCAGGCCCATCTGCCTCGGTCCCAGCTTGTATCCCTAAAGACTGGAGAGTTAAGCTGGAAGAGCTAGCAGAGCTGGGAGCTCAGACAGACACATGTCCTTGCAGAAGAGCTAACCGGGGACGGAGCAGCCTCCCTGCAAGCCCAGGCCCAGAGCCCCGAGGGCCACCCTGGACGCCCATCTCCCCTCCGCACCTGGGCAGGGACGGGGACGCTGAGAGACCTCTTGCGATCCCAAGTACTTCCTGGAAGGAACCTGGGGGGACACCTGCCTGCCTGCTGGGACCACTGAGGTCACTGCCGTGGGCGGCACCTGGACTCGGGTCCCCTCCCTCCTCGCTGTCCTAGTCGGTCCCCTGCAGACTGAGACACCCTAAACTTCCCTCTCAATCCTGAGTGTAAATCCGCATGGGCTAACTTATCCACCGTCCTTGGGAGCAGCTCACTCACCCGGCTCCATCCCGGCCTCTGGGGAGGAGGTAAGGGCCCCTCTCTCTGTCTCCTCGACCTTCCCTACAGAGGCCTTTAGCACCGGAGAACCAGGACGGTCCAGCTGGGGGAAGCCCCGAAGTCAGCCAGTTCCCCTCATTTTACAGACAGGACTGAGGCCTGACACTAACGGGCATGTGCCATGCCCGGGACACGTGCATGAGTACCAACGACGTTCCGCATCGGATCTTAAGTCTCTGCTTTTGGCTGGTCTAGCTGCTGGGGCCTCTGATTCTGCAGGCTCTCCACGGAGTGGCAGCAAAAGCTCAGGGGACGGGGTCGCCGGGCAGCTCTGCCTCTCCCTCGCCTTGCCCGGGAACCAGAGGAACTGCAGGGGAGCCGTGGACACCCGCCTCCCTTCCGGATGACGCCCAAGAGGTGCTGAGCCCCATGTCCAGTTCCAGAAATCAGACTTTCAGATTCACGTTCCGGCTGGGAACGTGAGGAACACATGAGGAAAAACACACAATGCCATTTAAATGGATTTAAAATGGAAACAGAAAACCAATGGAACCTGCAGTCCTTGGTTTTTTTTCCCCTGTGTACGGAATTGTCAGCAACATCACTTTGAAGAGAATAGAGACCTAATTAAGAGCACTGTGGGGAAACTGCAGGGAGACCCTCTTCCCCATCATTACACCAGGAAGGTAACCGAGATGCTGTTCACCAGAGCAAAAGGAATCTACAGTCAGACTTCAGACCCAGGAGGCAAGAGGCGGAGGTGACGGGGGGCCGGGGGTGGGCGGGGGAGGCCGAGGGAGGAACTGCCGGCCTCGGAGACACTGCATCATCAGGAGTCCTAACCGCCCAGGACAGCATCAGTGCTGACATCCCCTGTTCTGTGCTCACCGGCAGCCTCCCAGCAAAGAAACAGGCTGCTAAGATGGTACCTATTTGCAAGACTAAAATAAAGACTAAAATAAGCAGCCGCAGGTATTGGTTGGGTCTTTAAGTTACCGAGCTTGAATGAAAATGGAAACCTAGGAAGCGGGAGAAGTGACAGCAGCTGTATCTACGTATTACCTGTTGTCTGTCTACCTACCTACCTACCTACTGACTTACCTACTTACCTATCTACCTATTATCTGTTGTCTATCCAACTACCGACCTACTGACTTACCTACCTATTTACCTATCATCTGTTGTCTATCTATCTACCTACCTACCTATGTATTATCTGTTTACCTACCTACTTATCTATCATCTGACTGTCTAACTCCCTACTGACCTACCTACCTACCTATCGGTCTAGCTGTCTCTTTACCTAGCAATCATGTCTAGCTATCGGGTACTACGTACCCACCTGCCTACGTGTCCTATCACCACCTGCTCTATGCTGGGCACAGTGCGCAGCCCGTGACGCGAATGGTGTCTGTGGACTCACACAGTGACCCCAGGGCGCAGGGACTCCTACGCCTTCAACTTACAGACGAAGAGGCGGCTGAAATTCAAAGTGGTCAGTGCCTTGGGTGAGCCACAGGGCCACTGAGTGGCACCTACCACTTTAGGACACTGCCTCCCCCAGATGGGGGTTCTCAGTTCGGTGTTCACCCACATCACCCACCCGAGTGCTGGTGAAAGACGGACCCCCACCCACCTGCCCGAAGACTCAGCAGGTCCATCTACAGGTCAAGGTCTTTGTGAGTGCAGAAGTGACTGCACTCAGTGGTGGAGAACAGGGCTCCGGGGGCCTCTTCATCCTCTCTCCTTATTTCAGCGGCCCAAGGGGACCCATGTGAAAGCCCCAAGATCCCAAACCCTAAAGTGAATTCACCCAGCTTCTAAAAATAGGCCGAGTTCGGGCACGAAGGCTGCTCGTCCGGGAAGGGCAGCATCCTCCCGGAAAGACCCTTAGCTTCTCATCCGTTGTACCTTTGCCCCCTCTGAATTTCCACTTGGCTCCTTCATCCGTTAATCGGAAAATGTGAAGGTTTAATCTTGGTTTCCCACTGGTTTCTACACGGTCTGTCTACCGGGGAATAAAAATGCTACTGTGGAGAAATAAGTAACAAAGAAACCCCCAGGGGCCGAGAGCCCCCAGGGGAAGCGTTGGAGGGTCTGGAGAGAGGTGACGGGAGCTTAGGGTAGAGCGAGCTTTATGGGTAGAAACCCAAAGACAGTGCCCACCAGAAGTATTCACGCAGTCCCATAACCACGGATAAGCCTGATAACCAGTAGCATTTCAAACATTCCCGCTGACTCCCGAATGCTGAAATGGGAAGAGCTGGTAGAGACCGTCCAGCCCAGACCCCCTCCCTGGGACTGTCCCAGGTCACCCAGTCCCGGACACATCAGGACGTGGGTGCCGTGAAGCACATCTGAAGAAACGCAGCAGATAATCCCTCACGTGATGCAAGTGTACAGATCACAACGGATTCGTCCTAATGCTCTGAACAGCGCTCACCGCCCTCTCCCGGACTGGGGAGCGTTACTAGGGCACCTAGAACGGCATAAAAATAAACTAGACGTGGGAACCTGTTCAAACAAAAAGGCTGGCTGACTCGACCTTCTTGCCCTTTGAACGTTCTCTCTCTCCCACTTAATAGCAATGGGGATTTTTTTTTAAAGTATTTGTTCTTTGGGGATGTTTTAAGTTTAAAATAAGGCATTTGTAGTGTGTGGGGGGCGGGGGATGAAAAGGGAATCAAGTGAAAACATCAGATAAAACCTAAAGGAAACTTTTTCATAAAGCAGAATTACCCTAAAAGCTACCCTAAGTTACTCTAAAAAGTAAACCCTATGAAAAGGAACAACCTCTGTGTTAGAGAACAGTGGGTGCAAGGGCCAGCCAATCTTTCCTAAGAAAACCTGAAAATGGAATTGGGATTTAAAATGTGCTACTTAAAAGTGGACTCCGACGCTGACACGTTAAGATTTGCTAAAGCAATTAACACGGAAGTGGATAAGGCGAGTGGGTATCAACCACAAATAAGATTCCGAAGGAGCCCAGGGGCCGCTGGCTCCAGTCCCACCCCTTCCAGGCACCAGGAGGGACTCCCTGGCTTGTTGCGAATGGCAAGTCTTCCACTGTGATGTGATGGATTTTTCTGCATGATTCAGTATCTCAGGGAGCTCCATCAGCCCTCGTTCACAAGCTGGAGGGAATGTTAAGATGTACGTTTCCCGCTCTATGAAAACCTGTGTCTTAAAAAGTCACCCAACACACACATACACACGCGCGCGCGCGCGCACACACACGCGCGTTCTTCAGATGGTAGGTAACATCTAACGTCATTTTTCCAGATGTGCAGCTCAATGGGCTCTGTGAGCTGGCCTCTGCACAGGATTGGACAAGGCCCTAGGACAGGTGGTGCCTACTTCCCTCGGCTATCTGTCAAGGCAGCCCTACCCAGGAGCCCTAATCCAGCCATTGCTCCCTGACGCCAGGCGGGCGCTGTCCACTTCAGCACCACTCCCTAAGCCTGAGCGAGCTGAGTGGGGAGGTGGGCGGTGCAGTGCCCCGCCCCGCAGGGTTCTGGGCCTACCTAGTTTTTGCATGCATGCACGGAGCCTTTCTTCAAGATTGGACACTCTGCTCTGAAGTTCATCGTAGTCATAGGCGCCAATTTCTTCTTGCAGCTCGTTAAGCACTGACGTCAGATTCTGGACCTCCTCTTTAAACTGCAATACCAATTTGGCATCGGCCTTGTACTCTTCCAACACAGGTATCAAAGGCCTAAGTTCATCCATTTTCGCTTTTATCGCCTGCAAGGTTAAAATAAGCTGGGTTCAGTGCGATGCGTGCAAAAACTTGTAACACCCTGCCTTGGCCTGGCTTCTCCCTAGGTGAGGGAAAATGTCCACACTCCCACTTTATTTATAGATTGATTTATTCTGGTCCACAGGAGTTAGAAGAGCATATTAAACAGTCTTCAGAACACCAACATATTTGGGAAAGGTCTTTATTGTCAGTTTAGAATGCAACATCTGAAGGTTACATGCTTTAAGTCACATACACAAAGTTTCTTTTTTTGTTGTTTTTTGTTTTTCAAAAAATGCATTGACAAGGGTTCAAACTGTTCATGAAATGCATCTACAGTCGCATGCAAAAGAGATCCTGGTTGTATTCAAGGTTCCTTAGGGGTATGGTGCTAAGTAACGGGAAATGATAGTAAAAATGCAGGGTGCAAAAAAGCTCTCTGGCCCTCTGTCATGGTTACATGGGAGTGGACTGCTTCTTCAGTCACTGCAGCATTGAAAAAACTCTTTTAAGTTAGCCCTGCAAGCAAGAAAATGAAAACTGTTGAAGAACTAGCTCACTAGCCTGCCTTAAACAGATAGCCATTAACAGACAAATATCTTCACGGTCACTTAAAAAGAAAAATCACACTTCAAGGCTAGAGTCAGTCCAGACAAACTGCTTTAACAGCTAGGTAGATGCCCTCACAGCAATTTCTGCCGAAAGCGTTTAAGGCAATTAAAGTGTGGTCAAAGGCAGGGGCTGCTTTTCCTCCCTCAGAGCCATAGTGCCCCAGATCTGGGAAGTGGGACAGAGTGCTTGCAGAGAGGATGTAGCCCACAGATGCTGAGGACACCCTGAGAGGAATGTGAGGCTACCCCAGAGAGGGGAGTGCGGGCCTCACGAGGAGAGACACAAGCTCTCTGGGGTCGGGCAGGTCAAAATCTCTTGCCGAGATAATTCTTGATGACACGTCTGAAGCGAGGACATGTCCACCTGCGATAGGCTCATTTCTCCTCAACAGGTTCAACCTGCTATTATTTTATTTATAATATAGGTTTATAACTTCATTAGCTTGCCATCTCATCTATATAACATATTGCTTTTAAAAGCGAACTAGTTCTTGCTGCATGCCGGGAGCATACATCAAAGGAAAACATTAGCATAGAAAGGGCAGGGAGACCTAGAAGCATCAGCAGTTTCCAGTCCAGCGGGGCTGTGTGATTTGACCCATTCATTTACATCTGAGCTAGGTTTCTAATTAACATGCATGTATACCTCAATTAAGGGGCATATAATTTGTCAATTGAACCATGCTGAAGCTGAGTAAACTCTAGGTGTATATATACATATTTGTACATCTGTATATATAAATTTAGGTCAAACCAACTCCGGCTTTAATGTCCAGAGTTACATGGAGAAAAGGAACACATACGGGGAAGTGAGAAAGATGTTGGCATCTCTCTTCCTTCCCTGAAAATCTACAGTGAGACTTGTCACAGCTAAATTAGGTCAGATGTGAAGAATTGCCTTGAGTGATCCCTGCTCAGAAATGGCTGTAATCAATTAAGCTAATCCTTGGCTAATGTGATTCACCTGCAGCAGCTGTTGAGTCGGGAAGGACCAATCACGTGCCTTCCCGGCTAATCTGCAGCTTGGCTGGAGATGCTGGGAGCTGGGGCCCTGGCCTCAGAAGCTAATAGGTGTGAAAACCGCACCTCAACTCTGCCCCTTTCAAGGTGAGTTTTGCCAAACCAGGGTGAGGGCAGGTGGCCTCTCTGTTTCCAAGGAGTGCTGCCCTTTGCAAGGAAAAGAGCATCCTTGCTGGGTTCCTTCCTGGCCTCAAATTGCTATTCTGGAGGGAGAGTGGGAGCATGAAGGGGAATCATGCAGTCTCAGAGGAGGGGGAGGGGGAGAGGGGGAGGGGAGGGGGAGGGGAGGGGAGGGAGAGGGGGAGGGGAGGGAGGAGGGGGAGGGGACAGAGAGGGGAAGAGGAGGGGAGGGGAGGGAGAGGAGGAGGGAGAGGAGGAGGGGAGGGAGGAAGGGGAGGGGAGGGAGAGGGGAAGAGGAGGGGAGGAGGAGGGGAGGGGAAGGGGAGGGGGCGGGAGAGGGGGAGGGGAGGGGAGGGGAGGAGCGGGGGAGGGGAGGGGAGGGGAGGGGGAGGGGAGGGGGATGGGAGGGGAGGGGAGGGGGAGGGGAGGAGGAGGGGAGGGGGAGGGGAGGAGGGGAGGGGAGGGGGAGGGGAGGGGAGGGGCAGGGATGGGAGGAGGTGGGGAGGGGGAGGGGAGGGGGAGGTGGAGGGGAGGGCAGGAGAAGGGGAGGGGGAGGTGGAGGGGAGGGCAGGAGAAGGGGAAGGGAAGGGGAGGGGGGGGAGAGGAGGGGGGAGGAGGAGGGGAGGGAAGGGGATGGGAGGGGAGGGGAGGAGGTGGGGAGGGGAAGGGGAGGGGGAGGTGGAGGGGAGGGCAGGAGAAGGGGAGGGGAAGGGGAGGGGGAGGGGGAGAGGAGGTGCAGCACAGGTACCTTGAACTGCCTGGCCAGGTGTTGCTTATGACTCTCCTCCACCTGTTTGAACTTGGACTCCAGTCCTTTCATTTGGCTCTCCATCTTCTCCACGTACTGCAAGTCCCTCTGAGTCCGCCTGTCCAGGACCTCTATGGATTGAGACATGTTTTGCACCTGTCAAAAAGGCAACAGATTCAAGGACGGAGCTGCGGCAGGTGCCTGCAGACCTCATTTGCCTCCTAACGAACGACAGTGACCTTTTCCACATGGCCAGCCCACTGGGAGCCAGAAGCGGCTCGTGCGTGACTTACTAGTTAATCACCAGCAGCAGGGATTGTTATGACCAAGAACCCCCCAAACAGAGCAAATTGGTTCGGTCAACATTTCTTCTGCCATCTTCCAGGACGTGTTCTTACAACCAGGGGTGCAGGGACCTCTGGTTCCCTGTTGGTCATAGCTCCAGGCATATGGCTTTGGGTGATTTTTTTCTTCTTTTTTTGGGGTGCGTGGGCAGGGGATTGTTTCTAGTCTCTTTATTCTGCAGGATGAAATCAGTCAGGCAGGCATAAACACCAACAAAGATGAACAGCATAGCTGGGCTTCCCCCACCTCCAGGCACGGACCTCTTTCCCCCTAAATCTCACTGGGTGTCTCGCTGAGAGGGCTGATTGCATAAGCGCAGTGCTCGGGAAGCAGGGGACTGGGCTCCCAGAGTCTGCATCTTGCACGCCATCCATCACATCCCACAGTATCACAGGTAGATGACTGTTCTGAAAACACGTACATTCAGAACAGAGATTCAGGAATCAATCCCCCAGCAAATGAAGAATCTCTGTTCTGCACCTTTACGGGCAGATCTGAATTGGGTCTAGCCTCAAGATGAAACTTTAATATTCAACAGGGTTCCAGAGAGCTTCAAAGGAAAACAATTTTAGTGCAGCCACCTGCCAGTGCATTTTATTTTCAGGAAACTGGCTTGCGCTTCTGTGCCAATGCATTTGGGGTAGCAGGGAGGTGGAAAAGGCTCAGGGTGGCCAAAGTGCTGTTTGGGTCATTGTCTCAGAATCGAATCCAATTACCAGTGGGAAGATACCTCCATAACCGCAAATCTTCATTTCTGTTTTCTTTTTTGCTGAATTTGCAAATACCCTCCCTTTTTTGGAACTAAATCATTTGGGTATGAGGCTTAGCTTTGCCTGGTCAGTAAAAGAAGAGATGATAGTGTGGTTTGCACTTCTTAAGGTATGTCCTTCACCCCCCGCAAATAAAATAAATGAGAAAGAGAAACCCAAAGGAGGAAAAACTGATACCACTCAGCTCAGCGCTTAAAAATGCCTGGGATTCTCTGGCTTGTTATTTGAAAGTAATGCACACGTATTCAGTTTAAAAATTCAAGTTTGTAAAATACAGTATGTGGGTGACTCTGACTCGCTCTGATCCTTTCTGTTTCGATGTTTTAGGGGAAACTGAAATATACTTGCTCTGTTACCTCAGGTCTTCCTGTCCCCCTCAACAGTTTGTTCTGTCACTTTGAATAACTGAGGACTTCTTTTGAGAAAAGCTGTATTTCCCTTTATCCCTCCAGGCCCAGCCCAAATGCCACCTCCTCCAGGGAAGCTTCCCTGATGAGCCAAGCCAGAAGTGGCCGCACACCACTTGGAAACACCATCACCTTGTTGGCACCATGCCTGCACGGCAGTGACCCACACCCCTGTCTCAACTGCCTTGCTGGACAACGGGGGGAAGTGGACAGGCCTCATTGCAAGCGCAAGGCCCAGCACCTAATGCACAGCCGTAGGGCGGGAGGAAGGAACAAAAATGACAGCTCCAGTCAAGACCCCTCCTCCTCCTCCTCCTCCTAGGGGGATTCTTGATGGACAGCAAAACCCACAAGGCTGCCGCTAAAACCTGCCGAGCAGACGCTGCGGGACCCTCGCGGGCTTCAGCCTGGTTCTGCTGGGGCCACACACAGCCCTTTGGGCTGTTCAGCTGCCAGAGAAGGATGCTTTTAACACATTTAAAAGTTTTTAAATTAAATTTGAAATTTAGAAAACATATTTTCAAGATGCTAAGTCACTCAGTCGCTTTAATACGCCCCTCCTATAGTCCTTCCCCGGCGGGACGAGCACCTCCCTCTCCGGCTGACCAGAAGGCAGGTAATCAAGCCCCCGGCCTCCATCACACTCCTGCATCTTCTCTGAGCTCCCGGTCTAGAGGCCCCGCCTCTGGGCGCGTCCGTTCTCTTACCTGTAGGATGTGTCCCCGAGGAGCCAACTGAGGAGTTCAAGGTCACACAGCTACCAAAGGCACAATCCCCCACCCCGCCCAAGGTGGCTGCAGGTGCCGAGGGGGGAGGGGCGGCAGCAACCTGCCCACGCAGCAGACACAGCTGGCCTGGAGGCGACCACTCATCGCTAATACTTATGGGACGTTTTCTACGTTCCAGGCACTGCTGAGCCCACTGCGTTATGGATCTCATCCGATCCTCACAAAACTCTGGGAGGTGGGCGCTATTTCAAGTCTCATTTGACACAGAAGGAGACCAAAGGCTCAGAGAAGTTAAGTGCCTTGGCTGCTGTCACACAGCAGACAGCCACCATGCAAAGCCCGGACCGACTCCAGAGCCCACACTTTGAAGCTCTGGGCCATGAGCTTCTTCAAAGAGAACAGAGCCTGAGGCCCCTGCCCGCCCTTTGCCATGGGTCCTCAGCCCACACGCGGGGTGAGGGCCTGGCTTTCACGAGACACTGGTGCTAGGTTCCTCTCAAGACCGCAGGCCAGTTCAAAGCAGCACCTCTGGGCTTGGGACCGAAGGCTCCACCTTTGGGGGCTCCTCAGGTGGGTTGGAACAGGAGGCCAGGCTGGAGACACAGGCCCAGCTGGGACCACAGGCCCACGGACAGAACAGATGCTCGGATGGTGCCCACCGAGAAGGAAAGAGGAGAAGGAGGCTGGGGAAGGAGTGAGGGACGCACAGCCCTGCCCTTCTCACACAGCAGCCAGGCCCTCTATACAAGAAACGGCTTCTGCCCCGAGAAGTGGCGGCAACACAGTGCCCACAGTGCACACAGTGCCCACGAGTGTAGAAGCGGGCTTTAAATGTCTAAGCAGTAACGCTGTGCTGTGCACAGGCAGGAAGGAGGCCTCCGAGGCCTGTGTTCCCAGGGGCTCACAGAGCTTTCTGGAACTGACCACGGCCTCCCAAGGGCTTGAGGGGCCACCCCCCAGCCGCCCGAGGCCCCTCCGAGCTCCACCCCCTCCTCTGCAATGATGAATAATTAAAGGCCCAATCAGGCTTCGGTCTAGTCTGGTGTCAATGAATGTTTGTGGAACCTGTTACACACATTTTTCTTTCATTCTTTTAAAGTGATTTACTGGGGTGACCAAAGACAGCAGCACAAAAACGCACAGGTCCTCAGAGGGGAGCCAGGCGGCAGCTGCCCCAAGTCCTCCTCCTGCCCGGGCCCCGTCCACACAGCAGGGCCGCGACAGCCCCAGGGACGCCCCTCTCTCCCCACTGACTTCAAGAAAGGGACCTGCTTTGCCAGAACCCGTGTGAGGGTCTGTGCATGAGCCGGGCTTGAACCGAACTAGACAGACTCCGCCGGCTGCCGGGCCTCCCCCCGGGGTGGTGGCTCTCCTCCCAGCACAGGCCCCCCAGCTGATGGAGAAGTCTCGGCTTTACTGAGGGTGTGTGTGTGTGTGTGTGTGAGTGTGTGTGTGAGTGTGTACGCACATGCAAATTTGTGTGTGGTGTCTGTGTGTCTGTGTAAGTGAGCGTTTACGTGTAACATGTGTGGTGTGTAAGGTGTGTGTGTACGTGTGAGGTGTGTGTGGTGACTGTGCATACGTATTTGTGTGTGTGGCCTGTGTGTATCTGTGTGTTCTGTTATATGTGCTGTGTGTGATGTGTCTGTCACGTGTGCGTACGTGAGCACGTGTGTGTGGCGTGGGAGGTGTGACCCCTCTCCCGCAGGGCGTGAAGGCGCCTGATGTGAAATGCACCCTCTCCCCGGGGAGGGCGGTGAGTGGAGTACTAGGGCCGCCGTTTCTCCTTCTCCCCTCAGTAGCTCCCAGGACAACCGGCGCTCAGGTTACCTGAGACCCCAGGGTTCCCAGGAGGAATGTTCCAGGCAGCGGGTTGCCAAGATCCATGGGGAGTGCCAGCCTCCGTGGGGGGCAGAGGTCGCGGGCCAGGTGGGAGGCCGGCCCCGGGTTTGAGAGCCAACCCGGCTCCCTGCTCACTGGCTGTTTGCCTTGGGAGAGTCAGCCCACCTGCCTGGACCCAGATTTCCACTTCTTAAAACGGGGTGAAAACCTCGCCACCTTCACCTGGCTCTTGTGAAGATCAGGTGAAATAACAGATTCAAACCGCAAGTGCTGTGCCCAGGTGGGTCACAAAGGTGACGATTTAATCTGCTTTTGCACCGGGAAGGCAGCCATGGGCGTGAACGCCTGGCCTGGCTGTCGCCGGGTCCAACCACTCAGCAGCAGGGGGCAAAGATGCCACCCAGCGGCCCTGCTTCCGGGCTCCGAGGGAGCTCTCCCAGGTTCTGCTGGGCAACAGCTCTGAGCCCTCTGGACCACAGGCTGTGGGCGTGACCCGGAGACGGCGGTGTGGGAGAGGAGCCCCAAATGCTCCCTCGCTAAAGCCCACGTGACTCCCAGTGGAGCTTTTCGCCTCCTCCTGGGCAGCGCTGGGGGAGTCTCCGTTCCTCCCTCCCTCCCTCCCTCCCTCCATCCATCCATCCGTTTCATTCATTCACCAGTATTCCCAGTGGGCCATGCCAGGGAAGAGTGAGGTCTTGGAGCTGGGACGGACCTGGCTGCTAGCGTGGGCACACAAATGCACACACACGCGCACACACCCTGCACGGACTCACCTTCTCCAGTAGCTGCCTCAGCTGTTTCGTGCGGGCATCCCGTGAACACATGGTCTGCTGGGGGGCGACCACCGTGCAGATGCACCTGCCCTCACTGTCCTGGGCAGAGCTGTACACCTGCCAGCTCTCCTCAGGGTTGGTGGGCAGCACCTGGAGAGCACGTGGGGCGAGGGAGAGGGAGGGAGAAAGGTGAGACCAGAAAGCAGCGCACCGGGATGACCGTCCACGTCCAGCCCCTGGGAAAGGGCAGGAAGAAGTGGTCCAAAGACATGTGCCGACCGTGGGGAGGTACAAACAGGGAGGAACACAGACGGTCTCCCATCAGGATCCCCAGGGCTGGAAGGGAGTCAAGCAGGCATGACTCTTTAAAACATTTTTTTTAATTCAAGGGACTTTTAAATTTAGGGGATGTTTGGAGTTTTGGCATCTGACCCAACTGATAGGCAAGGTGGAAGGGAGGGGGGACCGGAGACTGCATGCTGGTTGACTCACAACGGCACGGAACTGAGAAATAGGATCTCCTCCCGTAAGGTGAGCACGGGAGGCTGGCGCAGCCTCTCTCTGCTGCTCCCTGGTACTGGAGAAGCAGAACCAGTGGTACTAGCTGGGACCCAGCAGCCTCTTAGCCCAGAGCTGCGATGACCCCGAGCCCCAGCAGTGTTCCCGCTGGCGGTCTGGTCAAGGCTGCCCGCAGAGATGCTGGACTTCAACTCTGCACAGGCTGCCACCCACTAGCCATTGGGCAGATGTCACCAAGTTGCTGGTGACATGTTGGGCAGGGGTCACACCCAACCTCAAACCTGAGGTGTGCCCAAGGACGGTCACGAAACCAGAGCTGCACATGGCTGCTGACATGGTGACATGGCTGGTGTCACCTTGCACCCAGCTCAGGTGGTCCCGCCCATGTACACGGGGCAGACAGACACCACTGTCCGAAAACACCCCGGGTACAGACCCTGCAGCCTGCCCGGTGGCCTCAGGTAGTCACCTCCCTGCTATTTTTAGCGTTGGTATGGGGAGAAGTTGGGTGGAGGGAATCCACAGTAGATACATTTCATTTGATTCATTTCCAACCCCAGGAGCTCAGGACCCAGAGGTAGGAACAAAGTCATCAGGAAGAAAATGCTGCCTGCAGTTCTCGAAAGAGCAGGTGAGGTGAACGGATGACCATCTTAGAAGGGGTCACCAGGAGACCTCCTCCCCGAGCACTGCGCCCTTGGCAGCCCAGAGGGAGCGCGAGAGGGAGCCGCGTGTCCTTCACCTCTCCTTTCGGCTTAGAGGGAGCGAGCCTGAGGCGCGCCCCTTCCTCCGCCGGCCCCGCCAGCGGCCGTTCCCCGGTGGTTCCGGCTCAGCCTCCGCTCCCGCCACCACCTAAGTCAGTCCAGTCCAGAGGCGGCTCTGGCCGCTCACCCCCTCCCCCAAGGCATCGCGCGGAAGGCAAGGGGCGAGCCCCGCAGCTGTGGCTCCGCGGGCCCCACCCGGCCCCTCTACACCCTCCGCCGGAGGGGACCTTATGGATCTCCGCATGGGGATGGGAAGAGAAAGACGCCTTGGGACTTTGAGGGCAAGACCTCCGGAGCCCGCACGCCCGCCCGGGCCCCACTCCGGCCGGTCCAGTCCGGCTTTTGCAAAGTGGGGCGGGCTCAGTTCCCAGCCCCGGCTGGACCCAGCCAGACTGGGGTCCACCGCGTCTCCACCCCTTACTTGCTGAGTGACCTTGGACAAGTCCCCAAGACCCCTGCTTCAGTTCCCTAACCTTATCAACAAGGGACTTATTAGTTGAACGAGGACTCCAAGCCTCTGAGTCCCTGGGCAGGCTCCCCGGCCCCGCGAGGGGACCGGGCAGAGACAGCAAGCGCCACACAGAGGGGACCGCGGGCGGAGGAGTGGCCGAGGCTGGGGTGTGGGGAGCAGGGTGGCCCCCGCGCGTGCCCTTGCCCCTGCGCCCGGCTCCCCCGCGCGGCGCCCTCCCGCCCGGGGCTGGGGACCGGGAGGGAGCGGGCGAGGAGGCCCCGCCAGGGCGGGCGGCGGGCGCACTTACGCCGGTGCTGCGGTCGAGCGTCCCGCCGCTGGCCGCCGAGAGCTTGGTGGTGTTGAGGCCCACCAGCGAAGGCAGCGTCTGGGACATCCAGTTGGTGATCATGGCCATGGTGCTGAGCACAACCCCGATCTTGAGCAGCGGCACCGACATCGCGCCTGGAATGCCTCCTGCGCCCGCGCCGCGCCGGCGCCGGCTCCGCGCCCCGGGCAGCCTTCAGGCGGCGGGCTCCGCGGCGGGCAGGGGCGCCCGGCCGTGTCCCCGCGCCCCCTCGGCCCGCCGCCGCCCGCCCGCCGCCGCCGCCGCCGCCGCCCCGCGAGCCCCGGCCATGGCCGCGCCGCCCCGGGCGCCCGGGAGAGTGGCCGCCCCGCCGCTGCCCACCGTCCTCTGCCACCCGCCCGCCGCCGGGAAGAGCCGCCGGCTCGGGCTCTGAGCGCCGCGCGGGTTGCGCGCGGGGGCCGCGGCCGGGAGGCGGGGACACGTCCGGGCGGCGGCCGACGCAATCTGCCCAGGAAACGGGTGGATTTTTCCTCTCCACTCCGGCTCCCCGCCGCCCCCTGGCTGCTGGCAGCGAGGCCTGCAGAGCCCCGTCACCAAGGAGTAGGGAGGGGGTGGCCCGGGAGGAAAGACAGACCACCCCCTCCCAAGTTGTCAAAATCCGCCCGCGCAGACGGCGGCGTCCCTAGCGCATGGGCTGGCCGCTGCCCTTCCACCCTCAAGGTCGCCGGCCAGCGAGCCCCAGGCAACCCCCTGAGACCCACCCCATCCATGCCCAAGGCCTCCGCCCCGCTGCCGGGGACTTGCTTGGCGGTGGCCCCAGGCTTCCTCCAGCCCGGCAGCCCCCCGAAACCCAGCCAGGAGGGCGAACTCTTGGCGGGCTCCGAAAGCAGCCCCTGGTGGGGGGTCTCCAGCCCCAGTGCTGGGGGAGGGGGCTAGGGGAAAGGCCCTTCTGGGAGCCCGGGACAGCCAGGAGCCCTAAGGCCTTTGCTGGCAGCTGTGGCACCGCCCAGTGTGGGCTCCTGGGTCCAGGTGGGCATGCAGCAGGGGTGCAGAAGCTGGGTGTGGGTTTGGGGCTCAGGCCTCCGCGCAGGGTTGCTAAAACGGCCCCACCCGTGGTGAGTGTGGTGCAGGTGGAGCCCTGGTCAGGGGCCTGGGGTCTGTGGCTGGGGGGCGGGGGGGTGTCCTCACTGGTTCTCCAGGTGTGTGTGGGGTCCTGATGCCCAGGGAGAGGGGCAGGGCAGGCTGGCACAAGTCCCCAGCCCTCGGCAGCATGGGTGTCAGGACACACGTAAGTCTCCTTGGAAGCACAGGCCTGACTGGGTCAAACATCTGAATAGTGCTTTAGAATTTGCAGAAGGCTTCTCACGGGAGATGAAAGGCACTTCCACCAGGCCTCCCATGAAGCTTTCCTCTGCTGCGTCCCCCTGTGTAGCAGGGACTGTTACCGCCAGGATGGTCCTGGCCTGAGCACTGGTGTGAGACCCATGAGCTGAAGGGGTTCCTTTGGTTTGTTAACCTGGTTAATGCACGGATCTGTGGCAGCCTCTGGGTTGGAAGCAGCAAATTTCACCAGTTGGGGAAGGGCGCCATCTCTCAGCTCCAGCGGGTACTGCAGGCTCTGCTCCGCGACCGCGGTGCTCTGAGTCCCGCCAGCTGGGTCTGGGGGTGGGCAGCAGTCCCCCACTCTCTGCCTTTCTCCTTCAATGAACGTTTAACACCGATTTAGGGCCGCAGGCTGTGCCGACCAAATCACTCACAGCCGCTTCCCACTGCGGAAGGACATGGACCACTTATTTTGTCGGAACAACTTCCAATCCAATCTCCAAAACCTCACGCCGTCCATTGCGGAAGCTGCAGGTATTTACTTATCACCTACTATGTGCAAGATGTGGGGTGCAGTGTGCTGCAGACCCCAGATCAAAACCACGACACGAGGTACAGCCCGCTGTAAACCCCAGGACAGAAGCAACAGCAACGCGACAGATCAGACTCCGGGCATGGTGCGTGAACGAAAACTTCCGTACAACCAACCGAGCGCATGCATCGCCAAGAGAAGCATCTCGGAGTGGACACTCCGTGTACAGACTCTGGGACCAGACAGCCTGGGCTTGAGCCCTGGTTCTGCCCCTTACTGCTTGTGAGACCCTGGCCGAGGTAATTAGCCCTTCTGTCCCTCGGTTTCCCCATCTGTAAAACGGGTTTAATAATAGCAGGATGTGTAAGGATCCAGTGAGTCAGTGCAGGAGCAGACACGGCAGCCAGTAGGGGTGCCCATCCTCGCCATCCCCGCTTTGCAGAAGACCAGAGGTGCTCCGAGGGGACGCTCAGCTGAGCGACTGGTGCGAGAGCCTGTGACAGATGCCCCTGGACACCTCCGCCCCCTCTCCAAAGAGCTGCTTTTGGCTAACGACCACCCTCAAGAGATGCTGTTGATACAGACAGTACAGATGCAGAAGAGGTATTCCTGGACGGGAAAACAGCTCCCAACACCCAGAGCTACGTTCTAGGAAGGGGAGCTCCAATCACAGCCGATACAGAGAATTCGAATAAACCTCTCCTGATCTGAAGAACTTCTGATCTGATTTCACGGCAGTGATGTCCCGCGGAATTTACAGTGGGTGCTCTAAATTAGAAGAGCTCCAACCTGGCTGGGCTGTTCAGGGGAGGAAATGAAATCCAGGTCATTCACACCCAGGAAGCCAAGTCCTGCTCCAAAGACCTGCTGGAGTCTAGACCACCCAAGGGTTGAGGAATGCCTTCAGCTCCCCTGGCCCGGGACTCTCCCAGACTCTCCAGGGGACAGGCAATTACGGCCAGCCTGGAGATCTGAAACCCCCTCATCTATTTCTCCTGAGCCTGCAGTCCTGATAGGGAGCCTGAAAGGGTTTACGGCATCCCCTGAGGCATGGCTGAGAAGCAGTCTTTTGAAAAGATTTGGGTTATCCACACTGGGCTGCCAAACGTGGGCTGCACCCTGGAATTCCTGCAGCTTCCTGGGAACTCAGCTGACCCCAGGAGGTCAAGGCATTGGAGGGATGGGAGAGAAAGCTGACTCACCCCCCCACCCCCACGCCTTTAAATCCTAGTCGGAATTGAATAGACGCACTCTTTTCGCCCCTCCCACCCCCCAGCTGACTGACCGAGGCCCACCCTGGCCTCCTCCCACACCCTCTGCTCCCGCTCTAGAAAGTTCCATGCTCCTTTCATAAACGTTGCCTCAGACTGTCACACCCAGACAATGGGAGGGAGGTCGCAGCCCCCCCTTGTCTTAGTTGCCCCAACAGAAATGGGGTCCAGTTCGGGAGAGGCACTTTGAAGGACAGGGACAGGAGAGTTCAGCGGGCACCTGCCCTCCAGGCTGAACGCATGGCTCCTGGGGCCCCACAAACATTACCATCTCCTATTTTCTGGGTAAGGGGACTCATCATAACTAGTGGAGGATGGTCTGGTTTCTACTGAGTAAGTAATTGATCTTGACATGAATTAGAAGGTGGTGTCATTATGAAAACATCTAAGAGTCAGCTCTGGGGTCCAGCTGGGTTAGGGTTAGGAAACACCCCAGAATGTAACACTTGCTCAGAGCAGAGGACTCGGTGCTGCTGGATTTTAGAGGCTTCCACACGTGGCCACTCCCCGGAGCACACACTCCGCCCTCAACCCATCACCAGCATCTCAGACCAGTGAGGACCCTCTGCCTGTGGACCCCAGACGTGGCCTCAGAAACCTCAGCCCCTCTACCAACGGCTGGTATCGACTCTGGAGCAATCCCTCGCGTTGCTTATGGGGTGACTCAGCCAATGCCCTCTCCCCCGAGGCCACGCACCACTGATTCCACCTGTGCAGAGTCACCTTGACAAGATCTGGGGGCTGGACTGCCCGGGTGGGGCACAGGCACCCACCCATCGGAGGGCAGAAGTGTTTACAACCCCGAGAGCTCTCCTCTGAGTCCTGCTATGCTGTCAGATCTACCAGCAGCATCCTGGGGTGATGAGTAAAGTTATTTATGATATTAATGAATACACCTCTGTTCTTTCTTTGACCCTCACACCCCCAAAGCACCACTTGAAGCAAGTGGGAGTGACTTTCCTTCCAGAGCCACCCGTGAGAGCCATGTGCACCCTGGGGACATCTGTGCTGGGAGCTTTAAGCTCCTGGAGCGTGTCCTGTGTGCTCACTACACTGTTGCAAGGAACCGAACTGCCCTAGATGAGCGTCTCCGGGTGAGGGCTTCCGAGGAGACAAAGCCTGGGGCTTCGGCACCTTCCACCCCTTCTCTCCGCTGGACTCTTCAATCCACACTCTTCCCAGTCACTCGCGCTCTTACTGACCATCCAATTTTAAATGCCATTGAACCGTACATCAGAGACACCCAGGCCAGGTCCCCACTGCCCAGACTAGAGCGAGGAGACGGGGAAGCCCATGTCTTCTAAACACCGCTCGAGAGTGAGGGAGCCACTGTTGCCCACTGTCACCTACGTGTTCGTCATGGGACTTAACCTGGGTGCAGAAGAAGGGGAGACCCTCTGAGCAAGGAGGAGCCTTCTTCGCCGCGGCTGCCCCATAATTATAAATTATGCCAAATGTAACAAACAGCGTAACCAGGACCGCAGGCGTGTGGGGCGATTTGGAGATTTAGATGTTAACATCAGCTAAGAGGGTCTGTGTCTTTTTTCTTAATTCCTGGATCTCAGTCGTCAAGCAGATGCTGGGAGATTTGAGGGGTGCGGGGCTCCCTGCATGAACCTTTAGGCTGGAGAGAACCGAGGCGGGGCACCCAGTGCACCCTCGAAGGCGCCCTCCGCCTCCTGGGGTGAAAGGGCTTGTCCGGTTCACCCAGCCTCAGTGGCAGGAAGCAGACCACCCCCAAGGGGTCTGACACACCCACCCCCCGCAGGCTCTTCCCCTTCGAAAAGCCAAGCTCCAAGTTCAGAGCAGGCCGAGCAACGGGCCACACAGTTAGAGACACGGCTCTCAAACCCTCTTCCAAAGGCCCTATGAGCTGCCGTGACGGCACCAGGCGCCCCCTTTCTTACTGGTTCTCAGTGGTGTTGAGCCGTTTCTCTACTTTTTCTTCTTCTCTCTCCATCTTAACAAGAACATGAACTCGGGTGTCAGACAGACCGTGGAGCTGCACCTGGGGTCTGTCACCTCCCTGCTGGGCCACTGGGCAGGTTACTGACCCCCTGCGCCCCCCTCTGCCCCTTGAGCCTTGGTTTCCTCATTTCGAGACCGAGGACGACAACACAGGGTCACCGGGGCGGCTTCTACCCGACCCAGATTAAGCTCCTGGTGTGTTGGGGGGGGATGTGTGACACTTGATGACACTCCAAAAATATGAACCCTCGTGACTGGTTTTCTCCCTAGTGCTTTAAGCTCCTGGCCAGTTTCTGATATGTAATAATCTGAAAACATGAAGAGATGTGGACTTTCCTGTTCCATTCTCTCCTCCCTTACCTGAGCCATGGGAATGACCTCACGGCTGCTGCTTCCGGCGGGGGAGAGCATCTACAGGGCACCTCTCAGAGCCGAAAAGCAACTCCTGTCCCCCGCAGCACCCGTCACAGCTGGCGTGTGTCTAATTCAGTTTAGCCAGTAACTAGCTCTGGATTACTTTACATGGGATGTTAAATAGTGATTACAGGGCCCGATAACTTTAGGAATAAATACGACCCAGGTCAGAAAATGACCTTCCTTTTTAGTGCGGAGAGCTAAAGCGCGTGGGACAAGGGGCAAATTGCTTCCGGAGATGAAGCGGCCGCCTGCTGCTGAGGGGTTACAGCTCCCGCCCCCCCGCTGGCACAGAGCCTTCTCCCTGGAAACGGGAGCAACTCTCTCGTGCGGGCTGTTTGCGTGTCTGGAGATGGTCTCTGGCCAGCCCCCGAGGCAGCGGCCAACCTCAGTGCAAAGACGGGATCAATCCCATGCATGCTGAACTAACTGGTTTAGGAAAAGGCCCCCATGGTCCTGAACCCCCCAACTCCCTGGACCACTGACACCCCAGCATCCAGGGCACACGTGGGCCTAAAATCTGGGGGACACGAGGGGCTGGGGCACATGAACAGGACGTCAGTGGGATCATTGGGCCGAAGTTTTGATTCAAGCAGGTGACAAAATTCATGCTTCCGTCTGAATGGACGGTTTTATTCTTGTTCAGTTTGTTCAGGGCGATGGGTTGGGGTCTTCCACTCTGGCTGAATCTGAGGAGGAGCGAACGGATTTGCAGTGATGGGATTCTGAGTGGCTAACTCCACGCCAGCCGCTCCGTGACACCTGCCTGTTCAGACACAGCACCCATCACCCACCCCCACCTGCCTGCCGCCGAGTCCACTCCCATCTCTTCTCAGGTGCTGAGACCTGCACACAGCTAACCAAGCTCCGGAAGAGCCCACAGCAGTCGGCCCGTAAAGCCTGAGGGCACTCGACAGCCCCGGTGACAGCTGGCGCTCGAGGGTGCCCTGTGCTCCTTCACAGCTGGAGCCCCGCCCTATCCCAAGGGGTCGGGGTCGTCATATCGTTAAGAAAGACCACTTCTGGCTTGGGGACTAATGAGAAGAGCTCCACTTCACTCCTGAGATAAAGCAAATCCCTCAACACTCCTTTGTCGAACTCCAGATACAAGAGCCAAGGTTCTGGGCCCTTCTCCATGCCGCGGCGTCTGTGTGCAGCCCCGCTGCTGCCCACCTGTTCCTTCCCGTCTTCCTGCCCCGGCTCACCCAGGTGCAACCTTGGACCCTGCGCAAATGGCACCCCTTCTCCAAAGTGTTCTCAGCTGCCTCCACTCTGACCCCAGAGCCCTCATGGCTCTTAAACAAATAGATATGGCAGAGCCTCAGGTCTCCCCACTGAGCACCGTGGCCCGGATGACAGACAGCTGTACTCAGCATCACCAGCCCGGCTTTGACCGCGTCAAGCCCGACCAGCTGGCATCTGAGAGCTGCATGTGGCAGGAGAGGAGGACGGAACCAGAGTGCGGGTTTGTAGGGGGGAGCCATCTTCGAGCATCAGCTAGCTTCATCCTCCTTGTTTTAAAAGGGTAGACGTTCAGGCCGAGGCTCAGAGCCTTTCTCAAGGCAACCAGACAGTGGCTGGTGGGACGGGGAAGGGGAAGGGCAGCCGGGTCCAAGGTCATTGTCACAGAGCTGCCCACCCCTTTCATGCCATCACACATGGGGATGACGTGCTTCTCTCAAGGGAAGGCGAGCTGGAGCTGGGCTGGGGTGGGCGGGGCTCAGGCAGCCCCAGCGCTGCCCCACCACCCCCAAGATGAGAGATCAACTCCGAGGACACTTCTCAAGGAGTTTGAAACACCAGCCTTTTATTGAAAATCACAGAACAGGACCCAGTCAAGCATCTTTCCACCTGAGGACAGAGTTCATCTGGGCCCACAAACCTGGCGCATAGTAGGCCATCCATCACTGATTGGCATTTGACTGAGTGGCTCATAAGCGCGCTGTCGGGAGAACAGATGGCCTGGCCATGTGCGCTACACTCCCCCCCTCCCCCCGCCCGGCTGCCTGAATCCTTCAAGCAGCGCCTGTGAAGTGCAGGTAAAACCCATACGTTTCTGACTTGTTCCCATCTGGACGGGTCCTAACCCATAAACATGGTGGCCCTGGAACCTTGTGTCCACGTCCCTTGGAAGGGCCCTAAGACTGAGGGTGCCGCTGTGGGAGCAATTTACCTAAAGTGGAAGAGGGAAAGGGTGGAGGGGAGACAGACACAGCTCAGTCACCGCTGCTCTGCTCTCCTTTTCCTGAAGCCCAGAGGTATTTTACTCATCACCCATGTAGGCAGCATTTCTCCTGACACCGTGCAATGTGGCTTCCTAGGATCGAATTACTTTGGGATCAAGAAAGCAAGGTTCTTAGGTAGGGGTGTCCCCAAGGAGCTCTCAGACTATTCAGAGCAGCCCAGCCCTGGACCCACACCCACTCCCAATTCCAGCTCCTGCCTTAGAGGTGACTGGTAAAAGTGAGAGGCACCTGGCCTGACCCCAAAGAAGCCCACCTGGGCAGGACCGGGGTAGCCGGGATCCCTGGAGCTGGTGGCTGAGCCAGCCACTCTCTCACCCCTTCACAGATTTGAGCTGGCTGGAGAGATTTTCGCCAGGTGAGCCTTTGCTCCAAAATGCCACCACAATTAGGGATACTGGGCTCCCAATGGAAGATTCTGAAAGCACAGCCTCAGAGGCAGGCACGGGGAGGGCAGGGCCTGCCTCCCGGCTGTGTTGAGGAAGGCATTTCCCTGAGAGATGCCACAGCTCAGCTTCAGAAAGAGGAGCCTTCCAAAAAACCCACATCGTTTGCCTTCCTGGCCCCTGGAGGGCCTGGGCTCGGGGAGCTGACCAGGGTCCTGAACAGGACGGTGCGGCTGTAGCCGCGTGGGCAGGGGCGGGCCACGTTCAGATGGCTGGCGCCGCCAGCGTGGACAGGCGGGAGCTCTCACCACCGAGACAAAGCTTCCAACTGAAGCTGAACCAAAAGTTTCTTCCAAGACCGGGGGATCTTTAAAAAGGCTGAGAAGTGAACCTCTGGAGGAGGGCGGGGAACAAGGGCTCAGGGAGCCTGCAGGTGAGGAGGCCAGTAGGGCTTGGAGGGCCCAAGGGCAGCCACGTCCAGGGCCACCCAGACCAGCCATCTCTTCCCCGGGATGTCTAAGTAAGGCACACGCTGCCCGGCTCCATGTCTGTGGGGTGCGCGCTTGTGGAAGAGTGTGCGTGAGTGTGTGTGTGTGCACATGCATATATACAGTGTCCATTCACAGAGCACGAGTGTGCCCCTTGGCCAGGCCTTCCCTGCAGCCAAGAAGACTTCACTCCCAGAGACCGTGCAGAACCTCTCCAGGGGCCTGGCCGGTTGTCTGCCTGGCACCAGCAGGGTCTCCGAGGTTAGGTGGGACAATAAACCCTTCCGACGCTGGGGCCGAGGCTGCACTTCCCGGGAGAGCTAGGGAGCCGGCAAGGGCTTCAAGGCAAAACGGGAAGCTTATTCCAGAGCCTTCTCTCCTGTGATCTACCTCTCACCCTCTCGTCTCTCCTTTGTTTCCTCTTTTATTCTGAGAGGGAGGGAGGCACGGAGGGAGAGAGGGAAGGAGGGTCGGGGCAGCTGGCTCTTGGGGCCAAGGTGCTGGCAGCCCATCCACTTCCTGGACTTGCAGCCTCTCCCAGCTCAGACCGTGGCACAGTGGCACCATCCAAAGGGCATTTTAATGTCACTCTGAGCAGCCTGGCTCCCGAAGCTGGCAGGTTCTTCCCAGCACCCCGGTGCCAAAGCAACACCTCCAGTCCGGCGCTCCCAGACAGCCCTTCTCCTCCCAGACGTGCCAGCTCCGGAATGCATTTTTAAAATGGAGAATACCAGCCGGAGACAGGCTCTCTAACAGTACATTGTTCAGGGATGGCGAGCCCACTTAAAATGCCCAGCGGTCCCCACACACGCTTGCCACTCACACTTCATGCCGCGAATGTGGCCACAACCGCCCCCCAGCCCTCCACATGGAGCCCACAATGCACCCCAGCCCCAGACACGCCGCCCGCCCTCCCCGGTCTGGTCTCCGCGGCACCATTCCCACCGCCAGCCCAGGGAGCCCCAAGGGCAGCATTATAGCCAATGCAGGAGGCTCCAGAAGAGGGATGCAGGGGGTGGGAGTTAGGTCAGATCCACCTCTGCAAATGCCAGGGGCTCGGACATCCTGCTCTGTCTTCCTCCCAGGTGACAGTAGCAGCCAAATGGCGACCCCCACCCCCAATGCTGCCCTTTGAACTTCTCAGCAGAGAGTGGTCAGCCCGGGAGTCCAGGAGGGAGGGTTCAGGGCTGAGGGTCCTGGGGGACGCGGCAGCACTCTCGGGTCAGCCTTCACCCCTTCCTCCACCCCAGGCGCGGCTGGCACTCTGGCCCTCTCCCCAAGCCCTTGGCTGGGCGCCCGGGCAGGGGTGCCGGGCCGCGCGGTAGCTGCTCCCCGACTTTGCCGGGCTCCCCGGGGCCGGGCGGGCGCCTCGCAGGCAGGGAGGAAAATGGCGTTGCATGCACGTACTTGAGTGAGTTCCGTGCCCATGAGGATGAGGAAGAGGAGGCTGAGGAGGTTCCGGGCCGGTCGCATGTCTCGCGAACACCTCCCACGTCCTGGCGTGCGGGGAGCCCTGGGCGGCCGGCGACTGCGTGGACGCGGACGCGCTCCCGGCTCTGCTGGCTCCGCGGCGGCGCCCGGCGGTGTCCCCGCGCCTTCAGCACCCGGAGCAGGCGGCGCGCGGGGTCTGCTGCGCGGAGCCTCTGCTCTGCATCTCGAGCGCGTCGAGCGGCTCCGCGGTCGCCCTGCTGGGTGTGCGACGGCTGCGGCGGGCGGCGGGCTGCGGGCGGGCCGCCCCTAGGCCCCTCCTCGGCCCCTCCTCGGCCCCTCCTCCTAGCGGCCCCGTGCCCGCAAAGCTGGGGCGAGCAGCTGGGCGGCCCGGGTGCCAAAAGTTTGCTGGGGAAGGGGAGGGGCGGGGGGGCGCAGAGGGCCCCGCGCGCCACGCTCACGCGCGGGAGTGGGGAGGGCGGCGGCGGGGAAGCAGACCGGGACAGGATGTGACATCAAAAAGGCGGGGGAAATTTAATCGGAGAGAAAACTCCACCCTGGCTGGCCGCGGCGGCGGCGGCGGCGGCGGCGGCGGCGGCGGCGGCGCTCCAGGGTCCTGGCAGCTGGGATGGGGACGCAGGCGGACGGCGCTGGAGACCCGGGCCCCCCTGGACTCAACGAGTGGACGCGGAGTGGGGATGGGGAATGGCAGCTGCGGGAGGTGACCTTAGAGGCCACCCTTTAATGAGATAAACTGAGGCTGAGACCCAGGAAGGATGATTGGCGGTGGGCGAGGGGGTTAAAGGGGGGTGTTCAGAGCTAGAAAGTGGGTCATCTGGCACTGACAGGTCTCCTTCTTCTCCTTCTGCGGTGGCTAGCAGAGGGCGAAGAGAGAACAGACATTGCGTGCTGGGGGTTCTGTCCCCAGGTGGGGCGTGTGCGTGAAGGTCTGTCCTTGTTTTCGCGGTTCGCGTGCATACACGGAGGTGGGCACGCACAGGCCCGTGGGTCTGCCCTGGGGTGTGTGCACATGTGTTCAGATGGAAGCCAGACACAACTCTGCATACTCAAGATGCCTTCGCTGACCAGGTGCCTAGGAGAGTGCGGTGGGCTTCCAGACCACCGAGCCCCGTCAGTTGTTGTACCCCCAGGCCTGGAGATCACCCTCCAGCTGGTGAGATGTGCTTTCTCCCTTCCCCCCTCTCTGCGTCACCCCCAGGCTCTCCTTTCACATGTACTCCCAGCCCAGATCCAAGTCTTAGACCCCAGGGAGCTTATCCTGGGGGCCACATTTTCCATTTAAATCCCCCATTTGGGGGGAGAAGTCCCTAAGCACCTCTGTTTTCTGAGAAGCTAAGACGGCAATAGGTATTTAGAAGCACGTTTCTTATCTCTTTTCCAGTGTTTAGCGTTTACTCTTTGGAAAATAAACTCTATAAAAGAAATATCTAGCAACAAGAGGCTCCAGACCTGGTAATTACAGAATGCAGAGCAGCAGGGGGTGATGCGGCCCAGCCCTCTTATATCACAGATGGGGAAGCGGGAGCCTGGGGGCGTAACTCACATGGGGTCACCAGAACAGGCGATCTCAGAGCAAGGATGGGATGCCAACCCCTGCCCTGTCAGCGTCCACCCTGGCCTTGAGGGGGCTCTGCCTTGAAGGAATTCTGTCCTCTGAGCCAGGGGACAGAGTTACAACCAGGGAAGCCTGGTTGGCCTTTCTGGTCCAGGGCTGGCCTTTCTGGTAAGGAGTGAGCTTCCCAGCCCTGGAGGTGTTTAAGCAGAGAGAGTTCCTGTGGGATGCGCCCAGACTGAGTGGACCCTGTGGGTCTGAGATGAGATGGGAGGAAAGGCGAGGTGCAGCTGCGGGGGCTCTTTTCTCTCTGCCCTTCCTCTGTCTGATTAACCTGCGTGTTCTCCTTCTCCTCAGTGAGAGAAAGCTGTTTGTCAGCCCCGTGGCCTCTGGGCTTCTGGTGACCCATGAGAGATGCTGCATTTGGAGCTGGAGGGGCTGCTGCCTGGTCCTGGCCCTTCCTGGGAGTGGCTCTCTGAGCCTCATTTCCACTCCTGTAGAATGGGGTTGAATGATGCGGTGCTGCCTGTCTCACAGGCTGTTGACGAGATCAAGGGCAGGAATGGGTAAAAGTGTTTTATAAGCCTGAGAGAAGGATGAGGAAGGAGCTGACTGAGCCTTGCAGCGCCCCAGACTCCACCCAGTCTCTCCCTCAGCAGCCGCCAGCGGCGCAGAAAGGGACAGAGGCTCAGAAGCGTGGGCGGCATGGTCACGGAGATGGGATGTGACCCAGTCTTGGGATTTTGTTTTATGGACGGGGGAGGAAGGCTGTGTTGATTTCCTCAGGTGGGCTGAGAGCTAAGATGTAAGAGTAGCAAGAATTGCTTTTTGTTTTAAAAATCATACAACTACAGCAAGTCCCCTACATACGAACGAGTTCCGTTCCCAGAGCGCGTTTGTCAGTCTAATTTGTTTATAAGTCCAACAAAGTTAGCCTAGGTCCCCAACTAACACAGTCGGCTAGATAGGACTGTACAGTAATAGGTTTATAACACTTTTCACACAAACAATACATAACAAACACAAAGAATAAAGAAAACATTTTTAATCTTACTGTACAGTCCCTTGAAAAGTGAAGTACTACAGTACAACAGCTGGCATCCAGGGGCTGGCATCGAGGGAGCAGGCAAGAAGAATTACTGACCAGAGTGGGGGAGAGGAGGTGGGAGATGGTAGAGCTGAAGGATCGTCAGCAATAGGAGATGGAGGGCGAGCTGCAGTTTCACTCACGCCTGACGTTGATGGAAGGCACGTCCGCGTCTTTGAAAGTTCGCAACTTGAAGGTTCGTATGTAGGGGACTGACTGTATGGGAACCAGTAATTCCATGTCTGGGCAGATACCCAAAGGAGTTGACAGCGGATTCTCACAGAGATATTTGCACACCCATGCTCATAGCAGCGTTACCCACAACAGCAAAGAAATGGAAGCCCGTGTCTGTTGATAGATGAATGAATAAACAAAATGCAGTATTTATAGAATGGAATATTATTCAGCCTTAAAAAGGAAGAGGATTCTGACACAGGCTTCAAGGATAAACCTTGAGGACATTACACTGTGTAAAATGAGTCAGTCCCGAAAGGACAAGTGTTGTATCGTTCCACGTACATGAGGTTATCTAGAATAGGCAAATTTCAGTTCGACAGATCTGAAAGTCAATTAGAAGTTACCAGGGACCGAGGGAGGGGAGGATGGATAGGGAGTAATTACCTGATGGTACAGAATTTCTGTTTGGGGTGATGAAAAATTTGGAAATAGCAGTGACATTTGCACAAGATGGGAAATGTCATTAATGCCACTGAATTATACTTAAACTCTTACTAAGTATATTTATATATTTTACTATATTTAATTTTTACCACAATTAAAATAATAATGTGATATACCAAAACCATTGAATTGTATACTTTACGTGGGTGAATTGTATGGTCCGTGAATTATATCTTAAGAAAGTTGTTTTAAACAGTTACACAGACTCATTATTTTATTGCTTTAAAAATTAACATACAAAGAAGAATGTAGCAGCAGCAGCAAAAGCCCACTGCCCAGGATAAGCGGTGCTGTGGCTGGGTAGTCGTGATAAGACATTTTCTCCGTGCGTAGGTGCAGAGGAAATACCAGAAGGAAGTGTCAGATCATGTCCCCTAAAAGCAAACCTGACCCCTGCTGTGGGGGGGGGGTCACCCTCCCATGCCCGCCCCTTCTGCGGGATGAGGCAGCCCCTACCTGCCAGCTGTGAGCAGTGCGGGGGGGGGTGTCGCAGCCCCAGGAAATGCCCAGGACGTGCCAGGGTCACAGGCTGGAGGCAGAGGACAGATGAGCAGGCGCTAATGGGAGGGCCTATCACCCCCACACGCAAGGAAACCCTAGCTTGCCCTTGAACTTGACAGAGGATGGGAAAACGAAGTCAAACTGAACATGGTGCTACCTGAACGCTCGTTTATCTTCAGGGCACAAGCTACAATCTCCTGGAAGAACCCTGTAATACGGAGGAAGAAAAGTCTGCATGGACCCTTCCCCACCTGGTGGTGGACGCGCCTCTGCGCCGGGCTTCCATCCCGCCCACGTTGGCCACACCTGCTTTGACAGAGGGCCACGTTCCTTTCCTCTTCCTCTGGCCTCCCCTCTCCCTTCTCTGCATCTTCAGGGCGTGTATTATTTTACATGATCGGGGTTTATCATATTCATGTCCACTCCTGCCACCCAAGTCCCCTCGTGTTTTGGTCCTTGTTCTGGGTCCAGTGCCCACCCCCATGCCCCCAGCAGCCCTTCCTGAGTCCTTTGCTCCCGTTCACTGCTTTGGGGGTGGCTGAAGTCGGTGTGCGAGGGGGGGCCGCGGCCCCCCATGCGGCCACACCTCTCTGCTGACCAGGTGAGGCTCCTGTCTTTCTTCTCACCCTCCGGTTCTCCCACCTGGGAGTCTATGAAGCCCCCAGAGCAATGGCTCCAGGTAGAAGTGGGCTTGGGGCTTGGTTTAAGCATCAGTGACCTCTTGTCCTTTCATGCCGGCCCTGAGCCCCTTCAGCCGGTACAGCAGGTCCCGGTCACCCCAGCGCCTCTACTGCTGTCCTCAGGAACTCAGGCGAGAGCTCAGAAGGAGCTGAGCTCCTGCCGAGACGCCTCAGGATGCCACCACAGGACGCTTCGTTCTCCTTTAAGACGGGCCTCCTTCCTCTGTCAGCCTCATTAGAATGTGACAGAGAAGTTGCCAAGGCAACGGCACTAACTCTCCCCTCTCCTCCTTGCAAATTTCCTAGCAAGTGGGCCCCAACCCACGTGAGTTGAGTCGTCCGGGCCTCTGGTGCTCAGAGCCGGCGGGCTACACGCTGCGCCTTCCTCCAGGCACTGTGCCCAGCCCCCATCTCCCAGGCCTCCACCCTCCCTTCTCAGCCTCCCTGGGTACCCACTGTCCTTGTTGAACTGAATGGCAGGGGTTGACTGAGACCCACTATGTGACAGGTCTGGCCAGACAGAAGCCGTCTCCGGGCTGCGGGCACCGCCCTGGCGACGGCCATGGGCTCAGACCCAGGACCCCAGCTGCCTCCCCTCATCAGCGTGCGGGCTGGTGCAGCCGGGCGGAGGTACTTCTAACCTTGGGAAGTCGTCTGGGGAGGAAAGGCGGCCGGTTCTGGGTGCAATGCACTGTCACGGTGCAAGTGGCGAGCAGGGCAGCAGAGACCACGGCGCTGGTACCTTTCTCATCCCTGTTGTGTGCCCGGCCTGTGCTGAGGGCTTACAGGTCTTCTCTCACGACACCCCCGCAGGCCTGGTGGGAGGTGACGTTCACTTTGCAAGTATTCCTCCAGGAGCCAGTGGCACTGAGACCCCCTCCCTTGGTTGCAGCCCCCGGAAGCCTCCCCTGCAGCCTCCCCTCCTACCTGTCCAGCTGGGCTCCTTGGAGCCGCTCTCGGGCCTCAGCCCCCTGGCCTTCCCCAGCCTCCCTGCCCCCAGATGACTCCTGTGACGGCTCCGGCTCCATCAGTCCCTGTGAAATAGTGACTTCCCCCCAAGGGCGCCCTGTGCTCCCAGGAGTCCGGCCTCGGCCCCCTCCCCAGCTCCGACTCCCCAGCTGCTCTTACACAGTGGTCCCCTCCCCACACACACGGCACTGAGCACATCGGGACTCCCACCAGGAGATCCACAGTCCCGGGCACTGTGCCTGCTCTGTCCCGGGGGACTGTCTGCCCCGTTCGCACGGCCCTTCCCCGACACGTGTCTGCTCCTCCCCGTGGGGCCATTCCCACGAAAGGTGGCCGTTTTCTCCCCTCTTATTAAGGACATCTCTTTCCCTTTCTTCCCTATACCATCGCCACACCGCTCTGCTCCCCCTTCCAGAAATCAAGGTCTCCACTCACTGTGGCCACAGGCTCTCCGCCTGGTGTCTCCTGAGCCCACTGCTCAGAGCTGCTGTGGTCCAGCTCAAATTGCCAAACCCAGCTATCAAAAATGAGTCTTTATCTCACTTGAAAAAATCAGCGGCTCCCCAGCGGGTTAATGTCCCCTCCTCCCTGGAGCCCTTCCTTCCTCTGGACCCGGCAGGCCACACCCCGTGGCCTCCACCAGGCCCTCTGTGGTCCTCACCACCTTCCCGCCTCCTGAAGGTCTCTGCCAGGTGCTTCCTCCAGGCCCCGACACCAGCCACATCTCTATGCTGTCGCACATTTGCACCTGGTGCCGACTCTTCCCTGAACCCCACACTGGTAGCCGAGTTCCAGCCCGACCGCTGCCCGGCTGGTACACAGCTCTGTGCACCCCACCCAAGCCAGGCCAGCTCCCGCCACATTGCTCCCCGTTCTGGTGCACAGCGATCCCACCCTTCCTATTGCTCAGACTAACTCCCCAGGAGTCATGCCGGCGTCTCTCTGGAGGCTCCAGGGAGGGTGTTTCCTGCCTTTCCACTGCTGGTGGCCGCCGGTGCTCCTGGGCTGGCGGCTGCATCGTTCCAGCCTTCCAGGCCGGCACCTGCAAACTCTCTGCTCCATCTTCCCCTCGCTTCTCCTCTGTGGCTGTCAGTCTCCTCTGGCACCCTCTCATAAGGACGCTTGCGGTTGCCTTAGGGCCGCCTGGATAACCCAGAATGATCTCCCCACGTCGAGGTCCTCAGCCTGATCCCAGCTGCAAAGGCACCTTTTCCGTAAGAGGTAACGTTCGCAGGCACCAGGGAGCAGGATATGGACATCTTCTGGAGAATCGTTTTCCAACCGAGATCAGGGACAGAAAACAAACAAGCAAGCACGTAAAAAGGCTGGGAAACCACTGCGCGTGGTAGGTGTGTGAGGGTAAGGATACTGGGCCGGGACGGCTTTGGGGAGAAGGTGGCCAGGCAAGCCGTCTGAGGAGTCCGTGTGGAGGGTGGGCAGCATCCCTCTGGAGGCTGGAGAAGGCAGAGACTTGGTGACTTTGGGGAGGGGGACAGAGATAGCCAGCGTGGCTGGCGTGGGCAGAGGGGGCGGGGACTGGAGATGGGAGGGTGGAGCTGGACCTCGGCAGCCACAGAGAGGCTTTTAGAGTCTGTTCTCGGGAACTTCCCTGGTGGTCCAGTGGCTAAGACTCTGTGCCCCCAGTGCAGGGGGCCTGGGTTCGATCCCCGGTCGGGGAACTAGATCCTGTGTGTATGCCACAGCTAAAGGTCCCGCGTGCGGCAGCTAAGACCCGTGCAGCCAAATAAATAAATATTAAAAAAAACGATTCTGTTCTAACGACAAAGCAGCCGCGGGGCTCGGAGAAGGGAGGTGACGGGGTGCGACTTGCACTTTGGGAACTCTGCCTCTCTGTGAAGAAGGGAGCTGGGGGTGGTCGGAGTGGGGCCACCGGAGGCTGTTGCCCTGGGGCAGCTGAAAGGGTCCCAAGAGGGATGACTGGACTTGGCGGGGAGTGAAAGCCTGTGGAGACGTTAAGGAGCGCTGATGCAGTGTCTTGTCCTGAGACTGGGGATGGGACGTGCTGAGGGCTGGGTGTGGGACTTGGGAGTCGAGGATGGTCTAGAAGCTGGCTTGGGGCTCTGGGTGGGGAAACAGGCTGCCCCTGCAGGGGGAGATGCAGAGAGAAGGGGGTGGGGGGAGTCAGGAGCTCTGGGTGGGGCCTGGTCGTGGGTGAGTAGCCTGGGAGGAGATGCCGTGTCCAGGGGCCGAGGGGGAGGCCGTCTGCCGTCCGGGGCGTGACCACAGGTGGAGATGGGCTACTGGGAGTGGGCAGCCCCCAGGGGTCCGATGGGCTCTGCGAGCTGGGTTGTCAGAGGAGACAGGACTGCAGGGGCAGGCGGAATGACCCAGCGTGAGCCCGGGTGGGAGGCCCCTGACCCTGAGGCCAGGGCTCGCCAACCTTTGCTGCTGTGGGGTTGGGTCCACTCAGTGTCCCCTACTTCTCACCTGAGGGCCCAGCCCAGCTTCTCAGCCCGGGCCTGGATGGTTCCCGTGGAGGGGTTCCCATCCTGGTAGCCCACCCAGCCCCTGGCTTTCCTCCTGGTGGGGGGAGAGGGAGGGACGGTGCAATTGTTAAACCCGCTGTGCTTCACGGCGCTGGGGACCGCGTGTGTGTGAAGTCTATTCTCACTGCGTCTCTATTTAAGCCTCACTGCTTCCACTTTTTCAGAGTGAGGAAATGGAGCCCCCCATATGCAGCAGAGCTGCAGGGCTGCGGCGTCCAGCAGTGATCTTCTCGCCCCACCACGTTGCCCTGCTGGGATGAGGGTCAGAGCCACCCTGCACCCCATCCCAGGGCTGGAGACCTCCTTCCAAATTCCACGCTTGCAGCCGAGAGCCATCAGGGGACACAAACAGGCCAGAGATCTGCCGCTTGCTAAACAACGAGCCTCAACCAGGCCCAGGCTAGAAGCTGTTGTCTGTCTCCTGCTGTTGCCTCATTTTACATGTGGAGAGACTGAGGCAGGGACAGGGGAGTCACTGCCTCAAACCCAGGCCCCTCAGGATCCAGAGCCAGGCTTTCCCCTGCCTGGCTGCCCCTCCTCCACACGAGGCCCCACTCAGCCCCGCGTCCACATCTGCAGGGACACACTCTGGAGTCTGCAGATTCACCTGATTGTCTGGTTCCCCCGGGTGCAATTTGAGAACAAAGACAACAAGGAAAGCAAAGGCCGTGAAATGCGCTAGGGAAGGTCGTGGTTTAGAAAAAAGGAAAAGATAAAATAAGGCACATCGCCTTCCAGGGGCTCTCCCGCTAGTGTTTTGTCAGCAATGACAAAAAGATTGGAGCCAGTCTGAAATTCTGCAGCCGCTCTGCTATTTAGGGAAGATCCCCCCGAGGGCATTCCGGGCCATCCCGACGCACGGAGATGAAGCGCGGAACCACTTCTGGGTTACTTCTGAAAGTCTTTGTTTTGGTTAAGAAACGCGGGGCTGCTGCAGGTCCTGGTGGGAACTAAGACCCAACAGGGGGCACTTTCGGGGCTTGTGAGACGATGGCCCCAGCAGAGGGTTCATCAGAGGCTTCCACAGAGCTTCTGTCTCCTAAGTAATGGATCCACGGCACCAGCATCATGCTTCCTTTTGGGGTTTGCTCAGAGCGCATAGATTTGGGAGAAGTGCAGGAGGGGCTGGCACAAGCTAGGTCCCAGAGGTGAAGGTCTCTGGTCCTTGTTCCTATGGAGACAGTACAATTATTTCAACCCCAAAGAGAGACTGGATTACTTCTTTTCAGATCTGTATGCTTCTACTTCTTTGTTTTCCTTCTGCATGACTAGACTCTTCAGGACCCATGAGAGCAGGAATCCCTGCCTGTTCCCAATCTTACGGGGAAAACCTTCGCCACCATTAAGTATGACGTTAGCTTAGATTTCACGTACCTACCCTGAATAGCTCTATCCTGAGGTCCCTGAGAGTTTTATCAAATTTTGTCAAATGTCTTTTTTCTGTATCTAATTTTGTCACATTTTGTCAAATGCTTTTTTTCTGTATCTATTACAGAAAAACATTTTGTCAAATGCTTTTTTTCTATACCTATTACCATGATCATGTGGGTTTTCTTCTTTATTCTGTTAATATGGTAAATTATGTTGATTGATTTTCGAATGTTAAACTATCCTTGTGTTCTGAGATAAACCCTACTTAATTGTAATGCGTTATCCTTTTTAAACGTTGCTAGATTTCCTGAGTTGCTAGTATTTTGTTAAGGACTTTCTTGTCTACAATCATAAGAAATATTGGTTCATAGTTGTTCTTTTCTTTGTTCTTTTCTTGCAATGCCTTTGTCTGTTTTTATATTAGAATTACGCTGGCCTCATGAAACAAGTTGAGAAGTTTTCCCTGCTCTTCTGTTATCTGAAAGGGTTTGTGTAAATTTGATGTTATATCTTTTTGAATGTTTGATAGAATTCACCAGGGAAACCATCTAGGCCTGGAATTTTCTTGGAGGGAAGGTTTGTTCATTTTTATTTTTAAAAAGCTCATTTTAAAGAATAGTTATAGAAATATTCAGCTTTTCTCCTTCATCTAGTGTAAATTTGGGTAATTTTTTGAGGAAATTTTCCTTTTAACCAAAGTTGTCAGATTTTTTAGCGTAAAGTTATTCATGATATTCTTTTATTAATTTTTAATGTTAGTGAATTTATCAGCATTAAGTTACTCATACTATCTTCTTATTATCTTGTTAAGGTCTGAAATAGCAACCATTCTTTTGTTCCTGACATTGATGATTTGTGTTTTTGCTCATTTGGGGGGTGGTTAGTCTTATGAAGGTTTTGCCAATCATTTGAGCTTTTTGACAAATCAGCTTTTGGCTTTGTTTATTGTCTCTATTTTTTTGTTGGTTTCTTATTTCTTTGATTTCTTTCCTTATCTTTATCTTTTCTCCCTTCTATTTACTCTGGGTTGATTTTGCTCTTCTTTTAGTTTTGAGGTAGAACCTTAAGTTATTGATTGTAGACGTTTATTCGTCTCTGATACAAGCCATTTAAAGCTATACATTTTCCTCAAAGCACTGCTTTAACTGCATCCCATAAATTGTCATAAGTTGTCCTTTCATTACCATTCAGTCTGAAGTATTTTCTACTTTTCATTGTGATTTCTTCCCTGAGCGTGGATTGTTTGGATGTTGTTGATGTCCATATGTTTGAGAGTTTCCTACATATCTTACTGTCCTTGATTTCTAAGTCAATTCCACTGTAGTCAGGAAACATACTCTGTCTGACATCAGTTCTTTTAAATTTATTTTATTTGCTGTGTGGCTCAGAATATGGTCTGTCTTGGTGAGCAGACCATATGCACTTAGAAAAAACATGCATTTTTCCTTTGTTGGGTGTAGTGTTTGATACATATCGACTATGTCATGGTGATAGATAGTGTTGTTCAGGTCCTCCAAGTTTTGGTCTCCAGTTCTTCTGTCCATTGTCGGGAGAGGGGCATTAAAATATTTTACTACAATCTTGTATCTCTTCCTTCAGCTCTGTCAATGTTTGTTCCATGTACTTTGAGGCTCTGTTATTAGGTGCACAGACTTTCATGATTGTTTTGTCTTCCTGATGAATTGGCCCTTTTATCTTTATGAAATGTCCATCTCTCCTTTGACAACGTTTTTTTCTTGGTGTCTATTTTATCTGATATTAATAAAGCTACTGCAACTTCTTACTTGTATTCTTTGCATGGTATATATATTTTCATCCATTTACTTTCAACCTGTTTTTGTCTTACTAAAGTGCTTCTCTTGTAGACGGTATAGAGTTGGGTCTTGCTTTTCAAAAAAATCCATTCTGATACTTCTAATAGGAGTACTTATTCTATTAATATTTAGGTGTATTATTTTATATTTCTTTTCTGGTTTTTCCTCTGTTTTTTGTTGTTTGTTATTGTTGTTCCTTTCCTACTTTATTTTGGCTTATTTGACTGTTTTAAAAATAATTCCATTATAATTTACCTTTGGACTTTTGAGTTGTATATCTTTGCATTGTTATGTTAGTGATTATTTAGCAATTACAATATACACTCCCTAATTTTTCACAGTCTGTGTGGGTTAATATTGTGCCACTTTACAACTCCATAGATCCAGTCACACCTTCATCCTTCATGCTATCATTGTCAAGTGTATTACTTCACATGCATTATGAACCCCAAAGACAGTGTCTACACTGTCCTTTAACCAGTCACATGTATTTTAAAGAAATTAAGGGGAAAGTGGTCACTTTCTATTGACCTCGATACTTGCCATTTCTGATACTCTTCATTCATTCCTGAAGGTCCACATTTTCACCTGGCATCGTTACATTCTGCCCGAGGAACACCCCAGCATTCCATGTAGTGTAGCGTCTGGAGAAGTGTGCTCTTTGCTGTCTCATAACAAAAAATGTCTTTATTCTTCATTGTTGAAGTTACTGTAATTGGATGTAAACGTCTTGGTTGAGAGTTTTCTTTAAGCTTTTCTTTAAGGATGCCCTCTAAGATGCCGTTCATTTTCTTAGTGGTTTTTCTTTCTCTTCTTCACGTTGGGTGATTTCTATCAATATATTCCAGTTCACTGGTTCTTTCATCCGTCATCTCCAATCTGCTAATTAAGCCCATCTGGAAAATGGTTAAATTTGTGATGTTTTATTTTTCCATTCTAAAATTTCCTTTGGATATTTTTACATTTTCTATTTCTCTGCTTGATTTTCTATCTCTCCATTCATTGTGAGGGTATTTTCCTTCCCTCATTGACATAGTTAAAAATGGCTGCCCTTGTCCACTGATTTCACATTTGGTCCATCTCTGGATCTTTTCCTTGTAAACATACCACATTTTCCTGACTCTCCAATCGTTGAATACCCTTGGAAACTATTATTGCTTTATTCTGAGACTTTGGATTCTGTTGTATGGTTCCAAAAGGTTGGTATTTTTAAGGCAGTTTACTTGGTTAGACCCAAACTGTGAACTCTGTCCCATCTGTGGATGACGGAGCCTAAATTCCAATTCACCTGCTCTTCGTCTGCTCCATGGGTGTGTGCTTCAGGTCCAGCCACAGTCCCAGATTGAGCCTCTGTATAGAATATGGGCTCCCCTTCCTAGCTCTCTCCTTTTCTGGGTTCCCCTCACTCTTGCCTGGGCTCCTTCCTGAGATTTGTTCCCACCAGAAGGACAGCAGGTTTTCCCATAGGAGTGCTAGCTGCCCGGCACTGACCCTGTGACCAGGGCCACCCTGTGGACACAGCTGCAGAAACCTAAGACTCTCCACACACACTCACTGCCTCCCCTTTCTTATTCCCATCCTATATCTGCCTGCTTACGCCCACTCCCCAGAGCCTTCAGCTCGCCTCACGGACCTGGAGATTTGTCTCTTGCCCACTCTGTCTGGTCCGCAGTGCTGCTTCCCTCCTCACTGTCCTTACATCTGGTCCCCTGGGTGGCCTGAGGACCCTGAGTATTCTGAACTCAGTGCAACAGGTCCAGTGTTATAGCAGGAGTGGGGGAGAGGTGTCGTGGGGCCAGGCCTGTCTAAAGCTTGTGACACAAGGTCAGAGGGCACACAGCAGGCAGAGCAGGGGTCAGTGGGCAGGCAGAGCCAGGGTGTCAGGCAGTCACCTAGCCTAACGTATCTGATGAGTCTTTCCAGCTCTGGAATGCTGCTGTGATTCAGAACGAGAGAGCCTGGCTCTTTGCATGTCCACTGTGAGTTGAGGCGTCCACCAGCTGTGGAGGGTTAACCTCCACGTCCGGCCCCTGACCCATGACCCTCCTGTCTTGGAATGAATGGAAGGCAGCCCCTTCCTGTACAAGGCATTGGCCACTGGGGTCTGGGTGCCCCCCACGTGAGAGATCGCGCCTGTGCCACACACAGCCCACGGCTCCTGTGCCCGGGGTAGGGCTTCTGGCTTCCTGGTCACAGTCAGTTTTCACTCACCCTTGCCCGTGAACCAGAAATAAAGGAGGTTATGGGTGGCGGGGCAGCATGTGGGTGTGACTCCAGGCCTGGCAATGACTGCCACAGACCACAGTGCCCACTGAAGCCTTTTTTTCCAGCTAGTGTGTTATGGACAAGACGTGGAGGAGACACTTTTGGAAGGAGCTAACATTACTCCTGGGAATGGGAATGGAGTTTGCACAAAATCCCCCCAGGAATCCTCCCAAGTCTGAGGTGAGCTGAGCTGAGCTGAGTTGAGACGGAGATGGAGGTGGGGGTGGGGGAGGGGATGGAGGTGGGGGTGGGGGAGGGGATGGAGGTGGGGGAGGGGTAGGGAGGAGATGGAGCTGGGGTGGGGGAGGGGTGTGGGAGAGAGTGGGGTGGGGTGAAGGAAGGGGAGGGGGTGGGGGGAGGGGGGAGAGGGGTGGGGAGGAGTGGGGGAGGGTGGGGGAGGGGAGGGAAGTGGGGGGAGGTGGTGGGGGAGGGGTGGGTGGGGGAGGGGTGGGGTGGGGCTGGGGTGGCCAAATCTCCCTTCTGCAAACAGGGCTGCCAGACTGGCGTTCAGATGAGCATCTCCCAAGTATCCAGTTTCCAAGGCCGTGTTCAGGGAGCGATGGTGCGTTTGTGTGACACACTGTTTTGTCCCAGACGAAAAGTATTGATCGAACCGCTCAATTCTCTTAGCAGGTGCAGGGCCATCCATCCCCATTAGCTGCGACATGGGGGATTTATTCTTTAAACGGACGGGCATCTGTATGGGGCCCCTCACCACCGGCCAGGGAGCTGCTGTGGGAGACGTGGGCATGTTGAGGTCAGCGGGCTTTTCCCCCATCATTTCCCGTGGTACTTCCTCCTCAGGCAGCCTTCTGCTCTCCAAAGAGCAGAAGAAAATAGGCCCATTAATTACCCAACCAGGCAAATTTGGGAGTGTGAGGAGAGATGAAACAAAAACATTCCACACCTAGTCAAGTTCCTGTTGAAACTGATTTTCAGAGCTCAGCACGGGGTCCAGAGCTGTGGAAATGCCGTTATTCAGAACCGGGGAGACGTAAGGAGCAAAGCACAGCTCAGGCTGGCTTATTGGCCACTTGCATCTCTCAGGGTGGCTCTGTTTGGGATCTGGGGACCGAGAATCCAGAGAGCAAGACAGGGCGACCTCCCATGGGGCCCAGAGGCGCTCCTGTCCTCCAGCCCAGTGACCGCTGTGCTTTTAATGGAGTTTTCAGGTCACTTGGGGGCCTGGAGTGTGGGACAGGCTTTGAGGGGAGCTGGCTTCAAGGGTCGTTCTGAGCCAGAGCAGGAACCACCTGGCCAGGGAGCCCAAAGACCCCTTCAAGGCCAGGGCTGCTCAGCCCTCACGGCACGGTGGCAGAAGCTCAGCCCCCTTCTCTCTTCCCTGACCCTTGAGAGCAACCTCTGCTGGCCTGGGGCAGGAGGGGAGGCAGCTCTGTGGGCTGGGGTGCACCCCTTTCTCATGCTCTGGCTTTTCCCTTCAGCCTGCCCAGCACACAAGTGGGTGGGTCTCACTTCAGACACAACAGGGATGGTCCCTCGCCCCTTCTCCCAGGGTCCAGGCCACCATTATCCCCAGGATGCTGGTGGTGAGATCCCAGCCCAGCAGCTATGGGAAAGCCTGAGGATTCAGAATCCCATAAGCGGCCCCGTGTTTACACAGCGCAGGACATTCAGCTTGTTGTGATGGTCCTGGATGGCAGCTGACAGATGCTGAATGGCGCCTGTATCCTTGGCGGTCAGTGCTGCAGGGCAGGCTGCAGCCAACAAAACACAGCCCCAGCCTCTCCCTCCCCACTCACCCACCCGCACCACAGCCTGGGCCCTGGGCGGCCTCCGTGCCCGCTGGCTTCTGCTTCTGACACCCCCTGCCCCAAAACGATGACTGGATCTCCCACCAGCACGTTCCCCAACAATGAGAAACCCAGACTGTCCAGTCTCGGGGTGCTGCAGACCCCACTCCATTTCTTTGCCTTCTTTTACCCCAAACCAACTCCGAAGGGCATCCGACTCCCTGACCCAGCTCCCTCCCCGCTTCCCCCACCCTGCGCCCAAACTGCCCCAGCACCCTGTCCAGCGGCCCCACCCCTGGCCGGCCCTTTGGTCAGTTCCCATTGGCATCTCACTCCATTTGGCAGGATTTAGAACCGCAGACGGCACCTTCTGGAAGCACTCTCTTCCGTGGCTCCCGGGACGCTCCTGACGGGGTTCTCCCCACCTCTTCTCTTTCTTTCTCCCCCATCCTGTCCTCTGCTCGAGCATCTCTCTGTGTGGCCTGGGGGAGTGGGTCAGGGGTCAGGCGGAGGGATCATCAGGGTGGCACAAGGGTCACATTCCCTGGGTGCAGGTATGCAGGGGTGCAGGCATGCAGGGGTGCTGCCATGCAGGGGTGCAGGCATGCAGGGGTGCTGCCATGCAGGGGGAGAGAGAGGAACAGCATGGCTGGAGGGCCACCTCCAGCGTTTGGGGAGGTGGGTACTGAGAAGTGGGGTGTGGGGTAGTCCCCACAGAGAGGTCAGTTTCCACCAGTAAAGGCCACGGTGGGGAATTACAGAGCAACCTGGGCTCCTGGGCCGACATGTGGGACTTCCTGTGGGAACCTTCTGGAGACACTGCGCCCACGTGATTTAATGGCACTGCTCTGGGGGTGGAGCGCAGAGCGTGTCGTACTTGGAAAAGACCTTGTCGCGCCTTTCCAAGCACAGCCCGTCCCACTTTCGTGTCCCATTTGGGCCAAGCAGCCCCCGCGACCTTCTCCCAGAGAAACACTGCGCGAAGCATCTTCTTCCGCTGCCCCAGGAGCTGCGACCCAGAAGACGGAGGATGGAGGCTCCAGCCGAAGATCACGTTCAAACGGTGTCCTGTTTGCTCAACTCCTGCCAAGGCCGGTGAGTGGCTGGCGGATACACCCCGGTTCCCTCTGAGTCCGCAGGGGGATCTGGCAAGCGCGTGAAGGACACACCAGGACAGCTGGGCTGTGGTGGTCACATCGTTACGACAGTGTGACACTTGCTGACCACTGACCCAGAGCCCCGTGCTCCGCCCAGCCCCGTGTGTAGGGATTTAAGGGCCGCGGAGTAGCCGCAGCATCTGTGGTCACAGGGCTGTCCTTGTGGCCCCCGTGGATCAGGGACCGGCCCCGTATTCCATGCAAGGAAGTCACGATGTGAGGTCCACACTTGCAGGAGTGGGAGTTACCCTTCACCTCCTTGAGGGTGGGGTCGCTGCACACGTGACCTGGGGCTCTTCTGCGGAACAGCTGTGCCTCTTCCACCCCATTTAGTGACTGGCTCCATCATTTCCTAAATCAGTATGAACGCACGCACGTGTATTTTAAACTTTGAGATATAACTGGATGCTACTTTATTTTGTTGTTCAAATAGTTCCATCTTTGGCCACTGGGAAGTCTTTCAGTTGGTGACTTTGCCCCTTTGACAGGCCACCACGGTACATTTGTGTGTGTCTGTGTGTGTGTGTGAGAACACGACGTTACTCCCTGGCGCTACAAGACGCTCCAGTCTTGGCTTGCCCAGTCTAGAATCAGCCATTTCTTCAAGGAGCCCCAGAGCCTTTAGTGAGAGAAGAGAATGCTGTTAGAAACCAAGATCTGGGATCTGGGTGTGCTTGTTGCCCTTGGGGTGTTGTTGCTTCCAGGCCCTTTCAGCTGTGAGGACAAGGAGATGGGTGTGTGCACACTCACCCATGTATGCTCACGTCTGTAAACATTTTCAGACATGGCCATCTGTGCTCTGAAGGCACTCGGGAGCGGGAGGAGTGAACACAGTAAAATGAGAACCCTGGCGGCCGGGTAGAGAATGGAAAGTAGGGTTGGATCCAGGGAGACCAGTGAGAGGATTGTGACCTTCACCTGGGGGAGAAAGGAGGTGACCTGAATTTAGCATTTACAGTGGGGGAGACAGGAAGTGGGTGGGGCTCACGGGTGTCTGGGAACCAGAGAGTTCAGGGTCTGGGAGTGGTGGGGGCAGGCACGGGATGCGGAGCTGGGCGGGATGATCCTGGAGAGATCTGGGGGCCTGAAGCGAGCTGGCACAACTCTCCAAGCTGAGGGTGACAGAAGGATGAGGGGTGTGTGTCGGGGCTGGGTGATGAGTTCAGCTGGATTCACTCTGGTCCAGGATACCAGTTGAGCAGGACATCCCTGGGGTGACCGGCAGAAGGCAGGAGGCAAATGAATCTGCAAGTAACTGAGAGATTTCTGCATCCCCCAGCACAGAACCATCAAGAACCGTCCCACCCCTCGAAAACTCTCTTACGCTGCCTTTTTGCAGTCAACCCTGACCACCTCTAATTTCTTCTCATCCCTGGAATTTCGCCTTTTGCAGAATTTTGCATCACATTAATTATGCAAATAATTTTGCAGAAAAGAACACCCACGGACAGCGATCTCTGTGTTCCTCCAGTTCTCAGCGCACGGTTGGCTACAGACCGGGCACCTGGCTCGCAGCAGGCAAAACACCCAGCAGGGACGTCACCCCCGAGGTGGTGCCTCTCAGCGTGTGACCCAGGGGCCTCCAGCATCAGCATCTCCAGGGTGCTTGTTGACTACAGGTTCCCAGGCCCCACCGGCCCCTCCAAACGAGACGCTCTGGGCCGGGAATCTCGAGGCCAACGCTCACCAGATGAGTTTACATACTTTCTAGGTTTGAGGACCGCACTGAACAGAGGCAGCTTGTCTCTGCTGAGCCTCGCGGGACAGGCCCCGGCGCACAGGCACGATGTCGGACGGAGAGCTCAGGAGTGATGCCCTGTCATCACCTCCAGTCCTGCAGCCCCAGTTCCCACAGAATCTGGGCGAGCATCGCAGACTCTCCAGCTTCCTCCTGCTTCCTGCCTTTGCTCCCATGACTGGGAAGTTCTCCTTCCGGTCCATGCAGAGGCCACCCCGACATTCTGAGCCTCTGGGGTGCCGCTCCTCTCCTGGGAACACTTGTCCCGCTTCATTCTTAGAGCCGGCCCCCTTGCTGCCGGAGCCATCACCACAGCCCCACCATGAGAACCTTTCTTGGACCCTCGGCCGGGGCAGTGGGCATGAAGATGGGACGTGGCATTGGGAACAAGGGCCCTTCACAGTTCTTTATGGTGGCAAAGGCAGTGGCAGGGAAGGTGGCCCGGCAAACCCCATCTCCCTGCTTGCGTGGAGCACGTAGGTCACTATTTCCATTTCAAGGGGGCGGCTGTCAGTCTGCTTGTTGCTAAGTGTGGGGCGTGGACAGCAGATCCCAGGCCCTGACCATGGTCAGCAAGGGCAGGGGGGGTTCCCTTTCCCTCATGGGCAACGGGCCCCAATTAGTCAGGGCGGCCGGGAAGCTGCTGCAACCAGGAGGGAGAGGGAAGGCCAGGCTCCCTGCTCTGCCCCGGGGGATCTGCCATTCCAGGCGGGCCTGCAGGTTTCAAGCTGCTTATCGCCCTCGTGATTGTGACAGTCATACATTTAGAAAGCACAGGGACGGTGGACAGACGAAAATGAGCGCTGGTCGTCTCACCTGGCAGAGACCATCATGGGAGCTGCTGTGGACCAAAGCCGGGCATCATCACCTGACCCTCCTCCAAACTGTGCACGTTTTCCGTAACCTTCTAATCCCGGTACCACTGAGGAGACTCGGAGCTGGAGGGGAAGCTACCTGTCCACGCCCTGCCCGGGGGGACCCGTATGGAGGACTGTGTTCACAGCCGGAGTGTGGGAGCTGCCTTCACCCTTCATCCAGGCCACCTCCCCCTGCTTCCCTGGGTGGCTGTCCTCGGCGCTCGGTCCTGGGCTTGTTCTACTGGGTGCGTGTGTGTGTGCACACGCGTGCGCACACGTGTGTGATAGAGCTGAGATCCCGTTGCTCATATGAAAGGTGTATCTTTTGTTCAACACGTGACATCCTAACATTTGTGTATCCTCCCCACACAGGAGCAGCTGGCAAGGGGGTTGGCAGCCTCTTCCTGCCAAGATGCCAGTACTCACATGACCCCGTTTCCCCTAAGACCCCTTGGCCTTCCACCTGCGCAGGTACAGGTGCTCACAGTGGGTCTGCAGTGGAAAGGTGAGGCCGGCCATCTCCTAGGGATCCTCTTGGGCCTTGTATGCCAAGGAACAAGCTTTGGGAAGTGCTTCGTGTGGGGGCTCCCAGCCAGGGCCCCTGGAGTGAGAGAAATCCAGGCGCTGCTTCCGGTACAGAAACATCATCTTCTCAGCTGGCAGAGAGGGGTCTCTGAGCGTCTCCGGGAGGGACACGGGACCATCCTCAGATCAGTGGTCCAGGAGGGAGGTTCAACCATCTCTAGGAAGCAAGAACTCTCCAGTGCCAGGTTTGCCAGGCGGAGAACGAGTGGGCACTGGCTGTGCCCTGCAAGGGTCCGGCCACACCCTGGCTTCGCCCTGGGGGTCAGGGCTGGCAGGAGGAAGGAGAGGCACGTGCTGAGGCCTCCTCTTCCCCGGGCAGCCCTCGGATGGCCTCAGCCCTGGCCAGGGCAGGGAGGTCCCACACCTAGGAAAGAAGGAACCTTCAGGCAACGAGACCCTTGGGGCTTGGCTTTCAGAACCGCTGGGGAGCCCAATGCCTGGAGGTGACGGGGAGCGGATGGGAGGTCAGAGGGTCTGCAGTTCTGTCTCCCCTGCCCCTCGGTTCCCTCAAACCTGAAAACGGGCAAGGTGGTTTCCAAGATGCTTTTGGCTGGGAGGCTGACACCCCTAGAAAACGGTGTTTCCAGGGACCAGGGCACTGAGACCCTTGCCTCCAACTCTCTGCTGCCACCAGTCTTTGGAGTGGGTGGGGGCAGTTCATGGTACAGAGGCTGAATAGCCCCAGTCAGAGACCTGGGACGTGGACGAGGGATCCCAGGAGAGGCGTTGGAGGTCACCATCCAGGGAAGGGAGAAGGTGGGGGGTCAGGCCTGGGCCCCTGGTGCGGAGCAGACCATCCCTGAGCGGGGCCCCAAGACCAGGGCCACAGTCGGGGCACAGCTAAGGCCTGACTTCCTGCTGTGTTGGTCTCACGCCTCTTCTGTGCACGGAGGCCCTGCTGCCTCCACACCATCTCCTGGTCCTTCGCTGGGATGAGGTGAGGATGAAGGATGCGGAAAGATTTTCATCAGCCATAAAGCACCCTACAGATGCGAGCTAACGCTATTATTATTGCTGTAATTATTGTCATTCCAAGTGCACAAAGAGGACGGGTGGCCTGTCAGTGGGGATGAGGGATCCAATCTGCCAGGAAACCGGCATGTTTCAGCACGATAATGCTTTGAGATCCGAGGAGGAAAGGGCCTGTGACCAAAGGCATTCAACGATCATTGTATTAGAGTCCACACACATAAGACCTGACTTCATACAGAAAAAAGCCCCCCATGAAAAACTAAGCCAGGCTTTTCCCCCATCCCTTGCTGCCTTCAACTCTGGGGCTTAAGAGATAAAAGTTCAGAATCCAATCAGGAAGAGATTTTCTGGAAGCTTTGGCCCAGTAGACAGCCAGCAAGACCCCTTTTCCCTCCCAATAGGATGGAGCTTAGATAAGTGTGAATTATTATTCAACACTCTTCCCAGCCCAGCTCCCACAGCTTCTCATCGACGTCTCCACCAAGGCTGGCTGGAAGGTCAGACCCCCGGCCCTGCGGCTTCTGGTGCCTTGAGCCCAGGTCAGAGGGTCTGCAGGGGCTCGAGAGGGAGTCCACGGTTCCTGCAGGGGTGGCAAGACCAGGCTGCGGGGCTGAGCCCTGGGGCCCTGCACACGGAGTCCACACAGCTGAGAGTGCCTGTGACCGTCTGCTCTCCCCGCCGTGGGCACTGCTGGCACGTGTGAGTGAATGAACCAAGGTGCCTTGTAGGAAGCTGGCTGTGGGTCCTCAGATGGCATTCGGGGCCGTAAGAAACCCCTCTGGCCCAGGAACTAGTCATCAGTGTCTCCTAACTGCAGGGAATTGGGCGAGCAGAGCACGTTGCTGGAATCAGGCAATGCTCTGATCACCCAGTGCTCTCGTCGTCCACTACAACCTCCAAAGCCCCCTCAGCCCCTCAGGCCATGGGCATCGCTCCACGTCCTGGAGCTGGGTTCCATCCTTCTTCCCTGTGCCCAGCTGCACAGCCGAGCTTCGACACCCCCAGGCCTCCAAGGAAAGTGGGAAGCTCTTTACAGCAACATGGCAGGTGACCAACAGACTGGGCCAGGGCAGGACATAAGGGCCACCCCAGACACCGCCAGGACGCCCAGTGAGCTCCTGCAACCCCCAGTGAAGTCATCCGTCTCAGGGCAACTGGTAAACGGGGCTCCTGGACCCCAGGACGGGGAGCAGAGCTTTGCTGAGACCACTCTGGACGGCAGGCACTGCCGCAGGGCTTGGCGTGCAGGAGGCTGGCTTCCCCTGGGGTTTCAGTGCTGCCAAGACGTTTCTGGGTCTTACTTGCGGAGCCAGCCTCGGAACTCAGGTGTGCGTAACATCCTCTCATGACATATCCCAGGAAAGGGGCTCCGTGGAGGTCTCACGGTTCCCAAGGCTGTGGACGGGGTCAGCGTGGCCTGGTGGAGAAAACATGAAGTCACACGAACCCCAGACCAACCAGACCAGGTGAGGGACAGACCTGAGCAGGTTCAGCGGTGCTCGGCCGGCAAGCACTCTTTCCATCAGTATCCACCCCTGCAGCTGGGAAACCCCAGGCCGTCAGGATGGGAGAGACTTCCACCCAGGCCCCAAGAGGCTTCTCCCCCCCGGCCAGTGTGCTGGCTGCCACCACAAAGGACCACGCTGGGTGGCCAAAAACAAGAGGAATTCATTCTCTCCCAATTCTAGATGCCAAGGTGTCAACAGGACCTCGCTCCCTCCGGAGGCTCTAGGGGAGGAACCTGCCAGCCTCTTCCAGCTCCTGGAGGCTCCAGGCGTCCCCAGGCTTGTGGCCAAATGAATCACTGCAGTCAGTCTCTGCCTCCGTCTTTACGTGGCTTCTCTTCTGTCTGGGTCAAATGTCCCGCTGCCTCTGTCCTCCAGGATCCTTGTGATAACATGGGGCCACCTGGATAACCCAGGAATATCTCCCCATCTCAACATCCTTAATCACATCTGCAAAGACCCTGTTTCCATATAACGTAACATTTACAGGTTTTAGGGATTGGGACCTGTTATCTTTGGGGGCCGCAGGCGGGCTGAGCAGACCTGGGCAGGGGTCCCACAGAAGTAGAAGCCCAAGGCTAAAAACTCCATAGAGTCTCAATGTACCATTCTCTGCAGCCATTTTTCAGTTTAATTGGTTTGAAATGGATTTGGCTGGGAGGGACGTCCCAGGAAATAAACTGGTTTAATAACACCTCCCATCTGTGTAGTGCATCCCAGCTTCAGAACTGGGGCACGTCCACGTACATTCATTATCTCTTTAGCTCTCCATGGCCCCAGGACGGGGCAAATGACAATGATGTTTAGACCACCAAAACCTACCCGTGGAGGGGCCACCCCTCCAAGCCCTGGGCTGGGTTTGCAGCTAAGAAGACAACCCACAGGTGTCCACCTTCAGCCCAGACCACAGGTGCCTCGGGACCCAAAGATACAGCTCCCTCTAGACAGGTCCTTTTTTTTTTTTTTTTGCGGTACACGGGCCTCTCACTGCTGTGGCCTCTCCCGTTGCGGAGCACAGGCTCCGGACGCGCAGGCTCAGCGGCCATGGCTCACGGGCCCAGCCGCTCTGTGGCATGTGGGATCTTCCCGGACCGGGGCACGAACCCGCGTCCCCTGCATCGGCAGGTGGACTCTCAACCACTGCGCCACCAGGGAAGCCCTAGACAGGTCCTTTTGAGCATCCTTCTTACTGGAGCAGAGGGAGCCAACCAATGGCACCTGGCACCCTAACCCACAGGCCGGCCGGGGGTGTGACAGGCCCGCGTGTCTGGGCGGGCAGGTGGGCACCGCTGGTTAGAGATGCAGGGCTCCTGCCCCAGGCCCCGGTAGGTAGGCGCCACCCACTCATACTCTGATGTGCCGGATCTCCTGGATCTACTTAGGGGAACACTTATTCCCCTGCTACCCTCATGCAACGGAGAGATGCCACGGGATTTCTACTGGGGATGGGGGGCTGGTGGGGATTTGCCACCGGGAGCCCGTAGTTTCACCACTAAGGGGCAGGAAGTGCCTCTCCAGGTGAAGGCTATTTGGAAGGGGGTTAGAAGCCCCTCACTCATTCCTCTGCCCCCAAGAGGGTAGGCTGGCCCCAGGTGCAGGGGGCTGGGCAGGAAGCGCCTCTGCCCTTGTCCACCCTACCCTGACGATGACATCAGGCCTGGGCCAAGGAGTCAGTTTCCACGGCTCAGGGAGAGGCTGCAGGTGGGTCCGGAAATGCTGTCTGGGTGACTCACTTAACAGGAATAAAAGGCACGTGGGACCCTCCGGCCGATCTCTTTGGTGACCTTAAAGGCTGGTTTGATGACAATTGAAAGGATTGAAGGGCCTGGCCCAGAGCAGGGTCGGCCCCAGCTAGACAGGGTCTAAGCCCTGGGACAGAGTGGGGCTCTGTCGAGGCTGGTGGTGGTGGCCGTACCTGTCATTGGCCAGGTCTTGTCTTGGAAAGTGCAGGGATGCTGAGAGATGGAAAAACACGTGTTGTTGTTTCCAAGGAATTTATCATCCAAATAACAGTGTCTCGGGCACCCAGTTGGGAGCGAGACACATGGTTTGGACTCGGGCTCTGTCCCTTCTGCGCACAATGTCCAGTCTTAGCCTCACTGGACCCCCGTTTGCTTGTGTTTGCTCGGAGAAGGTAGCAGTGGACCCTGCTGTTAGCTCTCCTTATCATCATTCTCGGTTGTCTGTGGGCTCCAGGATCAATCCCCTCCCGTAAACCCAGCTGCACGATGTCAGCCACGGGCACGGCAGAGCCCCGCACACCAGGGCAGGCGTTAGCGGGAGAGGCCCGGCCAGAGCTGAGCTTTAGCACAGAGGACCTCCGCTGGGTGGGGTCTCTGCAAATACACACAGAGAGGATTTGGGCTGTCAGCAGAACACGCTTCTCTCCCTCCCCTAGAGAAATTTTGAGAGAAGCACTTAGGGTTTCATTTCCCTTTCTCTTCACGGAGGTCAGGCAGCACTTCCTGAAAGCTATTGCCTGCTTTTAACCACGGGGCGTTTGCGCTGTTGAGTCTCGGAGGCCCCAGGGCCTCAGACAAGGACGCAGCTCCACTCCCGCGGACACAGCGCTGCCCAGTCCGAGGTCCGTGTGGATTTTGTAACTCGCCGTGCGCTCTGTCTCCCCACCCCCACGCCCGAGCTCCACCAGCCTCCCAGCATCTGGAATCCAACCCTGGCCCTGGGAGGCCCAGGAGGAGGGGTTCCCACACCTGCAGGGTGGCCGGTGCATCCTCACGGACACCTGCGGGAAGATTCAGGGCCTCACTCGGCTGGCATCGGTGACGCCTTTCCTCTGTAGGGTCCCTGAGCTGGTGTGACCTTGCCCATGACCTAAGGGTCGAGTCCATTTCGGCAGCTTCCCTGAGCTTAATTTTCCTGCTGCGTGGGAGTCCGATCCAAGTTCACTGAGACGCCCCACCTGGGACATCAAGCTGGATACAGAGCCCGAGGTGAAAACCCAATACACAGCAGGCAGTAGTAGCTGTCTTACGTCCTGTTTCAGAGGTTGTGATCTATTATTATTGTTGTTGTGATGACCACTGGTCCATCCTGTTGTACAAGGACCCAGCTGCTGACATGTGGAGAGTGGGCTGGGACTCCTCCGGGGCTAAGATGAACTTGGAGAAGAAGCTCTATGGCCATAGGCCTGGGGGGGTGGGGTAGCTGGATTTATCAAATAAAAATACAGAATATGCCTGTTCCACGTAAATTTCAGAAGAACAACCAATACTGTATGAGGCATGTTTATGCATAGATTTTTGCTTATCTGAATTCTCATTTCTTTCAGGATAACGGTGATACAGCCATTCAGAGAAAGCAGCTCTCAGTTGAGTTTCTTGTGTGCTGGGTGGGCATCCACCCCCCTGGTTTTTTTTTTAAAAAACTTCTTTATTGACATATATTCACATACTGCACGATTCATCCATTTCAAGTGTACAATTCAACAGTTTTTAGTATGTTTGCAGGTAAACACAATCATCGCTACAATCATTTTTTAGGACTTTATTAGCGCAGAAAGGAACCCTCTTCCCGCTGGCCGTCACTCTCTTGCCCCAGCTCCTCCGTCCTAAGCAGCCGTTACTTGCCTTTACGTCCCTACGGATTTCCCTCTTCTGGGCATTTGTTTTTTTTGCGGTGCGCGGGCCTCTCACTGCCGTGGCCTCTCCCGCTGCGGAGCACAGGCTCCGGACGCGCAGGCGCAGCGGCCATGGCTCACGGGCCCAGCCGCTCCGCGGCACGTGGGATCCTCCCGGACCGGGGCACGAACCCGTGTCCCCTGCATCGGCAGGCGGACTCTCAACCACCGCGCCACCAGGGAAGCCCCTGGGCATTTCTTATGAATGGAATCGTGTAATACGTGGTCTTCTATGACTGGCTTCTTCACTTCCTGTGCTTTCCAGGTTCATCCACGTTGTAGGGTGTGCCAGGGCCTCACGCCTTCTCGTGCTAATAAAACCCCTTCGTGTGGATGGACCACATCTGCTTCTCCAGCCATCAGCGGTGATGGCAAGGGCTGTCTCCTCACCTGAACTTGAGTCAGGCTACTCTGAGTCCTCTTCCCGACCTCAGCCTGCTGCCTGCCCCTGGCATGCTAACCCCAGGTTTAGCAAAGAATTCTGCTAAAAACCAATGTATCGAGAATCCGCCCCCCAACCCTGGTACCTGATCCCATCCCTCGTCCCCCATGCTCGATGCCAAAGTCCTTGGCCAGCCTTTAGCAGGAACCCTGTTGGGCCAGGATAGCAGAATCCCCCACTTGATACCAAGTTCCTCCGAGTGACCTCCATCCACTGACACCCTCCCCCCCATACGGCCCCCGTCCTTGAGTGTCATCCCCGGACGACTTGCTTTGTTTGGAACGGAGCTCCTTTCTACACTGGAGTCTCTCTCGCCTACTACAGTGGCCTGAATAAAGTCTGTCTTGCTATTTTTAACATGTGCCTGGTGCAAATTTTTTCTTGAACAGCAGACATCTGGGCTGTTTCCACCTTCAGGCTATGTTTTCCACCTGCCGTTCTGAACACTCATGTATAGGATTCTGTGTGGACACGTTTCCATTTTTCTTAAGTAGGGAGCCTAGGAGTGGAATTTTGGGGTCTTACGGCTGAAATTCAGATTTAACAGAACATCCTGTATTTTATCTGGCAGCCCCAGGTCCCACCCACACACAGGTCTTACGGTAGGTGGGGGGATGCCCCCTTCCGCTGTGCCCTCGTGGGCTTAAATTTAGGATTAGGGTTCCAAGGCCCCAGGACTGGAAAGAGGCACATGCCAGGGATGGTGAGTCCTGGCTCTCGGTCACTGGCTGCCAGCCCGCGTGCAGGCCCTCAACTTCGGGCAAGGTGGCCAGCGAGAGGATGAGACCTCCGTCCACTCCTGGTGTCCCAGGGACCCCAGAGGACCCAGGCAAACCCGGGAAATAGGAGAGGAAGTGTGCTTTCAAATATCCACCCTGGGTCCCCACACCCGAGGGCGGCTGGGCGAGTGTATGAATAGAAACAGAGACCAAGTTTCCCAGACGCCCTCGTGGCGGGTGGGACGTCTGCCCAGGCGGCCACAGCACAGCATCCCAGACGGGCTTCGGCAACAGAAGCGGATTCTCTCCCTGTTCAGAGGCTGGACGTCTCCAGCAACGTTTGGGCAGGGCTGGTTTCTCCCAGCTTTCCTCCCTGCGGGGCTTGCAGACGGCTCCTCCCTCCTTGCAGTGTCCTCACATGGCCTCCGTCTGTCTCTGCACGTTTCTGGTCTCTCTCTTTGTGTCCAAATCTCTTCTTATAAGGACACCAGTCAGATGGGTTTAGGGCCTGCTCTAAAAACCTCATTTTAACTTAACCACCTCTTGAAAGACTTTACCTCCAAATCCGGTCACATACTGAGATCCTGGGGTTAGGACTTCAGTACGGGAATCTGGGGGACACAAATCATCCTGTAGCCTGAACCAAACCTGAAAGCGGCACTGGGTGTCTATCTGGGAGTGTGCCGTCCTTCTGAGAAGGGAAAGGATTCTGGTAAAGACCCATTTAGGCACAGGAGGAAGAAGAGGAGAGAGACGGAGGGAGGGAGGGAGGGAAGGAGACAGACCGGAAGGTGGCGGCAAGGATATCACTGGGCATGGCCCACAGCCAGGCCCCAGGCTTCCCAGGGAGGAAGGAGCTGCCAGCCTGCTTCCCAGCTGCGGCCCTGGCTCCGGGGCTCGGTTTAGACAGTTGCCACCATTAGCACTAAATCAAGTACCATTTTAGGATATAGGCCCCTTGAAAGTGAAGAACGGCAGGGCTGAGAAATAAATACTTGAAAAGGGCAGGGAAGCTATGAAATTGCCTGTCTCGGCCTCATTAACATACATCTAGGCTTTGTTGTCTGCAGCCCTCGCTCTGCAGAATCCCGCGGCAGAGCTGGTGCCAGGCTGAGGCCCCATACAAGGGAGGTCAGTGCCCGGGGGGCAGGCTGGCCGGCGACAGCCCCTGGGGAGGAGAGGCGAATGGCCACCAGGCAGAGAAGCTGCTGTGAGCAGGCTCATGGACCCTCCAACACTGGTGTCCTTGTTTTGAATTGTTATTTCTTTTTTGTGAGGAGGTCATAGGCCCTTCTTGGGTCCCTTGAAAGTGGTGGCCCTCACATGCACACCAGCATTCCCATGAAGAGATGGTAGGTGACAAACGCACTGCACATGGCATTTCAGGGGACTCTGGGCCCAGGGGAAAGGCCCCTTGCCTGGTCAGTCTACAGAAAACACTAATAATAAAATAGGTCACTTTGGGGAAACTAAAAGTAACTTGGAGAAACCCGATGAGCCCCACCTCAGCCAGGTGGTGAAGGTCAACGTCAAGGGTGATGAGTTGTGTTGACAGCCTGTGCCCCAGGTAGGACGAGATGAAGGGGAACCTCACTTCTGTGGTTTTTCTCCCCAGAACCACCACCCCAGTCTAAACTGGAGACAGAGGAATCTGGACCAGTAACTGGAGTAACATTTTCCCAAAGCCACTGACATGAGAAAAGATCAGACAAATACCACCTGAGGGACATCCTACAAGATCCCCAACCAGCCCTCCTGAAAACCTGTCAAGGTTATTACCAAAAACAAGGAAAGTCTGAGAAACCAAGCCAGCCCAGAGGAGCCCACGGAGACGTGGGGACTAAATGTCCTGTGGGTCTCAGGGGGGATGGTGGGTCCTGGGACAGAGGAGGACATTAGCGAAACACTAGTGAAACCTTTCTAAAATGAAGTATAGCCAATGTACAATATAAGTTACAGGCGTACCATATAGTGATTCACAATTTTTCAAGGTTATACTCCATTTGTAGTTATTATACAATATTGGCTATATTTCCTGTACTGTATAATATATCCTTGTAGTCGATTTTATACATAAGTTTGTACCACTTAATCTGCTACCCTTATATTGCCCCTCCTCTTTCCCTCTTCCCACTGGTAACCACTAATTTTTTCTCTATATCTGTGAGTCTAGTTCTTGTTTGTTATATTCACTAGTTTGTTTTATTTTTTAGATTCCATGCATAAGTGACATCATACAGTATTTGTTTTTCTCTGTCTGACTTATTTCACCAAACATAACACCCTCCAAGTCCATTCATGTTGTTGCAAATTTCATTCTTTGTTGAATGACTGGCCAGTATTCCATATGTACACCTTCTTTATCCATTCATCTGTTGATGGACATTTAGGTTGCTTCCATATCTTGGTACTTGTAAATAATGCTGCTGTGAACATTGGGGTACATGAGTCTTTTTGAACAATGCAGTATCAGAAAGAGAAATTGAGGAAACAATACCACTTACCATCACATCAAAAAGAATAAAACACCTAGGAATAAACCTACCTAAGGAGGTAATAAACCTGTATTAGGAAAACTATAAGACACTGATGAAAAAAATTGAAGATGACACAACCAGATGGAAAGATATACCCAGTTCTTGGATTGGAAAAATTAATATTGTTAAAATGACCATACTACCCAAGGCAATCTACAGATTCAGTGCAATCCCAATCAAAATACCAATGGCATTTCCCACAGAACTAGAACAAATAATGTTAGAATTTGTATGGAAACACAAAAGACCCTGAACAGCCAAAACAATCTTGAGAAAGAAGAACAGAGCTGGAGGAATCACGTTTCCTGAGTTCAGAATATACTCCAAAGCTACAGTAATCAAAACAGTATGGTACTGGCACAAAAACAGACACATAGATCAATGGAACAGAATAGAGAGCCCAGAAATAAACCCACACACTTATGGTCAATTCATCTATGACAAAGGAGGCAAGAATATACAATGGAGAAAAGAAAGTCTCTTCAATAAATGGTGCTGGGAAAACTGGACAGCTACATGTAAAAGAATGAAATTAGAACATTCTCTAACACCATACACAAAAATAAACTCAAAATGGATTAATGATCTAAATGTAAGATCAGAGAGTATAAAACTCCTAGAGGAAAACAAAGGCAGAACACTTTTTGACATAAATCACAACAATATTTTTTGGATCCATCTCCTAGAGTAATGGAAATAAAAGCAAAAATAAGCAAATGGGACCTAATTAAACTTAAAAAAAAAAACTTAAAAGCTTTTGCACAGCAAAGGAAACCAGGAACAAAGGAAAAGACAACCTACTGGATGGGAAAAAATATTTGCAAATGATATAACCCCATAAGGGGTTAATATCCAAAACATATAAACAGCTCATTCAACTCAACGTCAAAAAAATAAACAACCCACTTAAAAACTGGGCAGAAGACCTGAATAGATATTTTTCCAAAGAGGACATGCAGATGGCCAACAGGCACATGAAAAGATGCTCAACATGGCTAGTCATCAGGGAAATGCAAATCAAAACCACAATGAGACATCACCTCACACCTGTCGGAATGGCCATCACCAAAAATAACACAAACAACAAATGTTGGCGAGGATGTGGAAAAAAGGGAACCCTTGTGCACTCTTGGTGGGAATGTAAATTGGTGCAGCCACTGTGGAAAACATCATGAAGCTTCCTCAAAAAATTAAAAATAGAGCTATCATATGATCCAGAAATTCCACTCCTGGGTATAAGTCACTCATCATCTTCCTCCAGAGGTGAAGGAGCCTGAGAAATGTTCCCAAAGCCACTGACATTAGTTCTACAATTGGGATCTAAAAGCATTATTTATCACCCCCAACTTTTCCTATTTTTTAAATACAGGCTTCACTTTCCGACAGTGATTTGCTCCTTGTCACATTCCGGGTGTTTCATCAACTGCAGGTACAGGACCCACTAATGGGCCAGGCGTGCGCTTGTGTGCGCTCCGTGCGGCTGCAGGCACTCTGCCCACGGCCCATCTGATTCTCACAGCGACCGTCCAGAGGCAGGTACTGTTGTTCCTCTTTAATACCCTATGAAACTGAGGCCTGGGCTGAGGGACTTGCCCTAGGGAGAGCCGTCGGAGCCTCAACCCGTGCGTGGGTTTGCCCCGGGGCCGAGACCTGTAGACGGAAAGGTCACCAGGGGCAGGTGGGAGAGGCCAGGTTCTCAGCTTCTGGAGAAGTCGGAAGGAACGAAGACACAAGACCACACATCAAACATGCATATTCCTAGGCCACCCAGTCCTTCTGAACTGGAGTCTGGGACCCAGGAATCTGCATGTTTAGGGAGCTCCCGAGGGATCCTCACACCAGCCAACACCAGGCTGTGGGCACCAGCCGAGTGGATTCCGTTCCAGTAGGCTGCCGGGGACGCTTCCATCCAGCTTCGGGGCTTTAGGTGGACATCGCTCTCCCATTTCCCTCCATCCGCCCGCCCCACGTGTTCCTCCTGCTACAGGACCATTGCTGTCTGCATGGGGTGGGCAGGACCTTGGGGGATGACAGGTTGGATGCATGCGTGCCCTGGAGAGATCCCAGAGTCCCCTGCCTGGAGAGACCACCACCAGCAGCCCTGCCAGGGAGAAACTGCCCTGCCCCTTGTCCCTCTGGGAGAGCTTGATGCGCCCCCATCTCTCAGTTGTCCACATCTGCCAGACTTCAAATGCACCAGTTACAAACAGGGCGTCTGGAACTTGGGGACCCCAGCCAGGACCACCCCTAACGCCGCCGCCCAGAAGCACCACTTGCCTCGGAGCTCTCGTGGACATGGGCCCCTTCCCTCCACTGTTCCCTTCAGGCCTCTCAGTAACCCTGTGCTCACACAGCCTCCCCGCCAACCATACAGATGGAGAAAGCGCGGCTAAGAGGGGACCTGCCGGCAAAGTGGCCACAGTTGGAAGGTGGGATCCCAATCAGAGCCTGGTCGTCGGGATGTTGACGGCTCTCTTTGCTGAAACCTCTCCGGCCACGTTGGGCAGACACAGAAGCGAGGGGACCTGCGTCTGGTCAGGAAGAGAGTTGTGTCTTTTGTTGCCGGAGGGATACTAGTCACTGACCCTAGGGGAGGGACCACAGTCGAGGCTGCCCAGAGAGACAGGGTATGCCCACGTTCCATGGCTGCCGTGACAAATGAACACAGTCTGGGGGCTCAACGTGACAGAAGTCTCCCCTCTCGCAGTCTGGAGGCTGGAAATCCCAAGTCAAAGTGTCAGCAGGGCTGGTTCTTTCCAGAGGCTCCAGGGGAGGGTCTGCCCCGTTCCTCTTCTGGCTGTGGACGCATCACTCCAATGCATGGCTCCGTCATCACACGGCCATCCTCCTTCTGCGAGTCTGTTGTCATCCCAAGGCCTCCTTCTGTGTCCCGTGTTCTCACAAGGACACTGGTCATGTTGCATCAGGGCCCACCCTGCTGCAAAGTGACCTTGTTTTAACTAATTACATCTCTAAAGACCCAAGGTCAAATAAGGCCATATTCTGAGCTACTGGGGGTTAGGACATCAACATGTGAATTTGGGGAGGGGGTCACAATTCCCCACAACGCTGGGGGGATCGGGTTTGAGCTCCTCCCTGCTGAAATACTTCCCCGCAATCTGTCAAAGATAATTCATCTTTTCTTTTCCTTCCGTCTTGGCAACCAGCAAGGGCTGATTTCAATTTTCTTTGTTAATGCCTCCGTTCTGTGGTTCTTGGTCACCTTCGGGCCGGGGGAGGGAAGCATGGCCGTGGCGGGCCCTGCTCTGCTCCCCAGTCAGGCATCCTGACTCCTTAGCCTCCCAGCCTTCACCTCATTTCCATCCCACGGAAGCCTGTCCTTGTCACATAAACCTTCCCGACATGACATGGCCAGTCAGGACCGTGAAGCCCTGTCTCCACACTCAGTGGAAGATATCTTCAGCTAAGAGAGAAAGAACATCTTTGTGACAAGGAATTTTTAATATCCCAAAGAAAACTAATAATTGCATACTGTACTGTTATTCATTCTATTTTCGGAGAACTTTTCTGGGGCTGTTCCTCCTCCTTTAACTACAGGTTAAAAAGTGATGCGTATTTGCACCCGCAAAGCTCCAACACCAGCGAGATCCTGGGTTTGATGTATCTATTCAGGGCAAGAGGATCTTCAATGTCAGCTTCGTTTGCCGTTACCTGCAACTCAGCAGAGAAAGACCATTAAAGCCCCGGAACTGGAGGGTGGAGTTAAAGCCACACCGAGGGCAACAGCTGCTTTCACTATTCTGAGCACTGAAGACAGGTTGGCGGCATCGCAGGGACCGGATCCCAGCAGTGAGGGGCTGCGTCCTGGGTTTGGGCAGCCTGGAGGGAGGGTCACCTTGGCTGGTACAGACCACAGCCGAGAGGAGATTCAGGCATGACCGGGGAGATGCATGTCACTTATCATTTCTCTGTGAGCCTGAGGAAGGGCCAGGCTGTCTGCCGGCACCTGTGTGGTTGTGGTTTGTTTGTGGAAGAGCCTAAGTTGTCCACCTGCATCAGTGCTCCCCACCCCGGCCTCACGCTGGAATTCCCTGGAGCTGGAAGTCACCTAAAGGTATGACCTGGCACTGGGGTCTCTCAAAGCCCCAGGTTGAAAGCCTGGGTGGGGTGGCGGGGCGACCCCCTCCACTCTCTGGACGGTACCTCTGGATGCCCCACTGGTATCTCAGAGCCACCATGTCCAGAAGATTTCTCCTGAGTGCTGCCCTCCTCGGACTCCTGTAATCCAGGGAATGGCTCCCCCAGGACAGAAATCAGGGGGTCACCTCTCCCTCCGTCTCCCCCCACCGCCAGCCCCACAGGGCAGAGCCAGCTTCTTCACGCTGCAAGCTTCCGTCTCCTCCAAGTACCCCGTGGGCTGGTCCCGCTGCAGCTCTGAAATCCTCCCCCTCCCGCCCCCTGGACACTTTTCAGGACCCAGCTTAGAAGCCACCTCCTGGGGGAAGCCCCCCGACCCTCTAAGGCTGAGTCCCGCTCCGGCCCACCCTGGAGTGTCGTTCTGGCTCGCGAGGGTCTAGAGCCTGCGGCAGGTGTCTCCCAGCATCTGACATGGGGTGGGACCTCCAGAAGTATTTACTGCACAGACAGGTAATGGGCGACATCTGGTAAAACTCTGATCCCAGAAATCCAGGGGCTGCCCTGGGGTTTGGGGTCTCAGGTGGGGTGAACAGCCAGGAAGACTCAGGCACGAGGTTATTCCGTCCTCCGCTCCCCGCCGATGACAGCCTCGGGCTGAGTCCCCCCCGGCAGCCTGGTCCGAGTCCTCGGGCAGCCTAGAGGTCTCTTTTTAAACTTAGGCCACTTTCTTATGCCGCCTGCCCACCCCCCAACAGCCCCTGTCTGGAACTCTTTGCAGGGCCAACAATTTCTCCAAACCTTTCACTGTTGGTTCCCCAGGCCGTGTACAAATCCACAAACAAGGATGAGTTTGCAATGGCTTCCTGCCGTTTGCCTTGTAGTTAATTACTTATCTGTCATCTCAACGCAAGCTGGGACCAACTGCAGGGAAGGGGGATTGGAATTGTCCACAAAAGGCCCAGACAAAGGGAGGGCTGGAGATCTAGCCTGACAGTGAAAGGGGACCTTGAAACAGGACAGTGCAGGGGAGGGCGGGCGGGCCGGGAGCGCAGCTTCCCTGCTGCTGTGTGTCCTGCCCAGGCTGTCTGGGGCCTGAGGGATACACGGGAGGTAGCAGCCCCTCTGCCAGCCTCCCGAGACCCCGGGGGATGCCACAGGGCCCTTAAAGTCTTTTCTGCCAGCAGTGTTCAAACTCTGCATCAGAACCTCACAGAGTTCGTGAAAGAGAAAAACACATACACCTTCCCTCACAGCCAGGGTCCCCAAATAAAAATACAAATAGAGATGCAGGATGCCCAGTTAAATTTGAATTTCAGATAAAAAGCAAATTTTTTTTAGTATAAGTGTGTCCTGTAACATCTAAGATATACTTACACTAAATAATTAAGTTTATTTATCTGACCAAAAAAAAATCTTATTTAATTAGGAGTCCTGTATTTTATCTGGCAACCCTTCCCTCAGGTCTCCAGCGTGTTCCCTAGGGTAGCCCTGAGGCCACCTCCACAGAGCTCTCAGGACCTCACAGCACCACTTGGAAAGAAACCCCTGTCCTCTCCAGACCAACTATTCATTTCTGCAGAGTCTAATTGACCTTTCAAGAGTCAAATAGCCAGTTGGTGGCAGACAAAGGACAACAGCCAGGCCTCCTGACTTACCTACTGCTCATCCATCCATTCATCTATCCACCATCCATCTATCCATCCCCCATTCATTCATCTGTCCATCCACCCATCCGTCCATCCACACCATCCACCCATCCATCCATCCACTATCCACCCCATCCATCCATCCATCCATCCATTCATCCACCATATACTCATCCATCCACCATCCACCCATCCAACCATCCACCATCAGCCCCATCCATCCATCCATTCATCCACCATATACTCATCCATCCATCCACCCATCCACCCATCCATCCATCCACCATCCGCCCACCCACCCATCCATCCATCCACCCATCCATCCATCCATCCAGCATCCACCCACCCATCCATCCATCCACCATCCGCCCACCCACCCATCCATCCATCCACCCATCCATCCATCCATCCAGCATCCACCCATCTATCCATCCATCCATCCTTTCATCCACCATATACTCATCCACCCACCCATCCATCCATCCACCATCCACCCACCCATCCATCCATCCACCCATCCACCCATCCATCCAGCATCCACCCATCTATCCATCCATCCATCCTTTCATCCACCATATACTCATCCATCCACCCATCCATCCATCCATCCACCCATCCATCCATCCATCCACCCACCGTCCACCCACCCATCCATCCATCCATCCACCATACACCCATTTATCCATCCATCCATCCATCCACCATCCACTAATCCAACCAGCCAGCCAGCCAGCCAGCTAACAAGCAAACATTTATTCAGAGCAAACTAGGCTCTGGGTCTTGTATAGCTGCTGGGAAAACAGAAATAACAAGATGGAGTTTATATGTCCAGTGGGCTTCATGAGCCATTGGGGAAGCAGACTCCAATCTAACTAACAAGTGTTCTGGGATTAGAACACTTGCTAAAGAAGAAGGGAAGTGGGGGAAGCGCTCCAGGCAGCAAGAGCAGCAGATATCTGGAGCTGTGAAAAGTCCTAACTCAAGCGTTGTGTTCCATTCCTGAAACAGGGACCGAGTTTTCTGCAGCCTTAGACCTGGGTTTCTCCTTCAGCACTCTTGGCATCTTTGGACAAGCCAATTCTTTGTTTAGCTACATCCCTGGCCTCCACCCACTAGATGCCAGCAGAAGTGGTGACAACCAAAAATACCACCAGACAATGCCAAATGTCCCCTGGGGGGCCAAGTCGCCCCCAGTTGAGAACCCCCGTGTTAGAGGCTAGAGAGGCAAAGAGTAAAACAAGTTCAGTCTTTTTCAAGGGGCTTATGGTCTTCCCAGAAACGTGGTGGCACAGAAGTTGGTGGGGGAGTGATGAAAAGAAAACCTGTTACAACAAACCCTCAATGGCAATGGCATCTGAAATTCTCTAAACCACAAGCAAAGCCCTGGCAAGTGTACAACTACTTATGAGGGGTTGACAAGTTGAAGTAGATAGCTACTCTTAAATATATATCAATAATATATATGTGTGTGTATATATAGTCAATGGTATATTGAATTTCTTCACACTGATTATCTAGCATAATTTGCAGTTGGTCTGTATTTGATTAAATACCATCATCTTTTATGTAGGAGTTACATAAGTAAATAGAAAAATCATTTACAGCCCAATGCCCCATGAAAAATTCATCTCAGGTCTGTCCCGCACGCCCATTCTGAGTTGAGGCCGTGTGGCTAATTGAACATGGGGAAGGGAGAGGGTGTCATCCGAGGTGCTCTGTGAACTCCATGTCTCCATCTTAATAAGCTGGAAGCTTCAAGAATGTTCTTCGAATGTGTGGATTCAAAACCGTAGTAGATTTTTTTTAACCAAATAAATCTTGCAGCAGTTTCAAAATAACAAATTATTTAATGCACTTCTAGATGGGAAGCTTATCTTGGGAAATCATTTCCTTAGTTATAACAGTACCAGTGTTTGAAAGCAAATCCTCTGCGTGATGGCTGGCCCACCCCCACGGGCTCCTGTTACACATCTGGGAAGGGATGCTTTGGCCTCTGTCTCTGGGAAGAGAGGGGGTGACTGTTTCCCTCCGAGCCTCGGCCTCGCTCTCAGGCCAGGAGCGACCTCTGTGCTGGTCCTGTGCCCTGGTCTCCACGCACACCTGGCTGGTGAGCCCCAGACCCGCCCCCCGATCAGCAGAGCCCATGCCTGGAGCCACACAGGCCAGGCAGAGTGGTGAATGAAGCGAGGAATCAAGCTGGTCCTCTTCCCAGGAGCTTATGGAATTGTAGAGATGTTAGAAGATGCCATTACTGCCCCCAGCCTCGGCTTCCTGGGGAGCTGACTTTGCCCCTTACCCCCCATGTTAGTGGCCTGTGGCTGCCCTAAAAAAGGCCCACAAACTGGGTGACTTACAATAACAAAAACTTATTATCTCCAAATTCCGGAGGCCAGACATCCCAAATCAAGGTGTTTCAGGGCCGTGCTCTCCCCGGAGGCTCTGTGTGTGTGGGGAGAGTCCTTCCCACCTCCCTCATCTCCTGGTGGCCCAGGCATCCCTGGCTTGTGGCCACATCACTCCTGTCTCTGCTCCATCCTCATGTGGTCTCTCCTCTCCTCCCTGCATGTCTCCTCTATGTCTCTTATAAGGACACTCACCATTGGATTTAGGGCCCACCTGGGGAATCCCGGAAGATTTCATCTTGAGACCCTTAACTTAGTTACATCTATAAAAATCCCCCCCCCACACACACACACCAATCACAGGTCCCAGGTGGACAAACGTTTTGGAGGGCACCATTCAATCCATGACACCTTCTGCTCCAACAAAGGGCCCTGCTCCAGACTTGCAGGCTTTGCTGGTGGTCTGTCCTTCCTCGGTTCCCAGGGTCTCATGAGCTGTCCCCTGTCCCCTACTGGACAATCAGCTCCTTTTCCTCCCACATTCTACTTACACCTGTGTGCTCCAACATGCCCCAAATGAGCATCACTGAACTTTGGACATACACAGCTGTCCAGATGCTTTCTCAGCTCCCTGGTTCACTGTCCAGCACAGTCCCCCAGCCTCTGTTCCCGTGGGAGTGGCCACAGGATTGGATGTTTGTGGTGGTAATGAGCTTCTTCCACGTGGGACCATAAAATCCTCCCAATTAGACCCTCCCTGACTTTATCTCTTCCCAGCACCTCCCCTTCCCCCCTGGTTCAATGTGCTATCTGTATCCCCTTCCAGCACATTGATTTTGGAAGCCATGCGTAAAGGTGACAGAAACACAGGATAGAAAGTGTGTGTGCCCCTGAGTCACCACCCCGAGAAGACTTCCTACCAACAGGAAGCCACGTTCTTAACTTCACGTGAGTGGAAAATAAACATGTGTGGGGTTTGGGGTATCATACTTTAACTAACACCCTCATCACTCCTATTAAGAGTGGCTCAAGCTTCTGGGATTGGGTGCTGTGTGCCAGAGTTTTCCTTCCAAAAGGTAGTTTGGATTGTTAACCTAACGCAATAAAAAGCCAATTATTTTTACCAGCAAAATGAGTCTATTCGGGATTGGCAGAGAATTGAAATTTGGGACATGCAGTCGATGATGAACCAGATCCAAGTTTGGCAAAGCAAAGGAGAGGAAACTCTTTTTTAGAGGAGAAGGGGAAGTGGGAGGGGCTGTTCTAAACAAAGAGCCCATTGGGAGAAACTGGGAGTTGGAAGTGTGGTGGCTTTTCATTGGCTGCACTGTGCTGGTCTCTCATTGGCTGGGCTGTTGCCGGGCAGGGAGAAAATCTTCCTTCCTCCTGCTGGGTAGTGAGTAGTAACCTTCTTCCTGTTGGAGATGCAAGGTATGTCTCTACCTGTTGGGATCTATATCAATGCTGAGTGGTATGTGTGTGAGAGCTTCCTGTTCTGGACTCCTAACTCCATTTTGATGAGGTTTCCCTCTATTAATTTTCACAGATCATGTTGTTCCTTTACTTTAAAGATCTGCTAAAGACGAGAAGCCATTACAAAATGTTAATAACATGGGAGAAATGCTCACTGTAAAGTTTAGTGAAAAATGCAAGGGGCTTCCCTGGTGGCGCAGTGGTTGAAAGTCCGCCTGCTGATGCAGGGGACACGGGTTCTTGCCCCCGTCCGGGAAGATCCCACATGCCGCAGAGCAGCTGGGCCCGTGAGCCATGGCCGTTGAGCCTGTGCGTCCAGAGCCTGTGCTCCGTAACAGGAGAGGCCACAGCAGTGAAGGGCCCGCGTACCGCAAAAAAAAAAAAAAAGAAAAAGAAAAAAGCAAGATACCAAATTGTCCAGTCTTAAAAGAATAAAAGAATTCTGTGTAAAAGAATTCTGTGAGGACAAAAGACCAGGTGGAAGGTAAACAGTGGCCATGATACTCTCCCCCCTTTTCTTTCTCTATTTTGCTTTTGTGATAGCTTCCTACTGCTGCCGTAAGAAATCGTTGTAAGTGCAGCGGCTTAAACCAACACGGATTTATTCTCTCACTGTCTGGAGGTCAGAAGTCTAAAATCAAGGCATTGGCAGGGCTGGTTCCTTCTGGAGGCTCCAGAAGAGAAGCTGTTTCCTTTCTTTTTCCAGCTTTTACCATGAAGGGGGATCCACAGGTTTTGGGGGTTAGGACATGGCCATCTTTGGGGGATCAGTATTCAGCCCACCAGAGTCTTTTCCAATTTTTCCATAATGAATACATATTATCCTATAGTGCACAAAGATATGTAATGCATTTTGTATAGCAGACCAAGTGGTCCCTAGAAGTGTTGGGCTTGTGTATTTTATTTACAGTTAAAAGTCCTTGGCAAGGCGTCCAAAGTCCCCCATCGTCCAGCTCACTCTCCCACTTCATCTCCAGGAGCTCTCATCCCTCCCGCCTCTCCAGAGCCTTCCCTGCTTTGCTCTGCCTCCTGCCCTCCCCGGTTCTTGACCTAGGAAATGCCCACAGACTCCAAGCCTCCACTGATGCCACCTCCTCTGGGAAGCCCTCCCAGTCTCTAGCAGATGGAGTTTGTCCCTCCCCCATCTGCACCTCACAGCTCCTCCCTCTGGGCACCTGGGAATCTGACACCAGGGCTCTGACACTGGCCCAGAGTGGAACAGGCAGCGCACAGCACACAGCACAGCAAGGTGGGGCTCTCACCGGCTGCAGGGCTCGCTCCTGTCTGAAGCGTGTCATTCAGATTCACCAGTGGCTACAGCTGGGTTTCTGTTTCCTCCACCGTCCACACTGACCTTGACAAGCTGTCCGTGACCGCCCCGTCGCCAGGTCTCTGCCCCAGCTTTTCTGGATCACCTCCTTCCTGAAGCAGGCTCTTGGCTTCCCTCTTACCTCAAGACTCCCCTTCATCGCCTCTATGTGGTGACACCCAGGGCCTGGGCTTCCCCACCCCCTCCCCTCTCCGCCCTCTGGCCCCAGGTGACCGTGCACAGCCTCAAGCTTCTAGACGCCATCTGTAGACCGGTGGCTCCACGTGTGTCTACTCCTGACCTCGCCAAGGAGCTCCCACTGTCCACTGCAGCCCGTTCCCCGAGCAGCCTCCACCTTGAGACGGCACCACCACCCTGCCCCACCCAGTCGGGACCCTAAGTCACCCTCTCTCCCCACCGTCAGCCCACCTCCGAGATACATCCCAGCTGCCAAAGCCCAGCCCCACAGAACGGCAGAGAGAGCTGTGAAAGCAGAGCCCAGATGGTCACTCCAAGCCTGCTCCCTGGCTGGCTCTGCCCACACCCTTCCCTGACTAGCGCAAAGCTCCCCACTCCTGCTGCCTCTTTAGGGACTCCACCATCCAAAGACACCCCCCACCCAGCTAGCCATTTCCATGTCAACCTGACACATTGTCCTCTAGACCCTTAATACCCTGGGAGATGACTTTCTTTACCCATTGTCGTTGTCTCTTTCCCCTCCCGCCATTCCTTCCTGCCCACCCCTCCCATCTCCATCCCTCCCATCCCCCACCCTTTCCTCTGCCATCCCCCCAAAACACCACCATAGTCTCTCCCGCCAGGCACAAAGCAGGGATCCAGTAAATACTCATTATGCTTCGGAGTTAGTTAGGAAAGGAAGGACACAACTGAGAATGCAATGTGCTGAATGTCCCAGGAAAAGGCCACTGGGGGACCCTCTGAACCCATGCCCGGGATGTGCTCGTTGATCTTTCCGGGAGGTGGATGCACCCCGGCCGTGTCCCCCCCTCAGCCCTGCAGAAAGGACACCTGGGCAAGCTCCCCTGCTCATCTGCTCCCCAGAGCTGCCGAGGAAAGGGACGGGCTTTGATTTGCTAAAAATCGATCGATTTGACTCGGTTTGTAGCAGCGTAAGTCATTTTAATTAGCAAAGTCTAATACGGTTTGAAACGAATTCTGCAAATGTTAGCAGCTCCAGTCTTTTTTTTTCTCTCTCCAAAGTCACTGCAATGAAGAAGCAGAAGCAGCCCAGCCAGAACCCTGGAGTGACCCCATGGAGAGCCCGGTCCGCCGCGTGCCCTTGGAGAGTTACACAGACCCCGGCTGTGCTCAGAGGAAGGAGGGACGCTGCCTTGAGGAATTGTCCTGGGGTGTGGCCGGCCTCGCGTCAGGCTGCCAGGAAGACACCGTATTGCTGGCTGCTCAGGACACCTGGCTTGGCCAGTACAGCTTCGACGCGCCCGACACTGGGTCCTCTCAGCCTGGATTTCAATCAGCACACGCAGCAGCCCTGGGACCCTTGCAGCGTCCCCTCCCACCTGTGAGTTGGGGAGGGGGGTGAAGGTCTAGTGCACACCACCCCTCCTGCAGGGCTGGCTCCGAAGCACCGTGGGACCAGACATCAGCCGTCTCTGGCTGGATTTTGTTCTGACTGGACCCTCTGCTCATCCTGACGTGAGCCCCACTCTGACTCAGACACCCAAACACGGCCTTGGTTAGATTTGTTCTTGTAGATATTTGTGTCCTTACTCTCGGCCTCGTGCCCATGAGAACAGGACCCCTACTCCCTTGGCACACTGCCTGGGCCTCAGGGGGCATCCGTAAAATAAATGAGCAAGAGGATTAATTCATGGGGCAATACTAAGGATTGAGTCTGATACCGACCAGGGTTCTTGGTCCCCAATCAATAGAAATTGATCAGAGGCCAGACAAGAAATTCAGGGAAGGCTGTAGTGGGGCCCCTGCTGCAGCAGCGGGGAGTGAGAACAAACAACAGCTTCCCTTGCTCACTCCCTGAGGGCGGGGGCATCTGGTTCCTTATACGGGGTGAGGGTAGGGGTGTGTCCAGGGGTCGGGCCGGAGGCGTGGCTTAGGAGGTCTGCCCACCCCCTTGGTGGTGGTGCGTGCAGGGGGCATGCTCAGTGCCCTGCTTTTGCTTCCGGCTCTTCAGAGGTGGCAGCTGGGTTTTCTGGTCTCTTTGTATCTTGTCGTCCATAATTTGCCCCAACTGCGCATGCACGCAGTTATTTTCAGTCCCGTACCGTTTCTTTGCATTTTGTCACTCAAGGAGACACGTGTCCAGGGGCAAACACTGTAGCAAAGGGTCCCAGGTCCCAGGTCCCAGCCTGTCTCAAGTCCAGGCTTCTACAGCCTGGCATCCATCTGCTTGGTGCTTGACAGATACTCAGTAAGTGTCTGTTGTAGAGGAAGGAAGGAGGGAGGGAGCGAGGGAGGGAGGGGAGGTTCTTTTCAGATGCCGTGACACATTCACCAGGGTTGCATCACACCACGTCCACTTAGCCCCACCAGGTACACCTGTGCTGCAAAGCTTGGGCCGCGCCTGGTTCCTGAGGTCCAGCTAAGACACCGCGTGATGCCAGCTGGCTTCTCCTCCGAAGCCACACTCCAAGCCCTGACAGGTGGTCTTTAAGGGCTGAGCTCTGGAGTGGGTCACATCTTCTCCCGCCTCTCAATCCCCTCCACCCCCGCGTGGTCCACAGTGAAGGGCCGGAGTGTCACCCCTGCGTGAGTCTCCCTGGAATGAGAGCGGTGCCCTGAGGCCGACGCTGGAGACGTCCTCCCCACCGACACTCCTCCCCAGGGCAGACCCACAGCCCAGGCTCAGCAGGCTGGGAGAATGTGTGCAGCATTTTGCTAGAAGTCACTGAAGACGCTCACCACGCAGACACCCACATTCAGCACACAAAGCCCACCCGTGGGGAAACCCTCTGCCCACCCCATCCCCAGTCACGCCCTCAGCTCCGCATCCCACTGGCGGCCCCAGGAGGAGAAGAGTGCAGACGGGGAAGCTGATCTGGCCTGGGCCCTGCCCACTGTTCCACCTCCATCAGTGCTGGCCCCTCGGGAGGAGGCTGGCTCTCTCTCCTCTGTTCCACTGGTTCCCCTTCCAAAGACACACGTGAGTCCCCTTGAAGGGCCAGGTCCTTTGTGTTCCGCCCTCAGGCAGGTGTTACAAAGTCCAGGCACCAGTGTTAAGAAAAGAAGGAAAAAACATCCCGACGCTCTCGGCCAGCCGTGGGGCTGCCACTGCTCTGCTCGGTTGTCCCGTCACCGAGCTCGGTGGGCGAAAATCCTTCGTGACAGTCAAGGCTGTTTCTATGCTGGACACAAAAATACACTGCCAGGGCTTAATAAGTCTACTTCATTTAGCAGTAAGTCTTAAAATTATGACGATGAAATCCATAAATCCCTTTGTACCAAGGTAAACGAGATGGCGGCTGAAGTCCTCATTTACACTGTCCAAGGCACCCCTCCGTCTCCCCAGACTCCTCTAAGTGGTAGGCATGGTGCCGTCAGCCCACGGCGCTGCCCGAGACTGGGGACCACAGTCAGAAAAGCCCACATTTCTGCAGTGGAAGCTGAAAAGCAAGGAAATCGGTGAGGGGGGCACTGGCCACGCCCCCAGAGCTCACAGCCCACCACCTTGTGGGGCAGGTCATCTTACACCCTCCCTCCCCCTCCCCGCGCCCCCCGCCCCGAGCACATGAGAAACCCAAGGCTCAGGGCAGTGAAATAACCCTGCAGCCCTGTGTCCCAGACCCAGTCCAGGCCCGGGCGACGCCTCAGTCTTCTTCCCACAGTTGCAGCGAGGCATCTCTGTTTCTCTAACGTGGTCGGGAAAGACAAGACTGCTCCGGCCTCAATGACCAAGTCTGCTTTACCGGATCAAAACACGGCTGGAAATGAGGAGCGATCGTTTTTCCCTAATTCTGCTCCGTATCCAACCTCTCGTCCCAGTTCTAAAAGCACCACCCTGTTGGTGGCTGAAAAAGGCAGCAGCTGCAGTAGTACGTGTTGCAGATTAGCCAGCGGCACCCCTGTGCAGGCTGGAACCCGTGAGCAGAAGGGCAGAGCGTGCCGAGTCCCTGGCCCCCAAGAAAACCAGTACCCAAACTCCAGGGGAAGTAGGCAGCCCCGTTGCACCCCGATTTCTGAAGCAGACGGAAGGAGACCTGCGTGGGTCCCAGGTGTTCTACAGTGGAGTCTGGGAAAGCCAGCTCCTGGAGGCTGGGGTCCTGGGAGTGCAGCCCCTCCTGCTGGGGAGTTGGGGGCCACCAGTTCTGGGGGAAGTCAGGTTTGAGTGCAGAGCCGCTCAGTGGGGTGAGGGCTCGGCCCCATCTCAGCCAGCTCATGACTCCATCCACATACCTGAAACCAGAGACTGGAGCCAAATCACGGAAAACCCACATTTCCAGGCTGAAAAATTGTGGCTTTATTCTGCGTGCAGTTGGCCCGGACCCTGTGAGGCCCACAGGGAGATCCATTGTCAGTCAACACTAACAGTCAATATTCTGGGCTTTGGCGTGGAGGAGGGAGGGGAAAGCTGAGGGCGGCATCCGCGGCAGCTAATGGACACGTGCCGTGAAGGGCAAGGTTAATGCTGCCCAGGCTTCTCAGCGCCTCCCCTGGCTGCAATGGAGGAAGAAGCTAGTACATTCCAGGCTCCCTCCCGGCATGGCCTGCTGTGCACCTGTCCCCCCCCACCCATGGCCTCCCGTGCTTCTGCCCTCCTGCAACCTTCACAGACCACTTCTAGTGTGGGCATCACCCCACTCCTTCGACACTGCACCTGGGGGTGACCCCCTCCTCTGGCAGAGAGAGCTGGGACCCTCCAGGGACTCCCCCTGTTCTAAGTCGGGGGCTCTCTGCCTGCAATCATCTCATTCTGTTTCTGGGAGCCTCACTCTGTCATTTCTTTTCTAACATTTTGCAATTGCTCTGCCAGCAAGGGCTGTATTCACTGAAGATCTTCAGGCATAATTTGATTAAGATGTTGAAACCCCATTGTAGAAGCAAAGTCTTGGAATAATCCATGTTGACAGCTGGTGGAATCATGAGCTGGGGCCCCTCACACCCAGGAGGCTTGAAGCTATAGACAAGGACGCCCCCTTCCTCCTACCGCATGGTTGGGTTCCCTCCACCCTGACCTCACGTGCAAAGGCACCGTGCTTAGCAGCACTTCACCACTGAGCATGGTGACCCCTGAATTCCTATAACAAAAACGTGTCCAGCCTTTTCCCTCCACAGCTGAGGTCTCTGTATTACTCATAAGAAAGGTGAGTGAGAGCAAACAGCTGTTGATTGAGTTCCAGCTGTACATAAATTCTCAATCCTGGATTACTCACAGTCTGGTTGTGGAGATCAGATGTATGCCCGTTAAACAACACCAAAGACAACACAGATGAGAAGAAATTAACTGGTAAACGGTGTGGTTCTTATTAGGAAGCAGAGAAGCTTAGAGAGAGGGAGTGTGTTGCGGGGGGAGAGTCAAGGGATTTTCCTGGGAGGGGCAGTTTTACGCCCGGCTTTGAATCGGCCACCGTTTTACTTGCCCCGGATTCTGTAGGGCAGCAGTCTGGACCAGCCTCACCTGGGTGACTCCTGCAGCTGCAGACATCTAGCAGTTGGTGGTGCCGGATGGTCCCAGACAGCCTCACCCACGTGCCGGCTGGCTGGGACCGACTGTCAGCTGGGCCTCTCTCCCCTCCAAGTCCGGGTTCCTTCGTGTGCTGTCTCAGGGCAGCTAGCTGAGTGTGAGACACCGCCCGCACCCCTCCACCCAGACCCCACAGCCTTGTCTACCGCCGTCTCCTTGTCACAGCAGGCCTAGGGGTCAGCCCAGATGCGAGGGGCAGAAAGACATAAGAGTGGGAAAAAGTTCCACAAAGGAACTGCTGAGTCACGTTGGAAAGGGGCCTGTGCTCAGGGATGGGAGGAATTGTGTCCCACTGCGCAAACAATTTAATATCCTTGGGAAAACCTCAGTGTTACAAACCACTAGTGTCAGATGGACCCTCCTGAGACTCTGACCGGATCGTGCTGTCAGGGGATGGAGCGAATATCTACAGGAAGATGTATGGCACCTGTGCTATAGGATGAGAAGCCACAGGTCAGCAGGGCTCAGAAAGTAAAATTCCTGGTCGACACATGGTAGTCCCGGGAGAGCACTTGGGCACCAGTTTGAGTGGAAAGCAGACAGCAGCGGGAATCTCATCTAGTGTGTTGTTAGTTGGTACCAAAGGGCATGTGTGATCCCCAGAGATAACTTGAAGAGCTGTCCAGGGTCTGACTCAGAGTGGAAGGGACCTCACACCTAACTGTCCCCAGCATGATATTTAGAGTAAATGAACAAGAGAAAGAAATGAGGCAAGGTCTTTTTGGCCCTCACACAAGTAAACCCACCACTTATGGGGCATTTTATGTATATGATTTTGTTGCATCGTCACAACATCCTTCAATGCAGTTATTATTATCTTCTTGTCGAACGCCCGGTCAGGAGCTGCTTCTCCAACCTGTGATGTCGCAACAGATAACCCCTTCCTGCACACTCCTCACCCTCTGAGGAGACAGCCTTCGGGGATCTAGGACTCCAGTAGATCTGGGTGGGCACATGTTTAAAAAACCAGCACATTTAAAGCTTGAAGCAAAGCAAAGACATGTAACAGGGAAGCCCAGCCTTACTCTGCTCCCTCACCCCATCTAGTCCTTGCTCAAGCCCAGGACAAATGGCCAGAGGCCCTTCTGTCCCCAATCTAGGTGGACTCAAAGGACTCCAGGACCCAGTGGTGGACACAGAGATGCACCAGCTAGACCCCCTTCAGGATGGCCTGGCTGCCCAACTTTGGGGAGAGGTCAGCACACAACCTCCAGCCATCAGCTCCCTTACAGTTCTATCAGCCTTTGCTTTGTGTGTTTTTGAAGTTCTGTTATTAGGTGCATAATAGTTTAAGATTATTATGCCCCCTTATGAATTAATTTTGTTATCATTATGAAAAGATTTTCTTTATCCCTGGTGGTATCTTTGCTCTGAAATATTCTTTGTCTTATATTAGTATAGCCAAACCATCTTTGTTTCAATTAACATTGGCATAATGTATCTTTTCTGATCTGTTTTCTTTTAGCCTGTTTCTGCCTTTATATTAATATGGGTTTCTTATAAGTCAGATATCCCTGGGTCTTGCTTATTTACTTAATCTGTCAATCTCTGCCTTTTAATTGGTGGTTTTTAGGACATTTACATTTAATGTGATTATTGATAAGACTGGTTTTTGATCTACCATCTTGATATTTTTCCTATTTATTCTCTATATTTTTGTTTTCTTTGTCCTCTTTTTAAGCTTTTTAAAGAATCAGTGGTGATTTTAATGAAAATTTTATTAAACCCCTTTGTTGGCTAATTAGCTATAAACCCTTGTTGTAGTATTTTATTGGTTGCTTTGGTATTTATAGTACACATATTTAGCTTATCAATGTCTACCTCCTAGAAACATCACTTCATCTGTAGCAGAAGCACCTTACAAGGGTCCTTCAGTTTCTCCCTCCACAGCCTTTGTGCTACTGCTGTCATACATTTTACTCCTACGTATGTTATAAACCACATTTTTTTTTTTTTTTTTGCTTTAATAGATTTCTGCATGGTCTCATTCTCCTTATGCTTGAAGGGCTCCCTTTAACACATATTGTAGTGCAGGTCTATTGGTGGTGAATTATTTCTGCTGTTGCACGTCTGAAAAATTCTTTATTTCACCTTTATTTTTTAAAGATATTTTTCCTGGTAAAAGAGTTCCTGCTTGACAGTTCTGCTTTTCTTTCAGACTTTAAAGATGTCACTCCGCTCTCCGATACTTTGAATTGTTTCAGGCAAAAGATCTGTTGCTGTGCTTCGTTATCTGGTATGTAATGTGTTCTTTTTGCTCTGACTGCCTTTAAGATTTTCTCTTTATTGCAGGTTTAAATAACTCTGGTTATTTTATGCCTTGGTATAGCTGTGCTTGGGGTTTCTTGTGCTTGAAATTCATTGAGATTCTTAGGTATGTGGGTTTATAGTTTTCACAAAATTTAGAAAATGTTTGTATTTCATTTCTTTCAGTATTTTTTTCCTGACCACTTTCTCTTTTCTCTCCATTAGGGACTTCAATTCCATATTTATCAGGATGCTTGAAGGGGTCCCACAATTCACTGACACTTTTATTTATTTTTTCAGTCTTTTTCTTTCTCTGTGTTTTATTTCATGACGTTTATATTGCTGTGTCTTAAATTTCACTAATCTTTTATTCTTCAAGGTCAATACTGCTATTCATTCTATCTAATGTATAGTTCATCTTAGATATTATAATTTTCATGGCTACAAGTTTGATTTGGTTCTTTTTGTATCTTCCATGTCTCTATTTAATATGTTTGTTTTTTCCTGTAACATCTTTCTTAAAATTAATTCATTAATTAATCTTTGGCTGCACTGGGTCTTTGTTGCTGTGCGCAGGCTTTCTCTAGTTGCAGTGAGCGGGGGCTACTCTTTGTTGCGGTGTGTGGGGTTCTCATTGCGTTGGCTTCTCTTGTTGTGGAGCATGGGCTCTATAACAAGAGAATTGGGTTCAGTCGTTGTGGCTCATGGGCTCTAGAGCACAGGCTCAGCAGTTGTGGCGCACGGGCTTAGTTGCTCCACGGCATGTGGGATCTTCCCGGACCAGGGCTCAAACCCATGTCCCCTGCATTGGCAGGTGGATTCCTAAGCACTATGCCCCCAGGGCAGCCCCTGTAACATCTTGAATGTGTGGAATTCAATTAGACTATTTACTCCTTGTTCACTAATTCTATTATGTGTGTCATTTCTGGGTCACTTTCAATTGACTTATTTTCCTCCTCAGTGTGGGTTGTATTTTCTTGCTTTTTGCATATCTAGGAAGTTTTGGTTAGACACTAGATATCATGAATTTTACCTTGTTAATGGTAAGGTTATATATAATCGTATACAGAGTTTCGAGCTCACTCTGGGACATTAAGTTCCTTGCAAACATTTTTTCCTTTTGGTGAGCTTTTTCAGATGAAAACAGAGCAGCATTTAGTCTAAGGCTATTTTATCTCAATACTCTTTTGAGTACACCACTTGATGGCCTGTGACTTATGGCGTCTTATACCCTGGTTGTAGAAACAGGCATCGATCCTAGTCCTGCATGAGTTCCCAGGACTGTTCCCTGCAGTCCTTTTGGGTGGTTTTCCCCCCTGTCCTCAGGTCTTTTCCTCACATATATGTGTCGATTTGCTGAAAACTCGTGGGCCCCTTTGCTGATGCCTGGGGTTCTCTGCAGCTCTCTCCCCTGCAGACTTCCAGCTGCCTTGGCCTCCCTGAATTCCTAGCTCCAGCTCCTCCACTTTGAGAGACCTTGGGGTCTCCTGAGCTCCCTTCCTGCCTACATCCTGGACATTCTCCATGGGTAGCAAGCTGGAAAAATCACAGCGCTTACTTCCTTTGTTTCATATCTTTCAGGGTATATATTTTTTTGCTTTGTTTCGTCTGATGTCCAAATTCTTTAGAACCATCGTTTGAGATATTTCGTCCAATGTTTTCATTTTTGTTTTCAGTTTTGTTTTTTCGTGTGTGTTGTTGTTTCAAGAGGGAGAATAGTTTGATTTTTGTTATTCCACCTTGGCTGGAAGCTATGTTTATTTTTTTAATTGCTCCTTCCAAGAGGTTTTCCTCAACACATTCATTCAATAAGTATTTATTCGCTGAATGTAAATATGCCAGGCAGAGTATTAGACAAGGGGAGATGAAGCAGTGAATAGACAGGCAGGATGGCTGCCCTCAGCTGTGAGAGAGACATTAAATGAATCTCACAATTTAAAGCTATTTAATTATAGTGTGATCCCCGAGGGTTATGAAAGCTGACAGTGCCCAAGTAGATGCGATCAAGTCAGTGTGATCATTCATGAAATGTATTTTTAGATAATGAGTTGTGATGAGTTCCCTTGCAGAACCAGGCAGAGAGAATAGAATTGGGTCCAGATGGCCACTGGGTTTACCAGGTGGGAAGAAAGGGAGTCTTGGCTAAAGGGTGTGGGGCGGGGGAAGGAGGAGGTGCCTCTAGAACACCTGCCCCACCTGCACAGATGCCCCAGGGAGACACTGTTTTCCTGTAACTTGTAGCTACAGCCACTGCATTTCCACAGTCAGACAGCAGCAGGATTCACTCACCTCACACGTGCCCAGCCTGGTGCTGGGGGCTGAGGGCTAAAAAACAAAGGGACCAACAAAATTCGCTCATGGGAGAGGAAAAGTATGAAAGTGCTAATGAGGAAAATACAAGGTGATGGGAGTTTAGGAGATGGGTGGAGGATGTGATGGGCTCAACAGGTCACATCAAACTGTGTGGGTGGGTGATGGTGGAGATGGTTACAGGGGAGGGGGAGAGACAGAGGGTGGAGGCAGCGCTCTGACCAGCATGGGGCAGGAAGGTGGGCCCAGGGGAGGGCAGCACGTGCTGGGGAGGGGCTGAGAGCTGGGCTCGGGCAGCCACGATGCCCTGAGTCTGCCTTCACATGGAACTCAGACAAATACCCACTGAACAGTCACGTCTAAGAGGAACCATGTGGGTGTCCTGGCTGAATGGAATGCTGGCTTGGGGCAAGGGGTGGATCCGATGAAACGGATTAAGGGGATGAAACCCCCTCATTTTTTCTAGGTCAACTCTCAAAACTGGAGCACAGCTGGAGGAACCGTTTCAGGGGGCTGCGTGGAGATCCCCTGGCCAGGAGGCTTCTGCAGAGGGTCTTCCCTGGAGCATCCACAGAGCTCCCACCCCTTCCAGCACTGGGCGTCACCTGCCCCATCCCAGGAAGCTCGCAGCCGGAGGAAGAGGCCAGAGGGTACACCTCCCGACGTGCTGGGGAAGGTGCTGACAAGGACAGCGAGAGGCTTGGGGGCTGGGGGGCGGGGACGAGCGACGCCCCACTGTGAACAGGAGCAAGACGCAGACGCGGGACTTTGCCTGCTCAGCAGAAACCTACTGCTGCTGCTGCTTTGACCTCCCCACACCTCCCCACACTTCCGTCTCAGCAGGATGAACAGAGCAGAGAAAACTGAGATTTCGGGGACTCTAAGACTGAAACGTGGGCTTCCCTGGTGGCGCAGTGGTTGGGAGTCCCCTTGCCGATGCAGGGGACACGGGTTCGTGCCCTGGTCCGGGAGGATCCCACGTGCCGCGGAGTGGCTGGGCCCGTGAGCCACGGCCGCTGAGCCTGCGCGTCCGGAGCCTGTGCTCCGCAACGGGAGAGGCCACAACGGTGAGAGGCCCGCGTACCGCAAAAAAAATAAAAAGATGGATTATACACGTGTCTGGTCATTTAAATAATGACTCTGCTGACACCATTACACATGTGTCTGGTCACTTAATGACTCTGCTGACACCATTAATTGGATGATAAACGATTCCACCCTTGCTCCTCTGGGTCAATACCAGAGCTGCTCCGAGAAACACCGCGGGACCTACTCCCCGACCTGAAGGTCAGGAGAGAGTCAGGGAAGGGCAGACAGTGCTCAGGCTACACGTAAGCTCAGCTTGGGGGTCAAAGGCACCAGGCCAGACATTTCCGCCTAGTCCAGCGTCCGTGGGCACACCCACAGCTGTCAAGAACTCAGTCGACCTTAACTGTCTCCATTTCAATTTAATAAGACAGATACCATGTGGGGTTTACTGTCACTTTATTATTAAAAGCAGATTGATGGAGGCTGAAGGCATGAGACAGCCCTACTGGCTATGGTGATACCGGTGTCATCCTGCTAGAATTCAATGAACACCCCAGCCTGTCGGAGCCCGGGGGAGGCATCCGTCAAGGCCTCCGTTCACTCATTCATTCATTCATTCCTTCATTCACATGCGGTCAGTGGATGAATGTGGAAGCAGACACAGCCTGCACCCTCCCTGGTTCTCAGCTGAGTAGGAAAAGGGGACAAATGAACCGAGAAGTGCCGTGTGGGGAGACCTGGGCCCCCTCGGAGAGCCCAGCTGCCATGAGCTGTGGGAGGCCCAGCCGCTGCTCTGGGATCCGGGTACCAGCAGGAAAAGCATTTACTAAGGAAGGCAGTGCATCGTCCCGTGGAGTGCCCGTGGACGCTGGACTAGGCTGAAACGTCTGGCCTGGCACCTTGACCCCCAAGCTGATCTCCCCTCTCTACCCCCTACCTCCTTGAGGCCAAGAGTCTTCAGATGGAGCTCGGCAGGAAGCAGGCAGGAGACAAGGTCTGCAGTCCCGGATGGCAACTCCCAGGGGTGGGGGAGGCCCTTGGGAGGTGGGAGGGGAGCGCTCAGGCTCCCAGAGCTCCAGACCTTGAGCTGTTGGAGAGAGTGGGGAATTCCAGCCAGGGCTGTCGAGGACCATGGACCCACCTGCCTAAAATGTTGGAAGGAGGAAGGCAAAGATTGGGACTCCCGTTGAGATGCTTCTCTGAAGGTGGGGTCACGGCCTGGGATGCAGGAGTCCCGACAGGCTTCCTGGAGGAGGTGGCCCTCGGGCAGGCAGGCCAGGCAGTTAGCATGTTTTGAGGGGCACACGTCTGCTCCGCCCTCTCCCACACTCACGAGGGATGCCCCCCCCCCGAATCTCTTCTCAAGTTTAGTCTTAGGCCAGACTGTCTTCCCACTCACCGCTGCCTATTCCCATGGGAGGTTTCAGCACAGTCACATGGCCTCCCAGGTCCCAGTGGCCGTCTCCGCCGTGAAACCCAGGGGCGCTGCCCGAGCCCCCCCCGGCCCTCCTGGCCTTCCTGCTCTGCACGGTTTTGCTTTGGGCCCTTCCCAGGGCTGACACGGCTGTGCCTCCACGGGGGTGAAGAGACGGGGGTGCTGCAAGCCTGCGCCCCTCTATCCTGGCCTGAGATCAGAGCTGTGGGTGGCAGAGGCCACGTTTACATCCGGGAGAGCCGTGCTGGGGCTTCGCCACGCTCAGAATCGTGAGAGTTTAGTATTTGTCGGCCGTGCTGGCTTACTAATCATTTCCACATTTCATGCCACGCTCCCAACCACCAGGCTCCCCTCTTATAGATGCAGAAGCAGGGCTCCGGGAAGTAAGTGAAGCTCACAGCCATCAACAGAGGTGCCGAGACCTGACTTTTCACGGGTCCTGCAGACAAGACAGGACTTGGAGGCCTCTGGGGACTGTCCTAGATCCCAGGGGTGCCTTTAATCTCTGCATCCAACCCAGAGGGCCTTTTGGGGACTGACTGGGAGACACTGAGAAATTCTGGGGAGATCGGGGTGGGGGTCTAGCAACAGGGTGGGCTTCCGCCTCTGCTGCTCAGCTGCTGTGTGACCTTAAACAGCTTGCATTACTTCTCTGGGCTGCACTGGGAGATGTCAGTGAGAAAGTGAGTCCCAGATATTGAATGTTCAGACCCGGCCTGGCCCAGAGGGGCCCTGAAATGCTTGTTTCCCACCACCTTCCTGGACGGGGTTGGGAAGAAACCCACTGTCCGCGCCAGGCATGCTCCAGGCCCAGGAGGCTCCCTGATCTTCCCTCCAGCCTTCCTGGAGGTCTTGCTTCCTGCAGCTCCCGTCCACGAGGTCTTCATTTCCCTTCAGTACAGAAGGCGAGTGTCCAATTTGTTACAATTGACGAGTGGAAGCCAGTAGCAGGACCCACTTTCTGCCAGTTAGGCCGGCAAGATTCTAGCTGGTTTTGTGTAGCGTCGGCAAACGCGGCAGTCAACTCCAGGGCGGCCTTGCGTTGCATTTGAGCTGGGGCGGGAGGCCGGGCCAGGCCCCACACAGGGCAGGGCGCTGCTCTGAAGTTAGGACCTGCATCGTCCCTCTACTGTGAGGACACGGGAGAAGGGGGAGACAAGTCAGGCCGCCGATGTTTTGCTGAAATCCAGGCCTTATTTTCCCCTTTCTAATCATCGAGGTCTGGTCCAAAAACATCTTGCTTTTTTGGAAGTACACCTTTGAGGTCGAATAAGAGGGAATGTATATAAACAGAGAATTGTCCCAATGTATTTCCTTGTTTTTGATTTAAGGAAAAGGAAGAAGAATTTAGCACTGTGAAAAATTCAGATATTGAGAAAGCAGCAAAATAATTTTAGAAAATTATTATAGAAGAATTATAGAAAAAATAATTTTGCCTTCCCAGAAGCCCTTCCTCCCTTGATTAATCAAATGACAGGAAGATCTGAGCAGCCTGGCCGGGCTGAGGCTGCGAATCGGGGGTGGCACGGATGCGTGTCCAGCAGGCGGGCTGCACAGCCTCCTGGCCCTCGTCCTCCAAGCCGTCAGCAGCTGCCCACGCCAGGCCGCCTCCTGCTCACAGGCACGCTTTTTATGAACAGAAGGAGATGCTCTCTTTCTCGTCGTGGGGGAGAAATCCTGAGACGAGAAGGCGGACACCTGGATGGAATCATATTTCTCCAGCAGAGATGAGCTCGTAGGGATGAGCACGGGGCCGAGTCGCTCATTAGAGGTCACGGGGCAGAGTTGGCATGGCTGAGGAACGCTTCAGCCTCTTTCAAAATTGATGACGAGGGCTTCCCTGGTGGCGCAGTGGTTGAGAGTCCGCCTGCCGATGCAGGGGATGTGGGTTCGTGTCCCGGTCCGGGAAGATCCCACATACCGCGGAGCGGCTGGGCCCGTGAGCCATGGCCGCTGAGCCTGCGCGTCCGGAGACTGTGCTCCGCAACGGGAGAGGCCACAACAGTGAGAGGCCCGCGTACCGCAAAACAAACAAACAAAATTGATAACGTAACAAGGCTTACTGTATAGAGGGCGTGTGGAGCTGCGTTGGGGGGCGGCTGGAAGCCTGCCCTCCCTCCGTCTCCGAGCTGGAGTGCTCTGCTGTGTTACGTTTCCCCTCCTCCCGCCCTCAGGCAGCTCTGAGGGAGGTTGTGTTGCCCCCAGTCTTCTAGTGGAGGGACCCGAGACTCAGGACACCCACCAGGTGCCCTACTCTCCCCGACCCCGAGGAGGCTCGATCATGGGGGCTGCGTGGCTGCACGTCCCTCTCAAAGTCACTGTTCTCCCGGGGCTGAGCGTTCCTTCCCTGGGACCCCTTTCCACACCATCCAGGGCTGGGAGGAACCCAGGGGCGTTTTTTTTGCTTTCCCATTGGGGTACCTCGCTCCCAACCCATCCCCTGGACCATCCCTCACAGGGCATCTCCAGAGCTCACGGGGCCGCCCACAGCCTCACATCACAGAGGATAAAATGGGTCAGGATGTGAAAGGAGGGCCCGGGGTCCCCCAGGCAGTGACCAGCCCAGACCTCTGGTGCCACTGCCCACCTAGCCCTAAGCCCTTGGGCAGGTGAGTGGCCGGTAAGTGCAGGGCAGGCGGACCAGGCTCCAGGCCACTAGGAGTCCGCTGGTGCCTCCGTCACCTCCTTCCCCCTCCGACCCCTGGACCAGGTGAGGCACGGGCCACCCTTGCACACGCTAGGCCTGCAAGGGAAATGAGTTTGGGAAAGTGGTTCTTACATACGCTGTGCCCTCAAACTGTTCAGCGCCTCCTCAGCCCATCACAGAGCATGGAGACCAGCCCTGAGTGGCCTTTCCAGGAAGGCCCATTAGCAGGCGGGGACCGTCCAGGGACAGGACAGACGCCCTGTCCAGCTCTGTTAACTGCGTTTTTGCGGTTCCCAGTCAATTTGGACTAGCTCTTCTTACCAAGCAGCAAGCCCATTTCTGCCCACTAACGGCTCCGGGAAAACAGCCCCTCTGCATCCTGGGAGTTAGCAGGGGAGGGGGGAGAGGGTGACGTGGGCAGAGCCCAGGCACAGGGGCGCCGCCCAGCACCCAGGACGGCTTCCCGGGAGCCAGCGTGTGGAGCTGTCACGTCACTAATTCTCTTTCTGCTCCAGTGGAATCCTTGCATCAACCCACTTGCTTTTAGCGAGTTTATTCTCCCCACTTTCAAAGATCATACACGTTAATCTTAGAAGGTTTTCTCTGCATTTCTCTGTCCGTCCCGCAAGGACGTGTTGAGGGCTCTCACTGTGCTTGGTGTAGACGTGGTACGGGGTTCCGCGAAGCAATGGTTATGATGACTCACCTAGGCCTGTGTCCAGACTGAGGGCCTTGGAGTGGGACGACTGGAGAATTGGGGGGACCCTGCGGGAGGACAGCGAGGCAGGCCTGGGGCCACAGTTCTTCCCTGAGAGACCATGGTTGGGGGTTTACACCCAGGTGGTCAGTTACTACAGTCAGGCCACCTGGCCGCAGCTGACTTCCTGAGTCCAGCCAGGGGGCTCTCAGAATTCTTCTGAGTGGACACAGAGGGGAGAGAGGGGAAGGCAGGGCCAGAGCCTTGGCCCTTCACTTTGCAAAGACGGTGTGTTAGTCAGCTACTGCTGCGTAATAAATTACCCCCAAAGGTAGAGGCTTCATTGGCAGACATCTCTCATCTCACGGTTTTGGAGGGTCAGAAATTCAAGAGCAGCTCAGAGGAGAGCTTCTGCCCCCACCCTCTCCAGATGCTGCAGAAGCCACCTCCAAGATGGCCTGCCACACAGCATGGGCCTCCCCTAGGGCTGTTTAGGTGAACTTGCGACAAGGCTGCTGGCTTCCCCAGGCACAGACGGTCCAGGGGAGGAAGCAGGGAGGAGGGTGAAAATCCACTTACAACCAAGTACCTGGAGTCGCTCCCCATCTCATCTTCCACACTCTGCTCATTAGAAACGAGCCCAGCCCACATTCCCAGGGAGGCGAAACCAGCTCCGTCTCTTGAAGGGACACTTGCCGACAAAGCTGTAGATATCTTTTTCAATTTTTGTGAAAATCTTTCCATAATTCTCTATGTTTATGGATGGATATAAATATTTGAATATTATATAAATATTTATATAAATATAAATATATTTATATAAATATATTTATATAAATATTTATATTATATATTATATTTATATTATATATAAATATTTATATAAATATAAATATATTTATATAAATATAAATATTTGAATTGTCAAAATCTGGATTACACTATATAATCTGTATTGAATCCTGATCTTGTCGTTCAACCAATATCCATGAACATCGATACGTGCCATTATTTTTCTGGGCTGCATAATATGTACTTCACACAGCGTGATGTCCTGGGAAGTGTTTATGGAATAATGGATGTTGGATGAACGCCTGGTACCACCATTAAATGTATTTAACTCTGTTCACAGGTCACTCAAGCTGGCGTTAATGTTTAATTATTTTAGACAGACGGTGGGCAAATATTGTGTCGGAGACAGCTAGTGCTCTCCCTGTGTCCTCTTCTTCCAGGGCACACGCAGCCGTGCATCCCAGGCATTCTTGGGTTGGGGGCCACCACGTGCAGGAGTCCGGCCAGTTGAACACGGGGTGGGGGCAGGGAAGCGATGCACTCCACTGCCCGGTGGGCCATAGGCCTTCCCGAGTGCAGCCCTCACTCTCCCTTCCTCTGCTGGCTGAAACGAGGAAGCTGGAGTCCTGAGGGAGGGGAGCCTGGATCCCTGAGTGACTGCGTGGATTTCCCATTGGGAGAAGCCCCTGGAATTTGGTGGCCGTCTGGTGGAGCCCATCCCACTCCTGGGCCCTTTTCCAGTGACCTCCAGAGACGTCCTCCAACGGGCTGGGTTCTAGGTCAAAGGGCACGTGCGTTTTAAATGTCGGTACACGCCATAGCTGCCCTCCACGTGTGGCACCCGTCCTCCCGAGGGCTCTCTGTGGCCCAGGTTCCAGCCCCCGCCAGCTCCACTGCGAGGTGGGGTGGCCACCAGAAGTGCTCACTAGGGCTCAGGACCTACCTTTTTCTCAGGCCTTGGTACCACCCCTCCATCCTGGATGGTGAACTGCCTAAGTGGACAGAGTGGCTCAGCTCAGCAGCCACGAAGGGATGTGGTTTTGAAGAAATGAATATTCAAGAGCCTGCTCTGTGCAAGCAGAGCAGGGGGTGGGCGTCCCGGGGGCTGCACTGCCGACGGGCCCGGGCTGGCTCTGACCCTGCCTGTGGTACCACCACGCTCCGTCCTGATGTCCACCGGTTGCTGGGCTCCTGAGAGCTTTCTGTCTTGGTCCAGCCAAGCACAAAGAAGGCACAGGTGAATGAGCGAAAACCATAGGAGTGAAGAAAGGCAGGGTGAGGGAAGTGTTAGGGGCTGAACTGTGGCTGCCAAAGTTTATGTGCTGCAGCCCTGACCCCCAGGACCTCAGAGTGTGGCTGTATTAGGAAACAGGGTCTTTACAGAGGTCATCAAGTTAAAATGAGGCCATTAGAGCGGCCCTGATCCAGTACGACCTGTGTCCTCAGAAAAAGGGGAGATGTGGACACAGAAGGAAGTCCATGTGAGGACACAGGGAGAGCACGGCCTCAGAGGGAGCCAGCCCTGCCAACACCTTGATCCTGGACGTCCAGCGTCCAGGATGTGAGATAGTAACTGTCTGTTGTTTAAGCCGCCCGGTCTATGGTGCTCTGTTACAGCAGCCGAGCAAACCAACACAGAGGGCTTTGTGCAAAGTGCTGGCTGGGAGCCTGGCTAAGGCGGGTCTAACGCCTCAAAGCGGGACGAGGCCAGATGCCTCCGAGGGTCCGAGGAGGCCCCTCCTACAAGTTCTGGTAAACCCGCCCCCTGGGGCTGACCCTACACCCCATGCTCGAGCCCCCCTTCGTGCTGTGTGGGCCACCCCTGGGCTGCAGCTACAGACACACAATTGTATTTCGTTTCTAAAACCTGCTGATTTGTCCTCATTACCTGCTCCGGGTCTCACATTCGGTAGTTTTACTTCTGCTCCTCTGACACGTCAGCACGTTTCATTTCAACCGTAAGAACTGAGCCCTGGACCGCCGGTTACTCCCCATTTGGAATCATTCTCTTCAGCACAAAGAACCTCACATGGAAAGTTCTTCATCTTATTTCAGGCAACTCAGAGAGCAGTTATGCCCCATGATGAGTTATCGGGAAGAGGGGCAAGCAGATGTGAGTGCGTGTGTGTGTGTGTGTGTGTGTGTGTGTCCTCTGTTCTCAGGGCACCCTCTCCTGTTCACTGTCATAGTTACTGTCACACTTCGGAGCTAAATAGACCAGACTGTGGGCTGCATCTTAGCCCAGCCACCTCTGCAGGACCACGGGTAAGTGCCTTCACTTCTCTGAGCCTCGCTTTCCCCATCCGTGTATGGGAACAATGGTGACCACATCTCAGATGTAGAAAGTGATGTGTACAGGGCCCAGGTGACAGTGGCCAGCAACGTTGCCATGATCAGCCCCGGCTGGCTTCTTCCTCTCGATAAGCCCATGAGGTCAATGGGAGATGTCTAGCTAACGGACGCATTACGCAGAGGAGAGAAGTGAGGTTCAGAAACATCGAGGGCTGTGCTGAGCTGGCACTCAAATGCAATCTTCTGGTTTCAGACCCGCTTCCCTCAGGGCAGGCAGGGGGCAGAAGGTCCTCAGGGTGCAGAGGTGAATGGGACCCAGGCATCAGGCATCAGGCCCCCATGTTCTTGGGACGACGTCTGGCAAGAGTTCCACTCACCTCTCTGTCCTGAGAGTGTGTCCGCCAACGGTGCCAGAGGCATCACAGGCCTGCATCTGCTTTCTTGAACAATTTTAGCTTTAGTGAGGTGTAACTAATATCCAAACACGTGCACATTAAATGTAGACAACTGTTTTCTTCCCTATGTAGTTTTTAAAATCTTTTGAGCTTTCAGTTTTATTGGAGTATGGCTGTTTACAATGTGGTGTTAGGTTCAGGTGTACAGCAGAGTGATTCAGTTATACAGAGACACATATTCATTCCTTTTTCAGGTACTTTTCCCATGCAGGTTATTACAGAGTATGGGGCAATGTGCCCAGAGGAGGTCATCGCTGGTTATACACAGGAGTGTGTGTGTGTGAATTACATCTTGATGAGTTTGGACGTATGCAGACACCCGTGATACCATCACAACCGAAGTACTAAACATACCCATTACCTCCCCAGACTTCCCTGTGATCTGTTCGTTTTGTAAGAACACAACCTGAGATCTGTCCTTTTCACGTATTTTAAAGTGCGTGATACCCTAGAGTGAAGTGGGTACTATATCGTACAGCAAAGTTCTAGAACTCACCTCACATACAGAAAGCTTGTCCCAGTGGACCTCTACTTCCTCTGGTACAGACCAGTACCTGCAGCTCCTAAAAAATGGACAAGAGCTAACAGGGTCCCTCCTATGGGCTGAACGTCTGGGAAATGGAGAAAAACAACAACCCACGACCCGCCCTCGGGTGTTCGCAGCCCGGCTAGGAAGGTTAGTGCCCCGTGCATGGCCTTAACTACCCATGAATTGCATGTCCCACTTACCGGTGCTGGGGTGGAGGGAGGAGGTGGGAGAGCCGAGGCCTGGGCAGCCCGCCGGGGAGGGGGCACTGGGGGTCTGCGGGCCCAGCAGGAGCTGAGAGGTGAGCCTCTGGGGTGGAGACTTGGGGGCCATGGCCGAGGTGAGAGCTGCACCCTCAGGAGACCAGAGCCAGCATCGTCTAGATGGGGTTCCAGGGTGTCGTGACTTTGAGCTTTTTCAAAACCACAAAAGAAGTCCTCTTGGAGAAACTCACTCCATGTCCTTGTCAGTAAGGGCTCGTGACTGTCAGCGTCTTATGTGAGCTTCAGGAAGAGCTCAGAGAACCAGGAATCCCGGGCCCTGGTCCCGGCTTGGCCACCAGCTTCTGGGCACAGCTGCCCTTGGCCTCAGCTGCCCTTTTTGGGAAGCAGGAGGTTGGGGGAGTTGGTCTCCAGGGTGGGCCAGCTGGAAAGTTCTGTGATTTGACGACACAGGGTGATTTACACAGAACACGGCAGCTCGGCCGTGGGGTCCTCGACGCCCAGCATAGGGGCTGATGGCCCACTTCCCTGGCGTCTGGTGTGGGTGCCTACGGGCTGCTCTTTCCCCAACTCTGGCGTCTTGTGGAGCCAGGGAGGTCTCTGCAGTGCTCCACGCACCTTCCAGGCAGCTCGTCACTGTATTCGTTGTGCACGTGCCCCAGAAAAGCCACTACATCTGCCACTGCAGGCTCTGGGTGGATTCGGGAGCTGAGTGTTCAGTGCCCGGTGCCCAGGAGCAGAGACCTGCACCCTCCTTCTGGCCGAACTTCTCACCAGTGTCCCTTCATCCAAACAGCTGTGACAGAAGCCGTCGGTGTTTCCACAAAACAGACAGGCTGTGTCACCATCCCTCTGGGGACTAAGGTCGTGGCGCCCTTGTCTGTTTAGCACGGCTCTGCAGAAGGGGCCTAATTACTAATGAAAACCCAGGCCTCCCGGGTTGGATCACTAATCCTGCAGCTGCACAGGCCTTAATTATGCTTCTCCCCGCGCAGCCCGATGAGCAGGGCCTGGGAGGGGACCACTGCTGGTTCTGAATCGGCTTCACAGGTGCAGCCCAGAGCGGCCCCTCTCCTCGGCCTCTCAAAGTCACTGTAAAACACGGGGGGCTCTTCCTGCTCTCTGCACGGGGTCACGTCCAGAAACGGGGCTGTCCAAGTGTCAGGGCCTCTTCCCTCAGATCTGCTCTTCACTTCTTCCCAAGGAAGCGGCTTTGGCCGAAGAGCCCGGCTCCGGCCTGGCTGGGAGGGTACACATTCCCTCTCAGGGGTCCCACAGTCTTTGCCCGGGTGTCCCCACCAGCAGCTTTGGGCCGTCTGCCTCAGATTCGCCCTCGCTGGTCACACTGCGGGTCCCCAGGCTCCACGCAGTCGGTCCTGGTGAATGAGCATCTCAGAGGGTCAGAAAAGGGCGTTTCGCAGGCTCTGGTGTGAGCAGTGAAGTGGACACCCTCCCTCCCGGGATGGCCAAGAGAGAAAGTGGTGTGCCCCGCCCGCTGATGTCCCCACTGTCTGGATGGGTCCAGACCTACAGGAACCCGGTCATTCCTGGCCCTCCCCACCTCCCCATGGTCCATCCCAGCTGCTAGAACGCAGGCTTGGGGCAGCTCATCCCCACTTTCAGGCCCTACCCTGGGCCCTGCCTCGGAGACCATCTCCCTGACACCCATCAGAAGGGCCCTCCCTCCCGTGAGGCCTTGCGCCCTGGACTGCGTCCACGCCTTTGCTGCCCACGAAGCAGACTTATGCCCTAAATCATTTAGGGTGCATCGACTTCCCCATGGACTGGGCTCCATCATGCAGCCACCCAGCCTGTCTTGTTCTCACTTGGCATTCGAGAACCCAGCACCGGATCCATAATGGCTCCAGGAATGGATGAAGGATGGAGGGAACACCTGGACGGATCCCTGCCAGCGGTGCGGAAGCCGGACGGGGTGGCTGGTGCCTCACAGGGCCGGGGCAAGCAGCCACACCCTCTGCCTGGAGCCGGAGCTTCTCCCCAGGAGGGGAAACTTCCCGAGATGACCCCGGCCAAGAGGAGCTGGAAGGAAGGTGGGTCAGATCCCTTCTGCAGACCCAGCTGCAGATCCCCCGGGGCAGCCTGGGGCTGGGGCTCCATCCATCTGGGAGGCCCCAGGGCTCTAGAAACTCAATTACCCAGTCCCGAGGCATCTACCTTCTTGAGATGCTCAAAGCACCACAACTAAAACAGAAAACAACAACAGGCTAACACAGGGGCAATTTTAATGGTTCAGACACTTCGGGAAAGAAGATTTGGGCCATGCGTCAGGCAAGGAACCCTACCAGCTAAGGGAAGGGCAGAGGGATGAGGGATGGTGTGGGCGAGGCTGTTATGAATACGCACTCTGGCCACATAACCATTGCAGGTAAGGAGGTGTAATTGTCACAGTATTTATTGCATATCTAGATATGCACGTGTTGTATACATATTAACCAAATGTTCTCCCACCTCCCGGCTCCCATGTCCCCACTTCTAACCTAAGTTGTGTTAACAGCAGTGAATTGTCTGTCTCAGATGGGGGTGGGCAGCCTCAAAGCTGATCCCCTTTTCTCCATATTCACGGCCTTACGTAACACCCTCTCCTCGAGCGAGGGCTCACGAGTGACTCACTTCCAACGAATGGATAGAATCTGGCAAAAGAGGTGGGTTGTCACTTTTGAGATTCCACTTACAAGAAGATGTGGCCTCCACCTTTCTGGCCCCTCACTCTCTTGGAGCCCTCGCTCCGAGGGATGCAAATTGCCCTTCGGAGAAGCTCATGTGGCAAGGACCTGACCACTCAAGGCAACAGCCATGCAGGTGTGCGTGGGAGCGTAACTGAGCAGGACCCTCTGGGCACTTCCTGGAACACGCCCCCTCCCCTCTATCCTCTGTTGCATCTCCTCTGAAGCACCCAGCCAATAGTATCTGAGGCACATTTCCTGAGTTGTTTTACAGATGCTAAATCCACACCAGATGGAAGAAATTAACGACCAGATGACCATGAGCACATAGCCCCTACACTTCCTGGGGCCTAAGGACTGATGATGTGAACCCCTTTGACACCACCCTGTGACCTCACCATCAACTAATCGAGACTTGTGCATGAGCTCCTTCAGACACCCTGGGGCCCCCCCTCCCTTACCTGTCCTTTAAAAATGCTTTGCTGAAACACTTCTGGGAACTCAGGGCTTTTGAGCACAAGCCACCCGCTCTCCTTGTCTGGCGCCTTGACGATAAATGCTGCACTTTCCTTTACCACAACCCAGTGTCAGTAGATTGGCTTTACTGCATATGCAGGCGAGTAGAGCCGAGTTTGGTTCGGTAACAGAAGGCCCTCCCCCAGTCCAGCCTCCAGAGCAGACAGCACCTGCTGGCCGCTGACTGCAGCTCCGTGGGACCTTGGGCGGAGGCCCACAGCCAAGCCACCCCAGACTCCTGTCCTCAGGGGTATCGATGACGCCTCCAAGTTTCAGGGAATGTGTCACGCAGACATAGGCAAGTAATACACTCAGTGTTTAAGTCACAGGAGACAAAAGGGGCATGTGACTCAGCGGTAGGAGGAATGAGCAGCCCCAGAGGGGACGAATGCACCCCTGTACCCACTCTAGGGCGAAGCTTAGTGAGTTTTCAATTTTACAGAGGTCAGTGGCATCACAAGAGATCGTCGGGATGGACCTTGCTGTCTATTCAGGCACTAAGTCTGTTTTGATGAACTTGGTACAGATGCCAGGTTGACAGGGTGGATGGCAGTGGATTTCTGCTGTGTCCCCTGCCTGAGCTGCATTACTGCCCTTTTCTGCACAGCCGTGGGTTGGTTTGATCCCTAAGAGCAGTCATGGCCAGGATCGGAAGGCTTCAGTGGAAGGTCGGCCCCAGGCACAGGCTGTCTGATCTGCTGGCGCACCTCGAGGGCGTGGGTGGTCAATTCAGCACCTGCCAACTCCTCCCCAGGCCCCGACTCCTGGGCCAGGTGTGTGTTCAGCTCCTGAGGAAGGCCTCCAGCATCTCCCGCAGGGCACCTGGCGTTGAAGCTGGAGGCCATGGCTGTGAGATCACCCTGGAGGTTCCCAGCAGTTTTCCAGGTGTCCTGCTTCTCCACCCAACGTCCATCGCTCCTTCCCGACAGGCTGCCTGCTGACCTCAGGCGCCACCAGTAGACACGGAAGCCAGAGCCCCCCGTAGACTGTGTCACCAGCTCCCACGACTGCATCAGGGCAAATTCTTATAATAAATCCTTTACATACATCTCCCGGTGGCCCTGCCTCTTTGATCAAAGCCTCACACAGCCCTCATCCCTATACAGTGAAGCCCTATTCTTCTCGTCCCAAAGGAGAAGAAAGGTGCTCTCCGTGGTGTGCAGCCACCACCAGCACAATGGTGACAATGTCTGAGGTCAGCCAGACTTTCCGCTAAAAGAATCGCACAAGGACACCCCATGAAATTAATAGAAATTGGCTCTGACCTTTAGAATGCACAGCCTAAGGTCCCTGAACCAGGGGAGAAGATGCTCTGTGGTCGCTCTGCTCATCAAATCAAGACGGCAAGGGCTGGGCTTGGTGACTAGAGCAGACATGTGTGCAGGCACGCACACACACATGCACGAACACACACAGACGCACACATACAGAGACACACCAAGACACACACGTACATAAAGATAAAAAAGCTAACTGCAACCCCATTTTAACCCAATGCCAGGAAAATCGCACCTCGAGGGGATCCCGGTGGACTCCTGTCTTTCTTGTTGGTTTTCTGAGACTTCAGGAGGAGAAAAGGATCTCAGAAAATATTATTTCTTGCTGCCATTGACAGACAGTGAAGGTGAGACCAGAATGGGGGAGGTCTTAGTTGGGTGGTGTGTGCCACGTGCTGGAGTGTGGGGTTTTATGGGCACGCTCTTTCCTCCTGGGGCCCACAGTGCGGGCCCACACCTCCGGGGGCCCGTCTGGGTTGCCTTCTCTGCCCCCCAGCTTCCTGCCCAGGACATGGATGGATGCTCTAAACCACAATGGTACAGATGTCCCCGGCCTGGGCCATCGCTCCATCCCAGCAGCTCCTTCCACAGCCCACATGGAGACAAGGGAGGCTGGCCCAGAAGCATATGGTGGCCCCGTCTGTCTGGGCACGGCTGTCACATTTCAGCGGCCGGCTGGCCCAGGGGGATGGGGAGGTTGCAACACAGCACTGTGGCCGTGGCCATGGAGAGAGCACAGAGCCGGGATCCAGGATGTCCCGGGGTCGCCAGGGGTCATTCTGCAGGTGCCACACCTGTCAGTCAGCCCTGCTTCCCACGTGGGCCCTGGGCACCCAGAAACCTCACTTATCGCCGCATCCAGAATCAATTTCACTCATAATTTATCAGCGTGCATGCACCTCCATTATCACGCTCCACGTGAAACCCTGCAGTTAGTACAGTATGAATCTGCAGGCTTGTTTAAAGCCAGATGGACAGAGCAAAATACGTGTTTACAGTTAAGGAACCATGTTTAATCTTCACCTTCTTCTGACACCATCTCTTCCAGGTGACAGAGGCCGGAGCTTGGACCCATGGCTCTCGGCCCTCAGCTCTGGTGTCCACCAGCCTTTGTTCCAGCAAAGACCCCACTCCAGCCCCAGGCCCAGGGTCACGTCAGAGTGTAGATGAGACAGAGCATGGCTCCTCCTGCCTTTCTTACTCTGCCAGCTACCCTTCCCAAGGTCAGTGTCCTGGGCACACTAGGGCACAGACACATAGCAGGTCCCTAGTAAAGCAAGTCCTCTGGCAAACCTGACTCAGCCGGGGGAAGCCAGCCCTGCCCAGCCCAGATGACTAGTAGAGAAGGTGCTGCGTCCTCAGATAACAGGCCCTGACGGGGCCGATGGATGCAAATCTCCCAACCCACGAGGCTTATGTGCCAGAGGCAGGTCTTCTGTCCGTCTCCTTCACTCCTGTTTCCCCAGTGCCTGGCATGGGAGTGGTATGTAATAGATATTCATTGAACAAATGAACTTGCATGAATTTTAATAAAAACTCTGCCAGAGTCAGTGTTGCTCCCAGATTCCGTTTCTCCTCCTGACACTTGATGGTGGTTCAGTCAGAACACACGCTCCACCTTTTTTCATCCGTCCGTCTAGCAACGCACTCCTAAAGGATTTATACAGCCACAAGTCCAAAAGGAGGGGCCATCTGAATGCCTGTGGTCGGTTTTTGTGTGCTGCTCTTTCGATCCCCCAAGGAGAACCCCAATTAGTGGACTGGAGGTTCTTCTGCCTTGAGGACTTAGGCACTAAGCACTCAGGTTGGTCCTGAGGTCGTAACTTTAGCTGAAGGATTGAGAGCAGTGTAGGAAGTAACTGGTGGGTTTCGTTTGAAATCTTGAGGAGGCAAGGACAGAGGAGGGTAGTGGGGGAGCATGGGGAAGCCCAGGAAGAACGAGGGGCTCTGGAGACTCGTGGTTGCTGAAAGATTTGTTGACAGAGTGAAGGAAGACTTTGTTTTGGCACCATTTAAAAATAACCACAGGGGCTTCCCTGGTGGCGCAGTGGTTGAGAGTCCGCCTGCTGATGCAGGGGACACGGGTTCGTGCCCCGGTCCGGGAAGATCCCACATGCCACAGAGCGGCTGGGCCCGTGAGCCACGGCCGCTGAGCCTGCGCGTCCGGAGCCTGTGCTCCACAACGGGAGAGGCCACAGCAGTGAGAGGCCCGCGTACCGCAAAAAAAAAAAAAAAAAAAAAAACCACAGTGCCCACCGAGAAGATTATCCTTAAAGCAGAAAGACTGGATGCTTTTTGCCTAAAATAAAGAACAAGACAAGGATGTCCGCTCTCACCACTTCTATCCAGTGTTGCACTGAAGGTTCTAGCCAAAGCGATTAGGTAAGAAAAAGAAATAAAAGGCATCCAGAAAGGAAAGGGAAAAGTAAACGATCTCTATTTGCAGATGACATGATCCTGCACGTAGAAAATCCCAAGGAACCCACTACTACAAAGACTGGTAGAACTAATAAGGAGCTCAGCAATGTGGCAGGACGCCAGATCAATATATATCAATGATACTTCCATACACTTGTAATGAGCAATCCACAGGTGAAAATAATTCCATTTATAATAGCAGTAAAAGGGGTAAAATACCTAGGGATAAATTTAGGAAAAGAAGTGCAAGACTTGTACCTTGAAAACCTTGTTGACGGAAGTTAAAATTAAATAAATGGAAAGACATTCCATGTTCTTGACATGAAAGACTTACTGTGGTTCAGATGACAGCACTCCTCAAGTTTACCCGCAGAGGCAAGGTAATCCCTATCGAAATCTTAGCTGGCTTTGGTTGTGTGTGTGGAAACAGACAACCTGATCCTAAAATTCACGTGGAAATGCAAGAGATCCGGAATAGCCAAAACAATCTTTAAAAAGAACCAAGTTTCAGGACTCACACATCCTGGTTTGAAAACCTCCCATAAAGCTACAATAAAGAGAGTGTGGTTCAGGCAGAAGGATAGACATATAGGTCAATGGAATAGAATGGAGAGTCTGGAGACAAACCCTCACGTTTGTGGTCAGTTGATTTTCTATCAAGGGTACCAAGGAAATTCAGTGGGAAAGAATAGTCTTTTCAACAAACGGCCTGGGTATCCACATCTGTGCACAAAAATTATCCACACGTTAAAAATTATCTCAAAATGTACTGAGACCTAAATGTCTATGAAACTCTTGGAGGGAAGCATAGGCATACATCTTTGTCAGCTCAGACCAGGCAATAGTTCCTTTGACAGGACACCAAAAACACAAGGAACAAAAGGAAAAATACATAATTTGGACTTCAAATTAATAACTATTATACGTCAAAGGACCCAAGAAAGTGAAAAGACAACTGACAGAATGGGAGAAAATATTGGCAAATCATATATCTGAAAAGAGGCTTGTATCTAGAATATATAAATAACTCTTACTACCCAATAATAGTAAAAAAAAGAAATAAAAAATCCATTTCTTTTAAAGGGCAAAGGACATTTCTCTAAGGAATATATACAAATGGCCAATAAGCACATGAAAAGACACTCAGGATCGTCAGCCGTCAGGAAAATGCAAGTCAACACCAGAGTGGTATCATGTGATCCCACAATCCCACCCGAGAGATGTAAAAACATGTGTCTGCTGGGTCAGCACAGATGTGAGGGGCCCCAACCAAAGGCCCCAGGTCATGGACTCTGGGGTCACGGTTGGGGGGCTAGGAGTGGAGGGAGGGGTTTTGGTTCAGGGTCAGAGTGGGGCAGGGGGATGTGTTCAGGCTCCCCTTCCCGGATGGGGAAGTCTGGGCAGAGAGGCCTGAAGAGGACACCTGCCCAAGGCCTCAGATGACAGGACTAAAGACTAGGGTGTCAGGCTAGGGGCGCAGGTACGAGTGAGCAGGGTGACTGGGGGTCTGAGCCCCTGATGGCAGCTCCCCAGAGACTGCGGTTCATGGCCGTCACGAACTGTGGGACGGGGGGTGGCTCCCCTGTGGGACCCCCAGGCAGAGCCTCTGTAATCAGCCACGCTTGGGCTCCAAGAATCACACACAGGAGGCTTTAAAGCAGGAGCTGAGGTCCTCAGTACAGCAGCAGCGTCCACAATTGCCGAAACGTGGAAACAACTCAAATTCCATCAACAGACGGATAAACAAATGTGTAAATGCGTACAAAGGAATATCATCCTGCAAGAAAAGGAACAAAGAACCGACACACACTGCAACGACGGACCTTGAAACCTTTATGCTGAGTAGAAGAAGCCAATCACAAACGCACACGTTGTGTGACTCTGTGTATGTGGTGTGTCCAGAACAGGCAAATCTGTGGAGACAGCAAGCAGATGGGCCATTGCCTGGGGCTCGGGAATGATGGCCAAGGGTACAGGGTTTCTTTCAGGGGTGATGAAAATGTTCTAAAACTAGATTGTGCTGATGGCCGCACCGCTCTGTGAATATAGAAAAACCATGGAATTGTACCCTTTCAATGGGTGAATTTTATGGTATGTGAATTATATCTTAATAAAGCAGTTTTTAAATGACAATGACCAAAAAAGACTCGACACTTACCCAGGGCCAGAATCTCAAATGACCAGTGGAATATAAAAGTGAACGTGCCGGTCAAAGCAAGCTCTCTCCATAAGCAAGATCCTGCTGGTGGGTGAACAAGGATGATATTTACATTAAGTGTGCTCTGTTTTCCCTTTTTTTTTTTTTAGGCATAAACAGACTTTTTTTGGCCATTTCTTTAGCTTTTTAATGACAAATAATATAGAACAGAGAAGTTAGCATAGGTGTACAACTCCCTGCAAATTCATAAAATGAACAGTGTATTTCACATCTAGATCAAGAAACAAAACATTGCCAGGAACACAGAAGTTCCTCTCATGTTTCTTTTCCAGTCACCACTCCCTCAAAGGTAGCCACTGTCCCTGATTTCTTTCTTTCTTTTTTTTTTTATTCAAACAGAAAGTCACAAAAATTATAATCATCTTTAACAGTTCACTCAGTTCCATGTAATTAATTTTTTTTTCATCTTGATCTTTTGTTAGCACTTTTATGAGTTCATCCGTTTTCCATTAGAGTTCTGAAAATGCTTATTCATTCAGTTCAGCAGTAGAGTCAGTTACCAGAAACCTGTACTTGTCAGTCTCTTCCATGAATTCCTTGAAGATGAAATGCTTTTATAGGAACATTTTTGCAAAAGCATCAGAGTACACCCAGAACTGTCTGTAAATGACAGAAGACTTAAAAATGACCACAGTTAAAGATTTGACGGAAGTTCATAATAATGCAATTGTAAGGAAATTTAGTTATTTCTGAGATACACATTTTGTAAAAATTGAGGAAAAGTTTACGTACCAAAAGCAGCACAGATGTTGATTGACTACATTTTGACAATTATGGGCACCCATGTGAACACCACCCCAAATTATGGAATATTCCCATCCCCCCAGAAAGTTCCCTGGAGCGTCTTTCCGGTCTCCCCCCCTGCCCCCCGCCCCAGGGATACCCTCATTCATCGTCGGCTGTCATTATCATCCGTTGCTCCTGTTCTTGCGGGGGCATCACACGGGAATTCACATCGGGCACGTGTTACTCTTCATACAGTTTGGGAGTTCATCTCTGTTGCTGGGTGTTCCTTTTGTTTGTTGAGGAATATCCCACAGTAGGACCGTATCCCAATTTGCTTATCTGCTCTTTGTGGATGGACACTCGGGTTTCTCCCATTTGGGGTGATCACGAACAGAGTCGCTGTGACTATTCCTGCCTGTGTCTTCCCACCGCCCTCGTTCTCACCTCCTGGGTGGACGTCCGAGTGCCCCCCCCCACAGTGAGTGCCTCAAGGGTGGGCCCTCTCTGGATCTGTATCTCCAGAGCCTGCTTGTGCATTTCTTCATCCCATGAACTTCTGCGTGATGCTTTCCAAGGACCAGGAACTGGGTGGACCAGACCCTGCACTCAGTCTCAGGGGGTTGGGAACGCAATGAACAAGGAAGAAACAAACACGCAATAAACACGAGTCTGTGGGGAAAATGCACAGGGATTGGGGCAAAGGGAAGCTGCGGGTAGAGTGGGGATCGTCCCACGGTAAGTCCCAGGGAGGCGGGCCCACCTGTCCCCACACCCGGTCCGGGACCCCAGGGTCGGCACTACCGTGTCCCTGCTTGGTGAACTGCCCCCTGTGCTGACTCGGGGCTGAGGAAACGGTATTGGAGGCTGCACCCCGGTGCCTGGAGGGCGGTCTGTGCATCTATGGGTTGCAGCCCTGTGACCCCAGCATCCATCATCAGGCCCACCCAATGGGAATTTGGGGATGTCACAGAGCGTGAGAGAAAGAAAGGGAGCCCTGTGTCCAGCCCAGACGTCGATCGGTGAGAAAAAGGAACAGCCGCCTACCCGGAGAGCTATCGGCGGCAGAAGAAGCAAAACCCCTTCAAGTGGGGAACTGGCAGCTGGCCCAGGGCTCCCAAAGCCCCTCAGGTGACCGTTTCCTGTCTCTCCTTGTCCTCGGCCATCGTTTCAGCCCTCAGTCCTGGAAGGTGAGGAGGGAGAAAGAGGACAGCCCCCATCAGCTCTGGGCACACAGGAAAGCAGCCTCAGAAAGCCGTGCACCCGCTCGCCCAGATGTCTGAGCATCTCCTCCCACCCGGGGACCACGGATGGGGTCGGCGTGGGAGGCCCAGACCCCAGCCCTCGTGCCCGGCCGCCCGCGGGAGCCTCTCCAGCCGCACTCCCCCAGCTGCAGCCTCTCTACCACCGAGCCTCCCGTGGGGCTGCGCCCCTCCTCAGCAGGGCCTTTGGCTCCAGGGCTGTCTGCAGAAATGATTTTCGTTGTTGCTTCAGCCATCTTCCCATACAGTTTGGTGCAGGGCCTCCAAAAGGCACGCCACACACTGGGTGGATTTCTAGGGAATCCTGTCACCGCAGAACACGGTCTCAGCCCCAGTGGTAGTGGAGGGGGGAGGTAGGGTGGCCTCTGGTGATATCATCTGCTTCCCTTATTTACAGACTCTCTGAACACGTCGTCCTCACTCAAGGGCAAGGCCAGTGGCAGCTTCACGTGGCCGTGTGGAGTGGTGCGGGGACGCCCCTGGGCAACCACAGCCAAAGTCAGACCCTGGTCTCACTCGCCCCACCTGAGCAGCCGCTCCTGGACTCGAGGAAGAAGCTTCCTCCCCAGGTCAGGAATGCTGTCCCATCACGCAGCTGGTCACTATTAACTTTTTTTTTTATTTATAAATTTATTTATTTTTGGCCGCGTTAGGTCTTCGTTGCTGCGCGCGGGTTTCTCTAGTTGCAATGAGCAGGGGCTGCTCTTCGTCGCGGTGAGCCGTCTTCTCACTGCGGTGGCTTCTCTTGTTGCGGAGCACGGGCTCTAGGCGCGCGGGCTTAAGTAGTTGTGGCTCACAGGCTCCAGAGCACAGGCTCAGTAGTTGTGGCGCACGGGCTCAGTAGTTGTGGCGCACGGGCTTAGTTGCTCTGTGGCATGTGGGATCTTCCTGGACCAGGGCTACGAACCTGTGTCCCCTGCATTGGCAGGCGGATTCTTAACCACTGCGCCACCGGGGAAGCCCACCATTAACTTTTAATGTGACCTTGGTGAACTGCACCTGGCTGCTTACAGGACCCCTCGGCCAGGACCGACCCTGTGCGTGGGCCCGAGTAGATTCAGGGGATGAGCGGGACCCGGCAGGCGGATGCTGCCCTGGGAGATACCCTCCAGGGGGCCTGTCTGCGGTTGGTGATGGGCCCCTTGAGGTCCCAGGGCTCACACTGGGGACACCAAAGCAGGTGATGGAGGCGAGGAAGCCCTCAGGGGGCACTCGGGGCTAACATGTGACCCTCACGACCACCTTCCTGGGGAGGGCTCAGGCCAGACGTGGCAGAGAGGGCAGCCGACTGACCAGAGGCCACGCTGTGACTCCGTGGCCCCTGTCCATGGCCTTTGCGAGTGCCATGCTAGTTTTCCAACAGCTGCCCGAGAATGCAGGTCAGCTGCAGGTGTCAGTGTGGCAGGAAGAGTCTTCCAGCACATTCCAAGAAGTCAAAGCCCCCTGCCCTGCTGAGTGTGCCCAGAGACTCCAGGTTCCGGGCGGGTCTCTGGCATCTGAATTGAAGAAATCTGTGGGGGATTCTGACCCATGCAGGCAGCTGACCAGCACTCCAAGCGCTGGCTCTCGGTCTGCGACCTCCAGCCTGCTTCCCCACAGGGCTGTTGGCGGGGGCGGGGGTGCCGCACGTGGCGGATCTTTCTGAAAGCTGCAGGCAGGTGGGTGGTTATCACCACGGGCCGCGCAGTCCACCCGCCCCCAGCGTCCTGGGAGACAGATGGCGGAGCCTGTGCTGAGTGAGGCGGGAGGCTCTCCATCCCGCCTGGAGCCCGGCCTCCGGGGGCCGCTGAGCCTGTGTCCCCACCAGGCACAGGCCGCTCCTGGGCACGTGGCAGTGCTGCGGGAAGGAGCCTGGGTCTGCCCGGCCTGGACAGGAGGCTGCTGCTAGTGCATGGGGCCCGGGCGTGTGGGTGTGTGTGAGCACGTGTGTCTGTGCCTGTGAGTGTGTGCGTGCAAGATGTCCCTCCAAGGAGGGTGGCAGGGTTGGCAGACGTGCACAGCCAGGTGTGAGGGCCCCCCCATCCCTGCTCCAGCCCTCGGGGTGCTGGTGCAGCCTTACCAGCCTTACCAGGGTGAGCTCTCCGAAGGGCCTCTCAGTTCAGGGCTGGAGCCAAGTTCATTTCCCTTTCTCACCCATCAGCACCCAGCACTTGCACTGTTGTTGAACTGGCAAAACCAAACCCAAGAGTTAGAGGCAGGAGTTCCAGACGGTCCTTTCGATCACCAAGGACGAATGCCAAAAACGAGGCGTTAGAACAAAGGGCTGTCTTAGATCAGGTCAGGAAGGGCCCATCCTGCTGCAGACCTGGAGGAGGGTCCCGAGGACCGGCTGCCATTCGGGGGCCCCCGGGAGACCCTGGGGTGGGACGCGATGGTGACCCCAGCCCGACCCAGTGCTGGTTCCCAAGCCACGGCAGAAGTCAGACACCACAAGTCACCTCCCACCTGCCCAGCCATGGCCACCAAACAGTGGCTCCTGTCCCCAGAAGTGGTCCAGCCACGCTTCACGGACCCCAGACCATGATGTTTGGGATGACTAAGCAGTGGGACCCCAGAAGTGCCCCCCAGTACCTCCCCTCAGGCCCCCAGCACGCGTCAGCGGCTCTGCCTCTCCCCAGACAGCGGTCCAGGCCGGGGTGGGCGTGAAGTTTTGCGCTGGGGCCTGAGGCAGGCCTGGAGGTCATGCCTCCTGCAGTGGCCTATTTGGGGAGCGGGGGACTCTGAGTGGAGAGAGGCAAGCAGAGGGGAGCCTGCACGTGCGCCGGAACCCTCAACAGAGCCACGCCCCCTCCCATCCCACCAGGCGCCCACCTTCCAGCCACGAGTCCACATCTCCTGAACCTGGCTGCTTCTGGGGCGTCTGTGACCCGGGCCCCAGGCCAGCTGGGCCTCTTGCAGACCATGGAGGGGCGCTGGGGCAGAGAGGAGGAGAGGAGCTCCCCCGACCTGCGTCGTGCTCCCTTGGCCCTCGACAGCTTTCCCAGGAGCAGGCTCAGCCCCGCCCCCAGGCGGGGTGAATGGAGGGACTCCTGGCGGAAATCAGGAGCCCCTGCGTCCAGCCAGCTGGGCTGAGTCGATCCCTTTCTCCCCTGTGCCTCGGTTCCCCACTTTGTGGAATGAGGGTTTCCGTGCTCCCTGAGGTCCAGGATCAGATCTTACAAGTACGAGGGCAGGGCCAGGCCACCAGCACCAGAAGCTGGGCCAGGTGTGGCCTCCTTGACCTGCCTGGCTTTCAGGTTCCCCTCCCCCTTCCCAAGCCCCACCTCCCACCGCTGCCCGTGCCCACCCACCTCCTGCACAGCAGGCTCCCAGGCACCCCAGCGCCACCTGCCGGGCAGGGGGCCCGCGACACTCACACTCAGGTGGGGTCTGCCTCCTACAAGGGGGGCTGGAAGGGCAGTGCTGGATCAGGGCTGGGGCCTGGGCCCCGCAGGGGCGTGCTGTGTGTCCACAGACGGCGGGCAGGGCAGGGCAGCGAACAGAAGCAGGCGAGCTCGGCCTCAGGCCAGGCGGAGCTGCCTCTGTCCACCGAACATCTCTCAAGACTCTGGGCCTCAATTTCCTCATCTCGGCCCACAGGGCTGTTGCGTTGGGTGAGGTGAACAGGCCCACATATGTGTTCGTGTCTCTGTCCCATCCCTACCTGCGCACGGGGCCTGGGGCTGGGGACCTGGCATCCAGCACATTCCTCCAGAGAGCCGGGCAGAGGGTGTGGGGAAACTCTGAAATGAATCCGTGCATCAGTCCCAGAGAGAGGCTGAGCCAGCAGTCCTGGGGACTCACTTCCGAAATCAAAGAGCTGGACGGCTCGTGGGCCTCTTGGCAAAGGCAGCGTGTGTGCCTGGGGGCGGCGGGCGGCCCGGTCCCACGCCAGCCTGCTTGCAGCTCTCCTCCCCTCTTTTCCCATTCAGTCCCGCTAGCAGGGGAAGCAATGCTGGGGTCAGGCTGGGGCTGGGAGAGGCAGCGGCGGGGGCCGTGTCGGCGGGAGGCCAGGCTGAGCTCGCAGAGAGAGGACGGCTCCAAAGGCAGAAGTCCTGCCACACCCTCGGTTTATTCCTTTTGTCAGAGTCCCGTCTCTCCGCATCCCTCCCCAGCGCTGCCACAGAAACAGGGTCTCCATGGGACACCTTATTCCCACCTCCCTCGGGAGGGGCTGTGGGCTGGGAGGGGAGTGGGGAGAGTCACAGCCCCAGGCCCGGCCCCTGGAGCCCCAGAGCCTCAGGTGATGAGAGCTCCGCTTCCCTGGCTCCCGCCCCAGCCTCAGTGAACCACAGAGCCTCACCAGTCCCAGCTCTTTTCTCATTGGGAAGGGTCGTCTGGGAGCCCAGGCCCAGGTAAGATCCCAGCAGGGGTCTCATTCCTTCTGGGTGGCAGGGGGAAGTGAGGACAGGACAGGTCCTCCACCCATCTGGCCATCGCTCCCCTGGGCAAGGCCAGGTCAGAAGACAGAGGCAGGACAGACCTGGGCGTGAGTCCTCTGCCAGCACTGCCCACTCGAAGGCCAAGGTCACTCCTCCCTGGGCCCCAGCTTCTCGATGGCCCCACGGGGACGATTTGGGACCATGACACAAGAAATGTCCCCCCAGGCCTGAGGTGGGGCTGGGCCCTCGACGCCGTCCGTGTCTTAGCTGCCTTCAACAGGTAGTTGTCCACCGGGTCAGCTGCCGCGGGAGCACGGGTGGCCATCAGGCAGAGCTTCTCCCCCTCTGACGCGGCACACGCCGAGTACCTCGCTTACCTACCCCTGCGCCGCGGGCCTGGTGAGATCCGGCTGCTGTCATCCTCATTTCCAGGCCAGTTCCCACGCAGGGATGTGAGCCGGGCCAGCGGGGTCTGTCTACCCAGGATGCCCATGGCCTCCATTTCCTCCAGGAAGGACCCAGGACTGCGGTGCTCCCACCTCCCTGAGCCGTGCCCAGCACCCCCGGGAGAAACACTGCTTCCCAGGATCTGGGCGAGGCCGCCTGTGGGCTTGTCGGGTCGGATCCTGAGCAGATTGTGGTCGGAAACAACGTATTTGGAAAAGAAACTCCAGAAATCTGCTCTCCACTTCAGTCTCCCCCGTGTAAAAGGACCAGCTTGGGCCAACAACTTCTGAGCTCTGAGGATGAACTCTTTCCTCTTGGAAGTTGCCCAGAGAAAACATCAACGAGAAGCCCTGATTCAGAGAGGACTTCCCCCCACCTGCACACTCAGAGCGCCCCCCACTCAGCCCAGCACTGGCTCTGGTCTGGTTCCTGTCCCGGCCTCCTCACGGGCCCCTTTCATTCACGGCAGGTGCAGGACCACGGCTTCATGCTCTACGCCAGCTGTGGGCAGGGGTGGGGAGTGTAAGAAATGTTTAATTTCTCCCTCCTTCCAAGAACTGGGGAAAAAAATATACGAATAATTCTGCCTTGAGCACTGAGAGAATAGTATTTACAGCCTCAGACTTTCACAACAGTTTGAATGCAAAGCCGGATGTGCTCTATTTACAGCAGTTTGTCCCAATTGGAAAGGAAGGCACTCGAGAGCAAAACAGTGCTTTCCTTTACACTGCTTCCTACGAAAATGGTAAGGCTGTCAGTGTTCCAAGGGAGGCTGCGAGCTGGAAATGCAGGTACCAGAGGAAAATAAGAACAGAGGCACATGCGAAGAACCCTCGATGACAGCCATGCGAGCAGAGCTGGGAGCTGGGTGGCTTTCTTTTTATGTAAAGCCGTGTCTGAATTGATTCCCACAGTCCTGCCCTGCCCCCAGAGCGTGGCCCCTTGGGGCTATTTCCACTGGGTACCCAGGGGGCGGGGTGGGCACGGCTGACTCAGTTCCCCTGCTCTCGGGAAGAGAACCAGCCTTTCTCTCCCCGGGGCTGAGATGATTAATGAACAGCAGAGGGGTGCTTTGAAGATGAAAAATACCTTCACCTTCCTGGGGATTAATCATCACATAATGCGTGTTCCGTAACTGTGTGGCGACTTAATTACCCGCAGCTGACGAAATGATTTTCCTTGTGTTCTCCTCTCCGGAGGGAAGCCTCCCACCGTGGAGCCTGCGGTACAGGTTCTCGGCAGAGAATCAAAGCTCTCTCTGCAGCCGCAGAAAAGCTCCAGGAGCCTTTTTATACGATGCAGCCTCGGAGCCTTCGGGCCTCGAAGGCTCCGAGAGGGCAGACGGGGAAGAGGCAGGAATGGCTCTTCGTAGGTGATGAAAACAGGATTGATCCTGCGTCCTCCAGAGCCGGCTGCAGAGTATCCTTGGCCCCTCAGAGAGCCCGTCCCAGATCGGACGGCGGGGGTGTCAGCGTGGACGCCTCCAGATTTGTTCCCCGCGTCGAGTCCTAGTTAAATCCCTCCAGCTAGAAGGGTCCATCCTTCGTGGATATCCTTAACACCTGCTAACACTTCCAGGGACCTCTTTCCCTCTCCAAAGTGCCCTGTCCTCTAGTTTATTGAAAAGAGGCATTTGAACTCGTCTTAAGATCAGATGGGACTTGAGGACTTGAGACCAAGGGAAGCAAGAGGGCCCCGTGAAGGGCAGGTTACATAACGGGCTCCAGCTCGGGGTCCAGGAGCCTGGCGGAGTCTCCATTTCTGATGGTGATGGGCAAGCAACCTCCCCCGACAGAGCCTCACTTTTGCCACCTGGAAAGTGGGAATAATCACAGGGTCCTCCTGACAGGTGAGCGATGCCCTCTGCAGGGAGCTCCCGAAGCGCCCCTTCTTCCTCCTCACGTGCCTGTGACAAGGCCCAGGGCCCAGTCCCGCCCTCTGTGAGCAGGACGAGGTCCCAAAGCCCTGAGAAGCCGCTGGGGCCTCAATGGACCCGTGCAGACAGACGTCTGACAGCTGGAGAAGCCCAAGGGCTGGATTTGCAGCCAGGGAGCAGCGCAGGGAGATGCTGAACTGACCGGCATAGGAACCTCAGCTCGTTCCTGTCTGGTTCCCGATCCCACCACATCTGTCACTGTCAACTCCAGGGTAGCACGGTGCAGCCCACACTCCCACTGACAGCAGCCCGCCCTAGCGAGAGCGTGAGACCTCAGAGGGACCACACGCACCCCAAACCGGCTCTCTTTAGCGGAGGGGGCCCGACAACATTCCAGAACCCCAAATGTACCCTGCACACTGCTCTCCTCCAACCTGTGGGGTCGGGGAAGGTAGAAGGGGAGCGAGTATTGGCCTAGGGTCGGGGAGCTGCCCTGATTTAATCAGTTACCTCCCCAATTTGACTGTTTAGTTAGTGGTAGATGTATGCTCAAAGGGGGGGGGGCAACACCTCCCTGGAATGTTCCGCTTATCGTGGACAGCGTGGAGATGATTTTAATCGGGTAATCTTTGGGGTCCTTCCAACTAAGCTAAACCAGAGAGATTTGATTGGAAGCAGAACTAACCTGAAATCTGAGCCTCAAAGATGCGAGTGACGGCAGGGCAGCAGGGAACAGCAGCTGCGTCCTGGAGAGGGTAAGACTCTTCCTCCGCGCAAAGCCACAGTTCAACGCCATGCAGCGCCCATCCTCTCCACCTCGGCTACCTCTGTGACCTCCACCAGGTTGCCTCTGGCTCCTCACATGTTGAATGCAGAATGAACTCCCCACCCCCTGCCAGGCTACAAAGATAAAGAACCACCATAGGGTCATTGGAGCCCTCCCAGCCAGCACACAACGAATGTCACCTACCATGGTGATGTCATCGTGGCTTTTCTTCACATCAAAGATGGTTGAAACGTGCCCATGGATAGTGCTACCAGCTGTGTGCCATCCACCCTGCAGGGCCCCTCTGTGTCCTCAGTGTGCCCAGGTGACCCGAGGTCCCAGGACCACTCCTGCCATCAGCGAGCTCACGGGGACCAGGGTGGCCCAAATGTCCTCTCCTTGCTGTCTGTGCAGGTCATGCAGTGATCAGGGGGCCACTCAGGCCTTGGTCCTCTCGCTTGAAGGAAACTTAAAATATCTAGATGTCTAGGCTGTCCTGGGATCCAGGACCTTCTCCATCAGGAATGGGAGTTGTTATGACCATGTCAGTGACGTTTCTAGGTAGGGATGGAGGAAACTGTTGTGTCCGATACCCAGGTGTGACTGACCCCGAATGTTACCTGAGCAGCTCCAGGTTGGCAACTTTTGAGAGAGGAATCTGCCTCCCTGAGAGGCTGGGGATCAGCAGAGGATCCCAAACTGTGGTTTTGGTTTAACCACGAGATGGCACAGGGACTGACATTCTGCCAAACTAAAAATCGTGAGACCCACACTGACCTGGTTTCAGTTCTCACTTGTTGTCCCTTTTGAAACAATTTGTGGGGAAATTGCTCAAATAGAATGCTTGCAAAACAGGTTACAACACGCTCACAGAACTTGCTAATTGGGTTTGGAAATTTCTAGGTGGATTCCTGAGCTTAGAGTGACCTGTCGTCTGGCTTGCCCAGGACCAAAGTGTTTCTGGGACCTGGAACTTTCACTGCTGAAACTGGGATAGTCCTAGGCAGATGGGACGGGTTAGTCAAGGTTCCCTATGGTGGCCACAGCTGTCTGTGCCCAGAAGCTCCATCGTGATGATTGGTCAATGGCCAGCCAATCAGAGGCTTCCCTGGGATTCTTCGCTTGGAGTTGCTGGGTCATGCTTTCTCTTGCCTCCCTGGTCACAGGCTAGGATGGTGGTGACTTATTTGTGACTGTGGCCATGTTCTCTCTGCCTCTGGAGGAGGAGAGAAAGAGCCCAGGCAGAGACTACGTGGGGGTAGTTGTGCTCGTTTGAGTCTGCAAACCCACCCACCTGCCCACAGCCATCACTGACATGACTAGGATCAGGGATACTGGGAGGATGTAAGGCAGAGTGGCTTGTCCAGGCCTAAGCCTGGGGCCGTGTGTTCCACTCCAGTGGGCAGAGAACTTGCTACCCGAGGTGACTGCATGGGAAGAGGGAAGCTGAGGAGACGGTGTTTACGTGCAATAAATGTTGAATTGCACCCAGTGCTTTTTCCATGGCAACGTGCATCCAGGATTAATTTCATCCATTTCACCCACATCTCAGTACCCTTCAGCAAGGTTAATCCTGTCCTAATGCAAGTTTAAACATTAAATCCACTGCGATGGACAAATGTCTTGGACAGCCTCATCACATTCTTTTATGCAGAGTAAATACGTTTGCACAACGGCTCCGGGAACAGAGCTCCAGAGCAGGTAACGCATGCGCTCAACACGGCTTCAGGCTGCTCTTTTCATGCATTATAGATGACCATCCCCATCCATCTCACCAGCCTTCAAATCAAGAGCAAAGCAGATTGCGTTCTGGTTCCTGGAAACAGGGAGCCATGAAAGGATTTGGGATTTTAAGAATGAGTTTCACTTAGGTGAGAACCGGTTCCCAGAATTTTCTTGTCTTTTCACAAGCTTTAAAAATATCCGCAAGAAGTAAACAACAGCCACAAACAAACAAGACAAAACAACTCCTGCTTCCGGATTTGTTTCCTCTGAGCGTCTGGAAGGTGAAATTGACCTCTATCCCTTGCAGATCAGGAGGAGGATACTGCGAGGTTTGCCTTCCCCACAGTGTCCTTGGGCTTGTAGACTCAGTTAAGATATTAAACCGGACATGGGCGAGCGGGGGTCTCCTGTGGAGCTGCCTCTGCTGGCATCCTCAGCCAGCAGCGCGGTGCACACTCCTCCAATCCCGGGACGCTGAGGGTTCTCAGGGGATGCTCTGCCTTCTGAGATACAAATTCCAATTTACTCTGACATAAGTGATCACCCTGCAAACTCTGGTCATCCATCTTCAGGCTCCGGCGGAGTCTGGCTGGTGTTATTATCTCTGGGAAATTAAAACGCCCGAGGGTGAGGATTACTTCCTGCCAGAGCCTGGGCATCCTGTCTCTCCCGTCCAACCTCCAGGCGCTGGGAGTGGGCAGCTGAGCTCCTCGGGATCCTGGGTCACTGGAGGCGGGGCCCGTGGAAAGCCCAGTGTGGCTGTCAGGCTGGGGGGCAGGCAGAGAAGAGGCTGATGGAGCTGGAAGGGAGACAAGTAGAGAGAAGGGTGACAAGTAGAGAGAAGGGCAGCGGGGGATGGGTGAAGAGGCCCCTGTGCAGAGCAGAAGGCCAGGGTCTCTCCCCAGCCAGCCCCACTGGGCGCAAGGGTCCCCCCACCCCCGTCTAGGTCTTTAGGGCCCATCCCCCATGCTCAGGACCTATGTGCCAGTGTCCCCGGTCCATCCCTCACCTTCCTCCCAGAACGAACCCTTTTTATGTTTCAACAGCTTTATTGAGATCTAATTCACATCCCAAAACATTCACCCTTTTTTTAAAAAATAAATTAATGTATTTATTTTTGGCTGCCTGGGGTCTTTGCCGCTGTGTGCGGGCTTTTTCTAATTGTGGCGAGTGGGGGCTACTCTTTGTTGCGATGCGTGGGCTTCTCATCGCGGTGGCTTCTCTTGTTGCGAAGCATGGGGTCTAGGCACGTGGGCTTCAGGAATTGTGGCTCGTGGGCTCTAGAGAGCAGGCTCAGTAGTTGTGGCGCCCGGGCTTAGTTGCTCTGCGGCATGTGGGATCTTCCCGGACCAGGGCTCGAACCCGTGTCCCCTGCACTGGCAGGCGGATTCTTAACCACTGCGCCACCAGGGAAGTCCCCATTCACCCATTTTAAGTGCACAATTCAACGCTTTCTGTGTATTCGCAGAGTTGTGCAAACTTCACCACGTTCCAGTTTTAGAATGTGGTGAATATTCTATAGTCTAGAATATTCTAGAATATTTTCATCACCTGCAAAGAAAGCCTGTACCCCTTCGCTGTCTCCCCTCTGTGCCCCCCGCCCCCACCCCTGGCAACCCCTGGCCAGTTTCCACGGACTCGCCTCTTCCAGACACTTTGTATCAGTGGAGTCGGGTAATTTGCGGTTTTGTGACTCGCTTCTCCCCTCAGTGTGTTTCGAAGGCTCATCCGTGCTGTATCGAGTCAGCACCTCATCCCTCTCTCTGCTCAAATAACGTCCCGTTGCATGGCTAGACCACAATTTGTTTACTCACTTACCAACTGATGGACGTTTGGGCTCTCTCCACCCTTTGGCCATTGTGAGGAGGGCTGCTGTGGACAGCAGGGTCACGTTTTTGTGTGGACGTCCGTTGTCATTTCCCCTGGGACGCACCTGGGAGTGGAATCGCCGGGTCGTGTGGTGGCCCTGAGCTCTGGGAGCTGCGGGCGGTGTCCCCGGCGGCTGCCCCGCTTCCCATCCCGGCCTCCAGAGCTTTGTCGTCCCACTTTGTCTCCCACCCTCATGGGGACGAGCCACCCGTAGGCTGGCCCCAATTCCTGCAGAATTTAGGGTTTTTACCCCAAGCAGAGTCCACATACAGGAGCTGGGAGACTCCTGCCTGTTCCGTGAGGCTCGAGCAGTGAAAGTATAACTGGGAGAAGGGCTGGACCCAGCTGGAGGCAGTCCAGGGATGCTGGCGTCAGCCTGCAGCAGCCGGGGTGGGCTGGGGTGGGGGGCGGGTTCCAGCTTCAGCACAGAAGTGTCAGAAAGCACGTCCAGTCCAAACACCCCCTGGCAAACAGGGAAACTGAGGTTCTGAGAGGGTGGGGGTGTCCCTGAGGCTACAGCCCAGCCTGAAGTCTCCTCGTCCTTTCCCGGACCAGGCTGCGTCGGACGCCACGGCCAGCAGGACCTGGGGTGGGAGCGTTCATCTGGCAGAGGGAGACCTGTCCTCCAGAGGCGTTTGCTGTCAGGGTCTTGCCTTTCATACTTGGTAGGTCCCCACCCTCGCCTCCCCAGGAGGAGAAACGAGGTGATGGCCGCTGAGGCTGGAAAAAAGTAAGGCAGAGTTTATTCCTTTGCTACCCTGACTCTTTGAACATGTGCTGCATTTCCCCAGCCAGAGCTGAGCTGCAGGTCAGGAGCCACCACCTGTGTGCCAGCACGTGCCGCTGACAGAGCACGTGCCCCGGTGCCAAGCAGGACCCAGAGGACTCTGCAGGAGAGAAGAGGGATTGGCTATGTTTGCACGCGTGCCTGCATCTATGTGCACGTGTGTGCATGGGTATACATGTGCATGGTGTGTGTGCATGAGTGTATATGAGCAAGTGTGTGTGCCTGCATGCTTGTGTGCGTGGAAGTATGTGTGTGTGTGAGAGAGAATGAGTTCTCATTCTAGAAACAAAGGGAACTGGTTCTTCTCAGCTCCATTTTTAGTGAGTCATTGCAGTTCTTCCTCGTTAAATCATCTCTCTAGAAAAAAGCCAATAGAACCAGCAGTCGTATTGGATATGTCTGCTGGACATACTGAACCGACAAAAGTCAATAACGTCTATTTTCACCAGTAATGATCAATTAGAAAATATAATTTTTCCAAAGGTGCCATTCATACAATAGGAACAGAAACCATAAAGAATCTAGGAATTAACCTAACCCAAACGTGAAACTCTGATAGGACCCTAATAAATAGAGAGACACCGTGCCCTCTGATGGGAAGACCTAATGTTATAAAGATGCCAGCTCTCTCCGAATTAACCTGTAAATCCAATGCAATCCCAATCAAATTTTTTTTTTTTGCAGAACTCAAATGTGATTTAAGATTTATGTGGAGGTATTAAGGCCCACAGATAGCTACTCCAACTTCATAAAAGAAGGGTAGAGTATGGACTGTCCTGTGAGATAGTAAGGCATCCTGCCAAGATGCAGGAATAAATGCCACGTGGTCTTGGCACAGAGCTGTGGACTGGAACCCAGAGTTCAGGGACACAGCCCGCCAGCCGTATGTGCGATCTTACTTCACCACAAAGGTGGCCCCGCAAATCCCATAGGAAAGGACGGTGGTTTGGTAGAAGGTTCCAGAAACTGGCCCATGAGATGGAGGATAATAATGAATCCCTGTGGGGGGTGGGGTGGGGGGAGGTTACCTAGAGATTAGGAGAACCACAGGGAATTAAGAGCCAGATGGGAGAAACAGGAGAATAAAGTTAGAAAATGAAATGCAGGAGATTATCTTTGGGACTTTTGGGGCGGGAAAGACTTCGTAAACCAAACTTTAAAAGCAAAAACGATAAGCTCGGAAAACTTAACAAGGACAAAGCTACTTTGATGAGCTTCGCTAAGGGGAGCTGACGGAAAGGGAGCAGATATTTGCAGCGTCTTAAACCAACACGTGATTCATGTCTGGAAAGTACAATGAGAAGGCAGTAACCTCAAGGCTATGGAAGAGCAGGTTATGTAAGAGGAAAGCCTTGAAGGTAAAGCGTCAGGACCGCAGGCAACCGTCAGAGCGCTGGGGAGTGCACAGGTGTGGGGAGTGGAGTGGCCAGTGTGGCCCCCGCCGGGGGCACGTCCCTTCTGAAGAACGGTCCCGTGCAATGCAGTCGAATTAAGGCTCCACAGACCACAGGGCCTGAAAATCCCACTCTTGCTGTGAGCACAGGACCCTGGGAGATTGCACAGTGGCCTTGGTGGCAGTGGTGGAGGGTGGGCTTAGAGGTCACCTGGGTGATCGCCTTGGGAACGATCAGGCAGGTCCTGATGATGAACACTTGGCAGTTGAAAGCCGTGGACTAAATGCAGATACATATATCAAGATGCATGTTCCTGAAACTCGCACAAACACACACACGCACGCACACGCGATGCCCACGCAGCTGACGGGAGAAAGTAGAATTCGGAATGAGCCCCAGTGAATGCCATTTACCAATGTTAAAAAATACACACACACACAAATACACTTTCCAAGAGCATCGTTAAAACCAAAAGATACCCCTGCTGGTACCTGAGGAGGAGAAGGGGGAAGGGGCGTGCGAAGGTACGCTCCTCGGGGGTTGGCCAAGAAATCAGGTCATCTTTAGGATTGGTGACACTGAAGAGGTGGTGATTCCAAAATTATGGGGTCTGGGGTGATTCTCCCTCCTGCCCCTGAAGGTATGTTTGGCAGAAATGTCCGCTGACATCTCTATGACTCAGGAAGGGGATGCTCTGGGCATCTAGCAGGTAAGAGGCCAGGATGCCATGCAAGGATGGTCCCCACGGCAAAACCGGTCTGAGCCAAAATGTCACTAATGCTGAGACTGAGTCTGCCTGCTCTAGGGGCCTTGTTCATGGTGGGGGAGGGGCTGTTTCCGGCCCGTGAGGGGTGGGAAAGAGAAAAACTTCCCTCTGACAGCTGACAGCCTGCCTGCAGTGCCAACTCCTCCCCCAGCCCCAGCTTTTCAAGGATGCTCCAGGAGTGTTCTTGGGAGGATCCCCCCTCTGGGGACCCTGGGCACCTCTGCCTTACCAGGCCCCTTCCTCCATAGAAAATATTAAAAATTATATTTTACAACGATGGAGGTTCAAAGATGAAGATAATCTGGGCCGAATTTTATTCATTTTTTTTTCTTCTGATTTTAAAGGAATTCAGAATCATTTTCGTGAGCACCTAAAACTGTCAATGGGCTGTAGGCGCTGTGCGCAAACGCCCTCACGGACCAGTGGGGGCCGCGTGTCCACATAGCCCTGCCCACCTGAGGGGCGCCGCCCTCCGGTCCTGGGTCTGTGCGCACAGCAGAGCGGGGGCCCCGGGGACACAGCTCCCGACACCCTCGACGGAGCAGCTGCCAGCCCAGCTGCCAGAGGGGCAGGGAGGGAAACTGTGGGTGGGGGGTTGGAGGTTCCAACAGCCACCAGCCAGCGGGCTCCACCTCCCAGGTTGTGAAACACCCACCACAAACTGAGGCCTGGCACAGGCAGTGGGGGGCGGGGGGAGGCCCTGGAGGGCAGCCCTGGAGCAGGCAGAGACGCGGCTGGGAGGGAGTCACGGCCAGCTGCGTGGGGAAATGCAGGCGATGCCCACGTCCCCGGTCACTGACCCCTCGGTCCGTCCCAGACCCCACGCTGCTCACTTATTATCCTCACTCCACAAGGTCCTCAAACCCACCCTGCTATCCTGAGTCACGTGACAAAGAAGACTCAGAGAGGTCAAGTGACTGGCCCAAGGTCACACCACTTGGGTCAGGAGAACCCAGGCCTGTGTGGTACTGCCTGGGGCACAGTTCAAGGCAAGCCCTGCGTTCTCTTCCCCCCAAATAGAAAATCCCCAGGCAGGTCGGGAGGGTCCCTTTCCTGGGCTCTGGGCTGGACTGGGGTCGGCAAGCAGCCTCTCCCCCAGCTGAAGGTCCAGGTGTAGATGGCCCTCACAGCCAAACAAAGGTGCCTCAGGGGGATCTCAGGTGTACTGTGTGCAGGACCCCACCAGGTCCGGCCGGCATGTGGCCCCCTTTCCTGCAGCCCTCCAGACACGAGTCCTTCCAGGAGCAGAAAGGAAGGAGGACTAGCTGAGAGACAGGGGACAGCCCAGCTCGGGGAACACGCCCTACTCCTGGGAGGGAGGGGCACACCCCGAGGCTGGCTCTGGTGGCCTGGAGTAGCCAGTTCTCTGCAGGGGCGGGGGCCAGTTTACACCTGTTCTCCCAGGTGCCCTGCTATTCCTGGAGACTCTTGCACAGAAAGATGGAACCTGCAAATGCTGTCGTTACTCATTGCATTTCCCCCAAAGACCCAACAACTCATCAACAGAAATCAGCAGTTTGATTGGACCCCCGTTGGCTCAAAGTCCTTTCTCTGCTGCATCCACCAGTCCTAAACAATGAGGTGGCACCCCGTGTCCCAGGCCCCACTGGAAGACCCACCCTAAATCAGACCCACCCTTCCCGCTCTGGAGCTCCTGAAGCTCTGGCGGCTGGTGTGGTCCTTTACCCCCGAGCCAGGACCTGGGTGGAGAGAGAGTATCACCGGGTGGGCTCTGACATCCTTCCTGCATCTGTGGAGTCACGTGCAAAGCCCTCAGGAGAGCTCCACTGTGCAGCCCCTGGTACCGGGATGGAGGGCAGGTGTGCGGGAGTCCCCGGCCCCCTGGGACCACCTCCCCTTAAATGCAGTGTAACGAGCCACACCTGTGCGGTGACAGCCGGCACCCCAGGAGCTGGGCAGGACAGGGGGCCCTTGCAAATCTCTGTGCTTCCTGGGGACGGCTGCACTGCTGCAGGAAGCAATACAGAATGATTGAGGCCTCTGCACGCTCCATTTCATTTTATTTAAACTTCCTTTCTGAAGTAGAAGATAACACCTCCTCATCAGAGTGCATGAAACGACCCAGATGAAGCCGGAGCCCAGCGCCAGCCTCCGAGCCCCTTCCCAATGCCAAGGCCCCCCTCCCGAGGGGGCTGCCATCCTGACTGGGGGCATACTTGCCCTTCTCTCCACATTCCACTCAGCAGGCACCCCCACTACGGCTGTGCAGAGTTGCCCGCTTTTGAAATTTACTTACAAACGCAATCAAACAATGTTTCTTCCCTCGTGTGGCTTCCTCTGCTCAGTGCCGTGTTCGTGAGTTTCCATGATGGTTCGAAGGAAGCAGAGATTTGTCCCGGTACCCTGTGCAGGTTTCTCTGGCTTGAACACCCCTCAGGCCAGGGGTCCATCCTGCTCTGGGTGGACATTTCGGTTGTTGTAGTTTGGAGTGGGACGCCGTTCTACGTGTCTCCTGTGCCTGGACATGCACTGCTGTGGAGGAGGACTGAGCTCCAGGCTGTGGGACGTTGAGCAGGTACACGCAGGCATGTCTCTGATTTCTAATAAAGTTGAGCACCTTTTCACTTTTCTATCAGCCATTGAAATATTCTCTTTTGGAAGTGTCTGTATAAGGCACTTTGCCGCTTTCTGCAGGAGTATTGATTTACAGCAATTCCTTATTTATCCTGGATACGACACTTTGTCACTTCTGCGTGTTGCAAATACCTCCTCCCCCCGCCCCCCGGCATGTCTTTTCACTCTCTTGGGGGTATCATTTGAGAGCCCAAAGTTCTTAATTTCAACGTCAATTTTCAGACTTTTCCATTATGTTTAGTGCTTTTCATTCCTACATTCACCAAGGTTATTTGATATCTTACAATGTGGTCTAAAACTATTCCCATTTGGGTCTATAATTCTGCCAACATTGATTTTTTTTTATGATTAGGGTCAGGTTTCATTTCTGGTTTTCCCACGTGAATACCCAGTAGCTCACAGTGTTTATTGAAAGTTTATTCAAGAAGCAGAGGGTTGGAGGAGGGATAGAGTGGGAGGTTGGTGTTAGCAGATGTAAGCTATTATATATAGAATGGATAAACAACAAGGTTCTACCGTATGGCACAGAGAACCATATTCAATATCCTATGATAACCCTCATGGAAAAGAATTTCTAAAAGTATATATATATATAAAACCATATCACTTTGCTGTACAGCAGAAATTAACACAACATTGTAAATCAACTATATTTCAATTTAAAAAATTTTATTGTTTCCCCATCGCTCTGCAGAGCCACCACTGTCACGCACCAAGGGTCCGTTTACGCCTGAACTTGTTTCTAGACCCTTTATTCAGTTCTGCTGGTTTAGTCTGGGTCCTAGAGCCGGTACCGCACCATCTCAGTGACTATATCTTCGCGACAATTATTGACCTCAAGCAGAGCAAGTCATCCTTCCTTGTTATAGTTCAAAACATCCTAATTATTGGCCTTTCAACTTTTAAACAAATTTCAAATTCACCCTGTCAAGTTTCCCAATAAAATGGGCATTTAATTGCTAATGCAGGGAATCTGCGTATCAAAGAGAGAGAAACTAAGATTTTTACAATATTGAGCATTTGAATCCATGAACGGAGAATATTCTTCCAATTGTCCTAATCTTTTTAAACATCACTCATTCCCATCTGACGGTTTTCTACTGCCAGATGGAGGACTAACGTGTATTTTGCTGGAATTATTCACAGTTACTTGATTTTGGTGTCACTATTGCAAATGTTTAAAATTTCATTTTGTAATTCTTTCTGGCTAGCTTTTAGGAACATAATTGGTTTTTACTAAGCTTATTCATTCTAAAAATTTTAATTTTAGATTCTCCTGAATTTTCTACCTAAATCATATCTTCTGAAAATAATAACGGCCTTGTACCTGCCTTTCCAATTCTTTTACATCATATTTGTTTTTTCTGCCTTACTGCACTGCCAGTGACACAATGTTGACCAGAAGTGGTCAATCTCTGAGGACGCTTTTCAATTTTCACCATTAACTATGTTGTTGTTTCAGTATCTGTAGCTTCTGGGGATCTGTTTCTATACTCTGTTGTTTCTATTTGTTCTTGTACATGTTGTCTTTTATCCTTATGAACCTGGTTATCTTTTATTGTGTTCTAATGTTTAATTTGGAAAATACATATATTTGCAGAAATCATTTAAATCCTGGGGTCATACTGTTCTCCTTCTGACAAGATTTGTGTTGGTTTCAGCTCGGAGCAAGTGGATACTAGTGATCTAAGGAAGACCTTATTAGAATTTCAGGAGTTGAGATTTTTTTTTCCTGGGACACCTAGATGTCTCAAAACCAGTTTGCAGTCCACATTAGGTCTACCTATTGATGATTCATCCTTATTTCTAGGAAGAAATGCCTCTGGATCCCACCCCAAATCCACTCCTTTGACAGAACACAGACCCCAAACTTTGACCTTCAATGCTGCAAAATTGTCGAGGTAACTGACCAGCTTCTCAGCTACCTTTGGGGGATTGGCAAAAAGAGACCCCACATGCTGGTTTCCCCTCTCCAGATCTCTGTTGCTCTCAAGAACATAGCAAAGGAACCCATTCCTACGTGGTTCACTTGACTATGCCTTCAGGCAAATCTCTTTTTTAATGTTTTGTCTGTTTGTCTTTATGAGGATAGATGGCCCCAAATACCTCACCTGCCGTTGTCAGAAGTCAAATGACCTTGACTGATCCTGCTTTAAGATATCTGAACTTGGCAGAGTCCTGCATTCTTTTGCATTCTTAGGCCCAGATACTCTTAGGAACATTAAAGTGACACCTGATTGTGCTGTCAACGTCTCACCTGCATCCGTTCTATTGGCAAAGTGAAGAAGAGGAAGCACCCTAGGATCGGGGTGGGGGGTTGTCACTGGCAGATGGGGCTGAAGGACAAAGACCAGCTGCCTCTCTCCCTGTCCTGACTAAGGCCAGGTGAACAGCCCTGAACGGGCCCCTCTCCAACAGATGAAATCCAGGCCCATGCTGGGGACAGGCTGCCCTGTCCAGGAGCTCAGGGAGGCTGAGCGGTGCCTGAGGCAATGCAACGCCTGAGGCAACACGACCTCTTGGTTCCCTCAGTCTCCGTGGGCTGGAGCCACCTCACAAAAATTTGCAAAGTCTAGTGTCATTCCAGTGCCCATAGAGGTGGTTGCTAAACCTCTGGTCAGGCCATCCCCGGCTTCTTTCCTAGTTGGACAGTGGGTGTGGTTGGGACACCAGCCCACGAACACTGGCCCGGAAAAATATCAAACCACAGAAGAGTTTCACGCTCAGCTCCTCCCCTCTTGTCCTCTTCCTACTCTCCTTAGGGACATTCTACACATCTGCAGAAGCCCTTTACGGAATGCCCACCACATGTCCCGGTCAAGGGCGATCATAGTACAAGATGTGGAGGATGGCCTCTGGGATCTGGGGGGAGATAAGACATAGCCTCGCCTTCTGGTGTAATGACCAGACCCAGTGGCCCTTGGAGCACTAGACAGACTCGAGGTAACGTCAAGCTCTTATTGTGTGACTTCAGTTTCTCCACCTGTGACATTTAGATAATAGTGTCTTCCGAATGGGGCTGACATAAGTAGTATTTGGCACACAAGAAGTGCTCGGAATTTTTTCTCTTCCACTGTGTTAAGTGCTCAAGGACTGCCTCAGTCATTAGAATATTCTGGAAGTCAGGCGAGGGAAGGAGCATCTCTAGCCAACGCCTCCTTATACCCCAGTCAAGGTCTCAGAGTGTTGTTTGGGTGTAGTTGGGTAATGAGGAGGGAGTCTGGGGGACTGGGCTTTCCTTAAGCCACAAAGAAGGCAGACCCTTTCCAACAGAGGGGTCCTGGGAGCTCTCTCGACTGGGAACAGAGTATCCTGCCAGGGGAAGTGAGCCTGATTCAGCGGGCAGCATGGTGGGGCCCAGCAGGAAGGAAACACCCTTTGCCATCACTGGTACCTCCTGTTGGTGTAACCAAAGAGGCTGCAGGAAGTGGGTGTCCCCCACAGGCTCAGGCAAGGGCTGGCTTCCCCTGCTCACAAGAGCAAGGTCAGAGACCAGAGGACATGGAGCTGAGTGGAGTGGCCGTGGCCCTGGGGCCCGCCGGCCAGCTCCTTTTACTCCTGTGCTTCAGGACCCTGGCCGCCCAGACTGCAGACACCTGTCCAGGTGAGATGGACCTGAATTTCCAGCCCCTCAGAGCTGGTAACTACCCACTCATTGACCACAAATAGTATCTAGGGTTAAACCCTCCGTAGGCATCTTCTTCTGAAGACTCAACAGCTCAACTTCATCTGCAGACTAGGACACCACAGGCCCAAGGTCACACAGGTCAGAGGGGGGAGAGCAGGAATTTAATCCCAGGTCTGTCCAGCTCTCAAGGCCGTGATTCTCCCCACGAGCTTCCCGGCCAGGTCTCGACGCTGCCACCTAGGAGGACCATGCCCATCACTTTCTCTGTCTTCTCCTGGACTTTTCAGAAAGATGTTGGAAGATGTTCTAATCCAAGGGCTCCCACGTTTACTTGGGGTTTGCTAGTGCAGATTTCTGGCTTTTACCCCAGAGAGTGCGATTCGGCAGATTTGGGTCTAAGAGGGGGTTGTGGTCTCCCTCCCGATCCCACGCAGGTGGATGGGGCCCACACCTGGCAAGAGGATGCCCCTGAGGACAGACCAGCCTCCCCCTGAGTGGAGGACGTATTTATGGGGGAAGCATAAGGTTGCCCCTGTGAGAGAGTCGCAGCTGGAGACAGACCCCGAAACGACAGTTGCCTGTGTCTCCGGTGAGAGCACAGCTGATTCCCACATCCTCTAAGTTGTCTCTCGTGACGATATTTCAGTTCTGAAATCAACAAAATTAACGATCTTTTTCTGAGAAGGAAATGAATCTCTGGTTCCAGTTCTACTGGAGTTTGCTCTGTGTCCTTGGATCAAATGTGTCCCCTCTCCAGGGGACCTACACAGACCCCTTCCAGTTCAGGAATTCTATGGTCAAAAGTCCAAGGTCTGGGGGTGAAAATGTTACTTTGACCCAGATTCCCCAAGTCATTTAAATATTTATTGTTGTTATTTAGTGAAAGCACTCACTGTTTATGAGGTTCTTTTAAAATGCCATGAATTATACTAAGAAGTTTAAATTCTGCATTATCTAATCTAATCCTCCCCACAGCCCTATTCCTGTTTTCACTTGGGCACCGAAGGGACAGAGCTCAGAGGGGTTGAGTGACTTGGCCAAGGACACACAGCACTGAGGCTCTGGGGAGGCTGGCTCAGGCAGGGTGGGCCACAAGGCCAGGGCTCTGCCCTGCATCACCTCCACACCTGACCAGTGCCCACCAGAGGCGGGAAACTCACCGCCAGGCTGACCCTTCATCTGAGAAGGGTGACTCGGGCCACAGCCAAGGGCCCAGGTCGAGGTCGCCGCGGGGCAGATCCCCGTGGCTCGGGTGGCCTGTTGCGGGCTCTGCAGGGCTCTCAGGCCCAGGACGAGCTCCCTGACTGGCGCTCTGTGTCTCTCTGCAGAGGTGAAGCTGGTGGGTCTGGAGGGCTCCGACAAGCTCTCCATCCTCCGAGGCTGCCCGGGGCTGCCTGGACCCGCAGGGCCCAAAGGAGAGGCAGGCGCCAATGGACAGAAGGGTACGTGCTTGCGCTCGGGCATGGGGGTCACTGAGCACCAGCTCTTCTCAAATTAGAGCCCGGGTGGGCACTGCCCCCTGCGGGTCTCAGGTCGGGAGCTTGGGTCACGACCCTGCTCAGAGCTGGCGTCAGGAGCAACCCCCGAGGCCCAGCGGGATCTGTCATTCCCTGAGGAGGGGGCTTGTCGCAGCTAGTCTATGAGCTCACATCGCGGTCCACTTCCATAGAACACCCGCTTCCCGGTCCTCGATCCAGCCCTGGCTTTACGTGGCCGTGGGCCAGATTCCAAGCCACGCGTACCTCGGTATTCTCACCTGAAAACTGCGGCCCCAGCGTTTTCTGTCTGTACCGCAGATGAGAAAACTGGGGCTCAGAGCAGTCAGCCATCAGCAGGGAGGGTGGGGCTGGACCTCAACGCAGTAGGAAGGCCCCCGAGCGCTCCACAGCCCTCCCGTCGACGTGGCGGCCCCCTTGTGGGGTTTCGGGCCCCGAGCCTGGTATGAAGGGCAGGTGTGCACGCAGCTGAGGGGTGAGTGCCCCGGACCTGTGTGTGAGTGGGTGCTCCAAGGGCTGCGGACACAGGGCCAGCTCGGAGGTCCCCAGCCTCTCACGTCCTGGGAGGCATCCAGCTCAGCGGCCGTGGGCACCCAGGGCAGCTCCTGGGGATGGGAGGGCTGCGTGTGCTCACCACGATGGGCTCCAGGCTGGGGGTCCTGCCGGGGGGACACTGGGAGGAGGGGCCGGGCTGGGGCGGCTGCCCACCAGTGGGTGTGGTTGGCCCGCCCCAAGCCGAGCCGGCGCCCCCTCAGCCCCACCCCACACACCCACACTCCCCGGGGAGGGCAGCCTGCCAGCAGACGCTCCTGCTGCCTTGACTGAGCCTGGGGCCGCCTCTCCTGACCCTCCCCTGACCCTCCCCTCAGGGCTCAGGAGGAGGGGCAGGGCCCTGGGTGGTCCTACCCCCTGCTCACATCAGTAACACAGACCTGGGAGGCCTCGTGGCTCCCGACCCCTCCTCTCTGGAGGTGGAGAGAGAACCACCCCAGAGGGAGGCATAATTGCGCCCGGCCGCCCCTGCGTCCAGGGCTGAGCACAGGGCAGGGCCCCGCCTCCCTCCCAGAGCCAAGGGGCCGGAGGGGCCTGTGTGACAGGGTCTCTGAGGACGTGCTCTTGGCCCCAGGCCCCCGGGGGGGCTCCGTGACGGTGGCCTGGACCTGGGCTGCTACACTGAGGTGGTCGGGGGCCAGATCGCTGCTGGTTCCCTGGAGCCCGAGCTGGGCGCGCCGGCCGGTCGGCACCGGGGGGCTGTGAGCGCTTTGTCCTCGCCGCCTGCTGTCCCCTCGTGCTGAGTCCCAGGGCGGTGATCCTGAGGATACCGCAGCTGGGACGGGAGGGTCGGAACTGTATCCTTAGGGCAGAGACGCTCAAGTAGAATTCTTCAGGTTGCCTTTTCCTCAATGATGTATCTTTGGAATTTACAGGAGAGCGAGGTTCTCCCGGAGTCCCTGGGAAGGCAGGGCCGGCCGGGCCCAAAGGTACCAAAGGTGATGAAGAGCTAGGACCCCTGAGCAGGACCCCGGGGCCTGTCTACAGAGACATGAGAGATGGAGACAGACAGAGAGCGAGAGGGAGGAGGTGGAGAGAGAGATGGGAGAGAGACAGAGAGAGGGAGGGGGGTCAAGTGAGAGATGCACCTGTCCTATTTCCTGTTTCCAAAGAGCTTCGAGACAGTGTGTGAACTGGGTCCCGAGTCCGGGGCCCCAGGTCCAGAGCAGCCTCTCATAACCCAGGGCAGAATCCAGGCCTCTGAGCCCCCCCACAACTCCCCCGGTTGAGACCCAGGCATTGGAAAAGCGTGGGCCGCGGAGCATGCGTGTGTGGTGCCCAGAGCCTCAGCCCCGCCCCCCATGCCCCAGCTCCCGAAGAAGTGAGCACTTGGGTGGTTTCCAGAGCGGAGGGTCGACGTCCACTGACCAGACGTGCTGTGCATCTCCTGTCTCTCCCCAGGAGACCGAGGGGAAAAGGGCGCAAGCGGAGAGAAAGGTGAGCCCCTCCGCCTCCCTGGGGTCACTGGGCAGGCTCTGCAGGGGACTGGGGCATCCAGAGAGCTCGGTCACGGCTACCACCATCTGGGGGAGGAACTCAGACCACAGCCCTGGCCCTGGCCCTGCAGCGGATGGGTGCGGGAGGAGGAGCCTCTGAGCCCGGCCTGCTTTGTCAGCGGCCGGTGAGCGCTCAAAGCCCAGAGGCTCCGGAGTTGGACCCAGGTGACTGGCGATACCGCTTTGCTACATGATTTTGGACATTTTGCTTATAATGCTCTGATTTATGCTCATTTATTTAAAAATTTGTAAAAGCAAGAAAAGGCAAAACGCCAAGACACAGTCACATGCTCTGGTTACAAATACAAAGTGCGAGGTTGGGGCCCAGACCCACATCCCAAATGCTCCCCAGTACTTTCCACAAGCAGAGGCTGTGCTGGAGACATGGGCTGTGGAAAGCGATAGGCCTGGGGGCGCTGCACCTCCACCGCCGTGAGCCGTGAAGCCCAGGCGAGGTGGCCGGCACGGCGGTCCAGCCACTGCCCCGCGGGACGGTGCTGGCCGCCAGCCCCCAGGCAGGCCGGATGCAGGGGGCGCCGAGCAAGCCCAGGGATGCTGAGTCTAGGAGCTGATCCGCAGGGCTGGAGGCTGAGGGTCCTGCAAAGAGCTGGATAATGGTTTCCTTTCTCCACGCTGTGTTCACGGAGCAACGGGGCTGAGGGGTGGGGGCGCTGTTTCCAGACGTGTGACGTGCATGTCCTCGCTCCCCACAACAGGAGAGCCGGGGCAGCTTCATTCCTGTGCCACAGGTGACTGCACACACCCCAACCCCCGGACCTCCGCCTGGACCTGCTCCTGCTGGGGGTGGGGGAGGGGGGGTCGACCAGAAGGCCAGCTGCACAGACTCAGGTTCCACCTTCCAAGGACAAAACCCTCTCTGCGCATATCTTACTCCCCACTTACCCGAGTGATAGGCAGCCATTGCCTGGATAACTCGAGTATATTCCTGGAGGAGGCCAGGTGCCCAGGAGACTAGGCGGGGGCAGCCCTGGGAGGTGGGGATGGCCAGGTCGACGGGGCCTGGCCGTCACAGTTGGGTGGCCTTGGGGGCCGCGTCTCTGTCCCAGGACTCAGAGCCCACCTCCCCCAGGCAGGTGTCCCTGCCTCTCCCTCCTGCCCCCTCCCCCCTGCCCCGCCCAGAGCTCCTGTCCTGGCGTCCATTCCCCGGCTTCCCTTCCCAGGACCTCGGACCTGTAAGGAGCTGCTCACCAGGGGACACTTTCTGAGCGGCTGGTACACCATCTACCTGCCCGACTGCCGGCCCCTGACCGTGCTGTGTGACATGGACGTGGACGGCGGGGGGTGGACCGTGAGTGTGGGGGACCCAGCGATGGCCGTGGGGTTCACCCAGTGATGGCCGTGGGGTTCCTGGGCAGGGGTGGGCGTGCCTGGGAGCCTCACCTGGTGGCAGAGCACTGTTTAGTGGCTTTTGTGAGACCGTCCACTCCTTCCGGGCGGAGGCTGCCCCTGTCCTTTCACCAAGGTCGGGAGAATCAGAAATGTCGGGGGGGGTGTGTGTACCCACATGGGAAGGAGTCCCGTGGCTCCGGGCTGTGGGCTCAGGCCCGGAGGTGCCCACTCCTCTCCAGCCGTGTGGCGTTGGGCTTGTCGCCTGCCCTCTCTGAGCCTCCGTTTCCTCCTTGGTCCCATGTGGGTGTCCCTGACTGCCCCTGGGCTCTTGGATGAGACCCACGTTCTGGTCCTCAGCCTGTGATGCTGGTGAACTACCAGCGCTGCTCCCGCGTGTGGCCGGGGTGCTCTGTGGGGGGACGGCAGTGGTACCCCGTCTCCCCAGCCCTCCCCATCGTGTGCAGGTTTTCCAGCGAAGGAGCGACGGCTCTGTGGACTTCTACCGGGACTGGGCCGCGTACAAGCAGGGCTTCGGCAGTCAGCTGGGAGAGTTCTGGCTGGGGAATGAAAACATCCACGCCCTGACCGCCCAGGGTAGGGCCGCGGCCGGGGGCTCTGTGGTGGGGTGCCTGAAATGCACATGCCCCTGACCTCAGCCCTGGGCCATGTGCGCCAGAGGACCCCGCTCCCCCTGGCCCCCGGGGTGGTCACGTGTGACAGCAGGAGGGGTTATTACTCTGAGAACCTAGGACGTGTATCCTCTTACACTCTCTGAGTGTTCAAATCGGAGGAGGTGGATTGTTGGAGTGAAGACGACTTCTGGTCTCGGGACCGATCGTGTCTAGAACCCGAGAGTCGGAAGTGAGGGGGAGGCCATCTGGATCGGGGTGGCCCTTCTCCCACTTCCAACGGTTGGTCCTTCCTTGAAACTGGGATCTTAGGCCCACGGAGCCCCTCCCTTGCCTCTCCCGCTCAGTGCATGTGGCGGTCCCCACGCAGGCCCCCTCACCCCACTTCTCCGTTCCACAGAATCAGCTTCACAGCTGGTCCTGAGTTCAACGGCAAACCTGTAAATCCTTTCTTAATCCTTCCGCTCCCTCATGGCAACCTTGACGGTATCCACTCATGTGCCTGAAATCCTTGCAGAAGAAACTACACGTACAAAGGTTTCCTGCCGTGGCATTCACAGCTATTTGCAGGAGAATTTAGGGTTTCCCACTAGAGCGAGGCTTCATTCCGTCCAGGTCCACTGACTGTGGAATTTCAGGCATGGCTGATGGAGCAGCAGGGGAGCTATTTGAAAACAGGGAGGCATCCCTGAGGTCCTCCCACCAGCCCAGCCTCTCACACCTTCCCGGTGAATTGTCCCCGATGCCAAGTTCAGACGTCCCCTAAAGCCCACATTCCCACCCCCCGTGCCTGTAGGCAGAGGGTCCCTTCTGCTGGGCCCTGAGCACCCACCTCCAACAGGAAGCAGCGAGCTGCGGGTAGACCTCGTGGACTTTGAGGGCAACCACCAATTTGCCAAGTACCAGTCATTCAAGATGGCGGGTGAGGCAGAGAAGTACAAGCTGGTCCTGGGAGCCTTTGTCGGGGGCAGTGCAGGTGAGAGTCCGCGCGGGGCACAGCAGTGGCCTGGGCTTCAGCGCGCGGTTTGGGGAAGCAGAGAGGACCTGCTTAGCGTCCTGGCTCTGTCTCCCGTGAGTGACCCTGGGCTGGGGCTCCACTCCCTGGGTCCAGGTTCTCCGTCTTTGGATGCAGACACGAAGGTACCTGAGTCTCTTTGTAGCATGGGGACCAGTGACGCCATCAGTCACCGCTCCCAAGGCTGTGTCTGCAGAGCAGTGAGCTGTTCTGAGTGGGGCTTGAGGTCACTGACCCCTTTCCCTGCTAACACCTGGAAGAGGACGGTCATTTCACGTCAGCCCTTAGAGCCATATTCCCAAACTGGGCTCCACGGAACACAAACCCTGTGAGATGTTCTTTGCCAAAAAGACACCCTGGTCACAGGATGTGGGGAGGCATCTCTTATGGCGCACCCTCTTGAGAATTCCCAGTGTGCACTCTTTCAGGAAAGGTGTTAGGAGCCTGTCTGCTTGTGTTGAGCCAGAGCTGCAGAGAGCAAGGTCCTCCCGGGGCGTGGGGGGGGAGTATTGCTAATGGGAGCCTTCAAGCACCCCTTTGCCACATGTGCCTCCTCTGAGCCACCAGGGAAGGAGAAGGGCAGGGACCCTCCTCTCCATGCTGCAGGTGGTACAGCTGAGGGTCTGGCAGGGGTGAGAAGGGCAGTGGGGTGCTACAGGAACTGGGGTGAGTTGCACACCCCGGGCTGAATATGGAGAAGGGGGCCCCGGGATGAGGCCGTGCTGTCCCTCTGGGATGACCGCGCAACCCAGGGAGTGAGTATGAAGCCCAGAAAAGCGATGCAAGCTCGGGGAAGGGAGGGCACCTCAGGGGAGAGGACGGCGCGGGTCCTGGTGGTCTTGGGGGAGCCGGGAGGAAACAGGTGAGGCTGGAGGAGGGAGGCATGCGCCCTGGGGCCGAGCTCCTGGGCCAGGTGGCTCCATCTGCCCCAGGGTGAGGCAGGATCTTGACGCCCTGGGCGTCAGCTCACACGTCTCTAGAGGGAGGTGGCGCTGGGCAGGCGGCAGGGCAGGCTCCCTCTAGCCCGAGCAATACCCCCACTCCCTCCTGAGCAGGTGATTCCCTGACGCCCCACAAGGACCAGTTCTTCTCCACCAAAGACCAAGACAACGACAAGAGTTCCTCTAACTGTGCAGTGCAGTTCCAGGGGGCCTGGTGGTACACCAGTTGTCACTCCTCCAACCTGAACGGCCGCTACCTCGGGGGGCCGCACTCGAGCTATGCCAATGGTGTCAACTGGAGGTCGTGGAGAGGGTACAACTACAGCTACAAGGCAACCACGATGAAGGTGCGGCTCACCTAGGTGGGCGGGGCCCGCAGCCCAACCCCACGCCTCCCCGGGCCCCCTGCCTGCGGCCTCCCAAAACCCCACTCAGTCCCCAGCGAAGGCCAGCACACATGCTCCCCCGCCGCCCCTTTGCTGAAGAAGACCTGCTTGCCCAGCCCCTTCTCTCTCATCAAAGGGTCCGAACCCTCGTGCCCCACAGCCTCATCAGAAGAAGGATCACGTGTTAAAACTGTTTGCTTTCTGGCAGACATCTTCCCAGTTTTCATTTGCGTCTTCGAACATCAGCTGTTTTGAGTATTTTTCCCAGAGCCCATCCACAGCAGGAGCTGTGGTCGAGTCAGGGAGAGTTAGGGAGCCCATTTAGCAGATGCAACCACTGATGTCCCTAGAGGGCAAGTGGCTGTTCCACAAAGCATCAGCCCCCAGCCTTAAGCTCCCACTTAATTTCATCGACGGGTTGGGGGGGATGTCCCCTCCCTCACCCAAAGTCACCTGCTTCTTCCTGATATTGGTCCCAGCATCTTCATTCATCTTTAAACAGGTCACTCTGAGACTAGAAAACTCTCATTAAAAAGGGGGGGGGGAGGAGTTAAATAGGGACCTTTCCGCTTTCAATCAGTGCTCTGGGCCAGCTTCCCTGGAAAGCAACTGAAACACCAAACACAGATCCACAGGGTGGGCTGCATCCACCCAGCGGAGCAAGGGCAGCTGGCTGTCCACATACCATACAAAATCCTGAGGGGCCCGGCCTCACGCCGCACAACCCTCGGCCTCAGGGCGATTGTAGACCTCAGGGTGCAAAGCGAACAGCCTGACGAGAGATGGTAAAGGAGAGTTTTCTCAGGCTCTCGGGCCGGGGAGAGGTTTCCTAACTGGGACTTCAGAAACACCAGGCATAAAGGAAAAGATTGATGGATTCAACCCCATTCAATCAAAAGCTTCTGTTTATCAAAGGACACTGTAGGAAATAAAAGGAGAGTCACAGAGGGATAGAATGCCTTGGTCACACGTAGGTTATTAGTTTTCTACTGCTGTCTCTACTCATTAACAACAATTTAGTGGCTTAAGAACAAAGGAAACGTGTTATCACAAAGTTCTGCCGGTTAGAAGTCCGACGTGGGTATGACTGGGCTGGAAGCAAGCTGTCAGCAGTGCTGGTTCCTCCTGGAGGCTCCAGGGGAGGGTCTGTTTTCTGACCTTTTCCAGCTTCTGGAGGTCCCTGGCACATTCCTTGGTTCACGGCCCCTTCTCCATCTTCAAAGTAGCGACAGCACATCACTCCAACCCTGCTTTCATGGTCCCATCTCCCTCTGGGTATAGCCAGAACAGGTTCTCTGAAGGACTCACGTGATGCGACTTGGCCCACCTGGGTATCCCAGGACTATCTCCCCATCACAAGATCCTTCATTTAACCACACCCGCCAAGTCCCTTTTGCCACGTAAGGTGACATGCTCACCAGTTCTGGGGATTAGGGCAGGAAATCTTCAGCAGGGGAAACATTATTCTGCCTACCACAGCCTATTAAAAAATACCATGGTCTCATACCGAGAATATTTAAAGAACTCCTACCAATCAGTAAAAAATTTTAATAGCTCAGTAAGAAGTGGTTAAGAGATTTGAACAGACACTCCACAAAAAATGATATCCATAGGACCAATACATTTATAAAAAGCTTCTGTATTTTGTTGGTTCTCAGCAAAATGCAAATTATAACAAAAACGAGATGCTATGACACACCCATCGGGATGGCTAAAATGTGAAAAACTGACAACACTAAATGTCAGGGATGCTGCAGGGTAAGGGGGGTTTCATATGCTGCTGGTAGCAATGCGAATTGATGCCACTAACTTGGAAAAGTGTTTGACATCAACTGTTAGAGGAGAAGACACGCATTCCCATAACCCGGCAATTCTACTGCCTGACGTGGAAATAACTGTTGGGTGCCCCAGGGGCCGTGCCAAGAATATCTATAGCCAAGCTCTTCACAGCAGCCAAAACCTGTCATCCACCCAAAGGCCCGTCAGGAAGAAGGCAGATAGCAATGCAAAGATAGTCACGCACTAGAAAGCCACGCAGCAGTGCTAACTGGACAGCTACGGCCACACGCAGGACGGACAGAGCACGACGCAGCAGCTGGCGGAGAAAGCTGGATTCACGAGAGTATGTACTGTTGGCTCCACCTTGTACAAAACTGTTTTCTAAGCAAAAATGACCTGCCGTGTTTCGGATGCCTACTTAGGTGGTAAACGTATACCAGGAAAACAAGAAAGTGGTTGCCCTTGGAGTGGAATGGGGTGGTCACTGGGAAGGGACACAGATGGCCTTTGGGGTTCTGGGTGGTGATGACAAGCATGTGGGCCACACGATAATAAAAATACCTAGACTACACGTTTCATTTTATAGACTTTTGTGTACATGTTCCGTTCACAATTTTATAACTACTTTTAAAGAGAGGGCACGCCCGTGATCCAGGGATGCGGGCAACATGCCCATCTTTTCCTGACGTCCACGGTCATTGACTCAGTAACTGAGGAGAGGTCCCTGCAGCCCACCTGGGATTGACCAGACCCCACCAGGTCCTGGCCACAGTCTCTCAACAGAAGTAAAGTCCGCTAGTTGAAACTGCACTTTTCTTCCTCAGTAGGTAAGCATCTTATAAACCCAGGAAGATTGTAAGTCTAGAAATGATTCATATACTAAAAGCCATAGAATTATGACTTTCATACAAAGAAATCTGGATAGGTTTGGTATCTCATAGTCTCATGATGTTTAAAGAAGTTGGCCTGTTGTAAAGAAAGTCTCATAAACCCAAAGTTAAATATGTCATTAACTCATTGACTTAGTCTTGTAATGTTATCTGGAAAGCCTGGTGCATTTATTCACAGTACTGGAATATGTAAGAAACTCCGGGCTCGTTGCATTTCTAAGTGAAATCATTAGATTTCTAAAAATTAATTAGTACTAAGAAGGTGTTGTCCACTAGGCTTTTGAAATGCCCAAGAAGGAATTGAATATATTACACTTATTATCACCATTCAAAGTTTTGAAGGTTTAATGAATTAGATTTGTCGTATTCAAAGACCCTTAAAAGCGATGGTTAAGATTTGCAGGTCTTGGGCTTCCCTGGTGGCGCAGTGGTTGAGAGTCCGCCTGCCGATGCAGGGGACGTGGGTTCGTGCCCCGGTCCGGGAAGATCCCACATGCCGCGGAGCGGCTGGGCCCGTGAGCCATGGCCACTGAGCCTGCGCGTCCAGAGCTTTCGCTCCGCAACGGGAGAGGCCACAACAGTGAGAGGCCCGCGTACCACAAAAAAAAAAAAAAAAAAAAAAAAAGATTTGCAGGCCTTATGAATAGAAAAACAAGATCTGTAAACTATTAGGCTAAGTTTTTGAATCTGTAACTTTCGGAAACCAAACCTTAATTTTAAAAAGCAGAGTCTTTCCTAAACACAAATGCCTCTCAAACTCAAATCATCAAAACTCAGTGATGTTTCAAACAGCTCCATGCTGGTACCTGGGGGAGGATCAAATAAGCGAAATCCCCCAAGTCTGGTTCCAGCACCCTCTCCTGAGCAGGGGGGGAGGTGGGGCCCCACCCGCAAGGTTTCAGCGCATGTGGGGTCATTCCCCCAGCCTTGTTCTCATCACCTTTTCTCTTATTGGTGAGTATTTTTATTACCCAGACTTCCCCTCTCCCAGCTTACGCTGTGGAGGCTCTTCCCTTACTCTCGTGGAGTCCGTGTTTGAGGCGCCCTGTCCACCCCTGCCCTCTTACGGACCAAGACAAACGAGTCCCTCTACCACTGACCTGGAGGACCTTTCAGCCCCGGCCAGCTCATTGCCCCTCCTGCCTCCTGTGTCACTGTGCCTGGCACACACTTTATCTCTTTATTTAACACCCCACCAGACGTTACTCTTACAGGGTTGCACAGCCCACATTCCTCTTGATCTATCTGCATTCTCGCTTTTTTTTTTGATTATATATAAATTTTTAATATTTATTTTTTAACTGAAGTATAGTTGATTTACAATGTTGTGCTAGTTTCAGGTGTACAGCAACGTGATTCATATATATATATTCTTTTTCAGATTCTTTTCCCTTATAGGTTATTACAAGATGCTTAGAGTTCCCTGTGCTATACAGTGGGCCCTGTTGGTTATCTAGTCTATATATAATAGTGTGTATCTGTTAATCCCAAACTCCTAAATTATCCCTCCCCCGCCCCCTTTCCCCTTTGGTAGCCATAAGTTTGTTTTCTATGTCTGTGAGTCTGTTTCTGTTTTGTAAATAAGTTCGTTTGTATCATTTTTTTAGGTGCCTCATATAAGCAATTTCATATGATATTTGTTTTTCTCTGTCTGACTTACTTCACTTAGTATGATAATCTCTAGGTCCGTCCATGTTGCTGCAAATGGCATTATTTCATTCCTTTTTATGGCCGAGTAATATTCCATTGATATATGTACCACATCTTCTTTATCCATTCATCTGTTGATGTACATTTGGGTGGTTTCCACGTCTAGGCTATTGTAAATAGTGCTGCTATAAACATTGGGGCGCATGGATCTTTTCGAATTAGAGTTTTGTCTGGATATATGCTCAGGAATGGGATTGCTGGATCATATGGTAGCTCTATTTTTAGTTTTTTTAAGGAACCTCCATGCTCTTCTCCATAGTCACCCATTATGTAGCTCTTACCCCATCTTCCAACTCATTTTCAGTCTTTCTTGCTGTCCAACAAACCCCCTTTCATTTCATATATATATATATTTTTTGACATAGGTCTGCTGGTGATGAATTCTGTCCTTTTTTGTTTTCTGAAAACATCTTTACTTTGCCTCACATTCAAAAAGTATTTTCACTGGGTGTAAAACCCTAAGTTGGCAGGTATTTTCTTCCAGCGCTTTAAACATGTATTTCCAGATTCCATTCTTTCTGCTGAAAGTCTGTTGCTCCTCTGAAGGGAACGTGACTTTTTCCCTCTGGCCCTTTACAAGGTTTTCCCTTTTTTGCCACGATGTGCCTGCGTGGGATTTTCTTTGAATGTGTCCATTCTCTCCACTCTTTCAAAGACTTCAGTTACACACATGAGCCTTTTTTTCCCCCGTGTTCCATGTCTCTCATGCTATTTTCTGTATTTTTATTCTTTTTTTTCCCCTCCACATTCAGTCCGGATGTTTTCTGTTGACCTCTATTCCAGTTCAATAATAAAACCCTTTCCTCTGCTAAGCTGTCAAAACACCTGCCCAGCCTCCCAGGATTGGCAAATGACCCCAGGCGAAGATACCCGCAAATACAGCCACCCGATTTCTATTTCCGCTAGACTTTATTCTGGGAATCCCTCGCAATTAGCCATCTTTAACGCTTAGGAAGAGTACCTCTGAACTTTGTCCAGCTTTTAATTTATTTTCAGAGGAAGCGTGGTGCTCATTATCTAATCCATCATTACTGGAAGTGAGAGCTGAATGTACAGTTTTATCTCCTGATGTGAGTTATTTTCTCCTGGCCCTAGAGTTTGCTTGTTTAGCATTTTTTAAATCGTCACTGAACATTCATTTGAGGAAATGGTCATCAGTCCTATGGTTGAATACTTCTATTCCAGCTGGTGTTTCGTGGCCACAATGTCGAATGAACACATCTATGTACACAGTTTTCTCTCATCTGTGGGGTTTTCTAGAAGTAAGTTCCTGGTGAGCATACGGATTCAAAGTGTGTGCACTTTTCCTTAGGACGTGACACTGTATGTGAAAGACTAAAATCATCAACCACTTCACCATAAAATTATCTGTTTATGCCGTGTAAAAAGTCACTGTAATAACTCGATCTTAATTCAGCATTTTTTTTGGACACTTGACTTCCCTTTTCATCTGGGTCACTCCTGCCCGTGCTCTGAGGATTGACTGAGAAACTGGGGACATGTGGCTCCAGGGAGCCTGGACATGGTTTGGGGACACGCTTGGTCGTCACCTCTGTCCACTTGACATGCCGCCACGCAATTCCTACCATGGCTTATCTTCAGAATCAACAGGAAACTTCAAAAAATACAGGCTCCAGGCATCACCACTGAGATTTTGGTTTTGCAGGCCAGAGATGGGCCTCCTGAATCTGTATTTTTTAAAATTTATTTTATTGAAGTATAGTTGATTTACGATGTTGTATTAATTTCTGCTGTACAGCAAAGTGATTCACACACACACACACACACACACACATACATTCTTTTTATGGTCTTTTCCAATATGGTTTATCACAGGATATTGAATATAGTTCCTTATGCTGCACAGTGGGACCCTGTTGTTTATCCATTCTGTATATAATAGTTTACATCTGCTAACCCCAAACTCCCACTCCATCCCTCCCCCAACCCTTGGCCACCACAAGTCTATTCTCTATGTTCTGAGTCTGTTTCTGTTTCGTAGATCAGTTCATTTGTGTCATATTTTATTTTATTTTATTTTTTTATTATTATTTTTTTTTGCGGTACACAGGCCTCTCACCGTTGTGGCCTCTCCCGTTGCGGAGCACAGGCTCCGGACGCGCAGGCTCAGCGGCCATGGCTCACGGGCCCAGCCGCTCCGCGGCACATGGGATCTTCCCGGACCGGGGCACGAACCCGTGTCCCCTGCATCGGCAGGCAGACTCTCAACCACTGCGCCACTAGGGAAGCCCTGTGTCATATTTTAGATTCCACATATAAGCGATATATTCGCCTTTGTCTGACTTAACTTCACTTGGTATGACAATCTCTAGGTCCATCCATGTTGCTGCAAATGGCACTATTTCATTTTCTGATGGCTGAGTAATATTCCATTGTATAAATATACCACACGTTCTTTATCTGTTCACCTGTTGATGGGCATTTAGGTTGTTTCCACGTGTGAATCTGTATTTTAAGTGCCTCCCCAGGTAGCTCTGAGGGACAGCTGGGCTTAGGACCCACTGATATGCTAGTTTCAGGGCTAAGTGTCCTGTTGGATGATTTCAGGGCAAGCAAATGAAAGCCCTGGGCTGTCTGGCCCATCAGAGCAGAGCTTGTGTGAAAGGAGACAGTGGTGCTACAGGGCATCGGAGCTGAGCTAGTTAACAGGAAGACATTTGGGTTAGAATCCCAGGGACACAGGAGTGGTGGAGCCAGACAGGTTATCAGCTGAGCGACCGGGAGACGCCCAGGCCGCTCGCAGCGCTCAAGCTTGTCAGACCCAGAAAATCCTGCTTAGTTACTTGGCCGCTGCACCGAGAGCCTCCCAGCCTGCCGGACAGTCGTGGTTTTTGTTTTGTTTTCTGAAGATGCGCTCTGCCCTTGGTTCCCACGCCTCGGCCACCAGCTGATAAGGCCATTCTGAGGTGGTGGGGAAACAACTTGGACGTCCTGCTGTCCAGGGCACCCAGCCCCCTCCAAGGAAGGGCTCTACGGAAAAGCAGGGCCAAATCCACAGGAGGAGGTGCTCCCGACGTCGCGACAGCTGCCCCTGGCCTCACTGCACGAGTCGTCCAAGGCGACGGCAAGCTTCCCACACCCGCAGGTCTTTAGGGCAAGATGGAACGGGCACCCATCAGGGCTGCAGAGGAGCTGGTTCTCGCTCCATGTGAAAGCGTGGACCGGAGCAGCTGCGCCTCGCTTCCAGTGCCAAGATTTGGTGATTTCTATTCCCACCCCAATTCGAATTTAGGACACCCCTCTTGCAGGCGCAGGACTCTGGGAGGGCCGTGTTCGCTCCCTTGGGACAGATGGACGTTCCCAGATGGTGCCTGGTTCTCCCAGCTTCCTGACTGGGACTTGTGCCACAGAGTGGGGTGGGCGGGTGGAACTTGCAGCCTCCTGGGAAGCTCCAGGAATCAGATAACTGGCCGCCCCCCACCCATATGGCTCATGAGTCACTGTGACAATGACAACCAAGTTGAGTAGCTCAAGGGTGGCGGAAGAAACGGATAGGAAATTGACGGGAGGCAAAGTCGGCTCAAAGTCCAGAGTGGGATTCAGGACGAGGATGAGATTGTGGGTTCCCCCCTCCCCTCCCTGCACCCCATCCCTCACCTAGGCCACCTCTTCGTAAAGGTAAGTGACAGCTGACTATTTAATACACAACTTCATATCTCAGGGCTGTAATGCAATACAAACTTGTCTTGGTCGCACAGGGCGTGGGGGGGGCGGGTCAGCCCTGCAGCGATCCAGACACCCACCCCCAGCCCTGGACTCCAGCTGCTCCTTCCTGAGGCACGTCTCAGGTTGCATTTCTTGCTACTTCACCTCCACGCCTCCCTGTATCTCTCATCTTAGGGACGCTTGCTCAGAGCTTCCAGGCTTGGGCAGAAAGGCTCTCACTCCCGAGGCTGAGTAGCTCTATTCCAAAAAATATATCTATATATACTTCACTGCTCGTTGGAACTCAAGGACTTGCAAAAAGTCCATCTCTTATTGTTTGGGGTCTAGAGCTGTTCGGGGATTTTCCAGCTCAGTAATACCCCAAATTCCTGGACACTTTATTTTTTGCTGCTTGCAAATGGCTCGGGTCTTCCCTAAGCTCTTCTTTTTCTTGTAACGCCTCCTCAGACAGCCAACACAGAAACACACGCCGCTGAAATCCTGGATTTGCAGGATCTGTCCTCGGAGCCCCAGAGGACACGCCATGGGACTGCTTTCCAAGTTTTCAGAAGCAGCACTTGAATCAAACAAAATTTTTCGCCCTCGACGCCATGCGCTGCCTGCCAGGCTAATGCCGCCCACTGAGACTTGGTTGCAGTCGCACTGCTCTCCGGATGCAATTTCTGTTCAAGACTTCCGGGATGACAGCTGCTGCAACAAGCAGCCCTCACACTGCAGTGCAGGGCACATGCGTGTGGGCTGAGGGCCTCGGGCTTCTCGACTGGGAGGCGGCCCGGTGGTCTCTAGGGCTGGTCCAGCAAGAGGCTGCATGACGTCTGTCAGCATTCCATCTGTAGCTGTTATGAATGTGGACGTCCAGCCGGGCTGGGCAGGCAGTGAGGAGGTGACAGAAGTCTGACTCCTGTAAGGACTCACAGCTTCAGGCTGGGCCTGGAAGAAAGAAACACAGACGTCCCTCGCGTGTCACCCACTGCCTGAGTCTTTAATTTATGACGTTTGTAGGACGCCCCCTCTAGACCAGGAGCTCCTGCAGCGGGCGGATGGCCTCACCTGCCCGCCAAAGAGGGCTTTGCGGTCGCAGACGCCTCCTGAGGGATGGCGAGGTGGTGGCTGGATTCTGTCTTTCCTCATTAAGCAATTAGAACTGCTCTAGTGGAGCAGAGAGAAGGCCTTCCCTGGCCTTGAGGGAAGGGGGTCCAGGTTTGGGGTTTTTGCTCTGTTGCTAGTGGCTGGGCTGCAGTTTTAATGGCCACTGAGCCTCCTCTCAGGGTGACCAACCCTCCTGGTTTGTCCAGCTCTGAGGGGTTTCCCAGGATGTGGGAAGTTCGGTCACCGGGAAGACCCAGGGTGACCAGGACAAGGTGGTCACCTCACTCTTCCTGATCGGAGGCTACAGGGAGAGGACAGAAGCCATAGGGCAAAGGGCACTTTGGGTGCAGGGGGAGGAAGGGATGGGAGAGGGGCCTGTGAGCCCCAGGGGTCCAGGGCAGTGATATTCCTCTGGGGATGGGGTCACGCTCCCACAATGGACAGCTCTCGCTTGGTGGCAGGCTGTCCTCTTCTCTGCCACTTTCAACCGTTTCTAAGAATGTCGTTCCCAGCTCTTTGATCCCATCCTAGGTGATACCCCCTCCTTGGTTGCTTTAAAGTGCAAAACTCAGACCCCAGGGCACAGGTGTGGACCAACCTGTGCAGAGAGAAGCACGGCTCTCTCCTCCCTGGTTCTAGGCTCTATGCCTTCATTAATGCAGCCCCAAACAACATCCCATCTGTGGTGAGCAGTATCGTGCTCCATCTGGACCCAGCGGAGCCTGAAACTGACCAGATGGCCCCTCCCAGGTCCTTTTCTGGTAAATAGCTCTTAAGGCGTGGGATTGTTGGGAAAGCTTGTAACCTCAGGGTGAAGGAAAGGCGAAGGGGCCCGAGACCAGTGGATTCCGGTGGCCAGGGCAAGAGTGTCAGGCTGGTTTCGGGGTTTGGGGCCAGTCCCAGCTCCCAAAGTTCAGCTCTGCTGGAGGGAGGGGTGACGTTCCAGCAGAGAGGGGGAGGATTCTGAGGGCAAAGAAGGTAGACAGCAAGGCTTCAGCTCTGACCCCGCAGAGCACACCCCGCGCGGGTGTGCGCAGAGGCGATAGAAGGACAGAGCCTTTGCCAGAACCCCGCCCACCGACGGGCGCCGCCCTCCTGTCCTGGGTCTGTGCGCATAGCAGAGCGGGGGCCCCGGGGACACAGCTCCCGACACCCTCGACGGAGCAGCTGCCAGCCCAGCTGCCAGAGGGGCAGGGAGGGAAACTGTGGGTGGGGGGTTGGAGGTTCCAACAGCCACCAGCCAGCGGGCTCCACCTCCCAGGTTGTGAAACACCCACCGCAAACTGAGGCCTGGCACAGGCAGTGGGGGGCGGGGGGAGGCCCTGGAGGGCAGCCCTGGAGCAGGCAGAGACGCGGCTGGGAGGGAGTCACGGCCAGCTGCGTGGGGAAATGCAGGCGATGCCCACGCCCCCGGTCACTGACCCCTCGGTCCGTCCCAGACCCCACGCTGCTCACTTATTATCCTCACTCCACGAGGTCCTCAAACCCACCCTGTTATCCCGAGTCACGTGACAAAGAAGACTCAGAGAGGTCAAGTGACTGGCCCAAGGTCACACCGCCTGGACCTGGCAGAGCCCAGGGAGTCCAGGTCTGTGTGGACACAAAGGCCTTGCCCTTCACCAGCTGAAACAGAAACTTACCAGTTCTTGGGATTGGCCAGGTCCATTCTGGGACCCCTCACCTTGGGAGTCCCGAGCCCCAGAGCCCACAGACAGTACTGGGTGGCCAACACAGGCCCTATAAACCTGTGTTGACAGCTGGCCAGGGCAGGGAGCCCAAGGTGCTGGGTGGTCACCAGTGCCAAGGCCAGGGAGCCCGCAGAGCCCCGGGCTCGGCCCCCCAGCCTGGCCTGGACTCAGGGGAAACTGGGTGGGGGCCAGACAAGAGCAACAATTGTGTCAAGAGCCCCAAAGCCACTGGGTGCGGGGATGGGGGTTCCTAAGGGTTGCATCCATAGGGCCACCCCCGCTGGACGGGAGAAGGGGCCTTCTTCCCATGGGGAGAGTGTAAGGTAGACAGAACCGGAAATCAGACTGGAGTCTGGGAGGAATTGTCAAGGGACAGAGTAGAAAGGGGAGGGGACAGGGGTGTGTGATGCTCTGGGGAATGGAAATCCAGGGGAGGGGGTGCGCCCTGTCCCGGAGGCATTATCACTTCAAAGGAGGGGGGCGTCTCTTGGAGATGGAGGCCAGCCTTGCTCACCTGCATCTGGACGACCACCTCCCTGCTGCAGCCGGGATTTCTGGGTGGGCTGTCAGGACCTTCCAGATAAATGGTGTCTCGGTGAAGTGCATTTCTCTACCAATCATCAGGGGTCCCTGCCACCAGAGCAAGGCCCCCCCAGGCTGGGCCTGTGCCCTCCCAGACCACAGAGGTCGTGGCCACAGTGAAGAATCTGAGGCCTTTGCTCAGGACACCCCCAGTCCTATGCCTCCCTTTCTGCCAGCACAGACACCAAACCCTTGGAGAAGCAGGAGGGCAGGGCAGGGCCAGTAGACGGATGGGGAGAGCCCAGACCAGGGGACACGCCTGGCCCGGGCCCAGGCTCCAATCTTGCCCCAAACCCCTGCTTCCGGGGGGCAGCCTGCGGCCCTGAGACAGCTCTGGTTGGCCTGCAGGAGCCAGCTCTCACAGGGGGCCAGAGGAAGCAGGACCAGAAGCTTCTCTCCCCAGGGCCACCCAGAGCCGGCTGTCCTACAGTGACCTACGCAGCCTAGTTCCTCAGGTGCCCACCAGCCGGTTACACCTTCCCATGGCCCCACATGTCCAAGCACGCACTGTATACAGGTGGATGCACATAAAATGCAAGTGAATTATTACATGAGGTCAGTTCCCTAAGCCCCCTCGCTCCCCAGATCCCTCGGACCTCATTTTCATAAGTACTTAAAAAAAAAGTCTTAGCAAGTCCCCAAAGCAAGAGTGTTTGCAAATAAATTACAGCAACAGTCCCATTAAATGTTTCTAAAAATTGTCTTTTTTAACTCTTAGCCCATCTCTCAATTAAGCAGATTTTATACATAACACTTTAAAAAAATTTCTGGTTTGCCAAGCGAAGCCTGTTTCTGTATTTAATAGTTTTATTTTTACCTTTCGCAATAATGACGGGGCACTTAAGAAATTAAGCTTTTTCTCAAGAGGCATTTCTCAAGATTTAATTTCACAACATGAATTATAACTTCAAAGTTAGGACTTCTGGAAGGGAGGGTCCTTTCCAGGAAAATCTTGGTTCTAGGACCGAAAGGCTGAGACACAAGATCAAATTCCTGTCCTGCCTTTTCCAGCGGAGGCAGTGGGCACCTCTCCACTGTTGAAGGCTTAGTCCCTGTGAAACGCAGTTAGTAGGGGCAGGTCAAGGTGGAGGGTGCCTAGGAGAGACCCCAGCACCAGCTCACAATCCTGACCGTGGCTCCTGGGGCATGCAGGTGAGGTCTTTGCTGCTCTCGAAGATTGGGCAGCAAAGCCTGGGGCTGACGTATGAAGAGTTGCATTATGTGTTCCCTGGCAAAGAGACCGCACCCCTCCAGGAACTGTCATCCCGCCAAGACCTCAAGGAACCAGGTCTTCAAGAAAAGAAAGAGATGATTGGGTATCATTTTATAGCAGTGGAATCCTGCATCTAACACTAACCATTGTGTTTTACGGTTTGACAGCTTCTGTCCTGGGGACCGATCGGGGCCCCTGGCTGAGCGGCTGTGGCCCCGTCCTCGGGCTCGGGGGAAGGAAGGGCCGCCCCCCTCTCCTGAGCCCACTCCCCAGGCTGTCCTGCACTGGCTCGTCTCAGGCCTCTGGGCCAGCGTGAGAAGCAAGAGTGGGGGTGCATTCCAGGAGCAGTGGCCCCTGACCCTCAGGACACGGCACCTTCCGGCAAGGCGAGACCACCATGGGTCCTCTCCCAGAAAAGTCCCGGACATGCCACGTTCTATGTGGCTTTGCACGGTTCTTAGACCCTTGGGGGCAAGGATGGTAGTAACCACCTTGCACCTTCCTAGATTCTCTCCGAGTCGATGATGCTGCTAGAACAGACACAAGCGGGCTTATGAGGACCCAAATAGTCAGGCAAGGGTTAGGGAGAGGCCAGCGCCGGGACAGCCTGGCCACCTGAGGATGGGGGGCTTCTTGGCATCTGGCGGTGGAGACAGTGGGAGGAGAGAGCGGGACCCTCCTCAGCAGACACAAGTACAGGTGCGGAGGGCACTGGCGTGTCTCTCAGAGACGGCTGCCTGGAGAGCTGGAGTCTCCCCGCCTGCAGGTCTGTGCTGGCGCAGCTGCAGGGCGCTGTGCACTGAGATCACCCTCCCCTCTCCTGCAGCGCTCCGAGCAGCCCCAGCCGCTCCTCTTCCACTTCCTTCTTTGTTGGTGGCGAGGGATTCCCAGGCCGCCATCACCCTTTGTGGATAGTGGGGGCCCAGGAGCCTGGGCGGTGTGGACTAGCTGGGGCCGGGAGGCTGGGACTGCGCAGGCCACTTCACCTCTGAGCCTGGGGTCAGAGGACACTTTCTTGAAGGGCTGAGAGTAAAGACTTTAGGATGTGTGGTCACGTGGCTCGGCCTCTGGCCCTCTACTCAGCCTGAGCTCGAAAACTGCCTGGAGGCAGACAGCGGCCCGGCCCGGCAGGGAGAGTGACACTTGACTGGTACGCAGCCCCACGTGCGGGCCCTGTTCTGTGACTCTGGCCTCAGACCGTCGGAAACACCTTCAGGCCAAAGGGCACCTGCAGAGCCAGGTCACGGGGACAGACGGACAGACAGGGGCACAGGTCAGAGCGTGGAAGTGACGAAGGAGTCCCGCGCCTGCTGTCGGGTAAGCAAGTGTCTTTATTGAGAACATGTACGTCTGGCAAGATCTGGATTAGCATTTTCTCTTATCCTCGTGAGTGGGACAGAAGGGTTGCAAGTCAGTGGAGGCACAGAGAGAGGGCCTCCTGCCCAGGGGACAGGATGTGGCTCTGCTGCTCCCGTGACGACAGTGACACGGAGGTCCGCGTCACCTTCCTGGGGAGGGCTCTGGACCGGCTGCCCCGCCGGGCAGTGTGCAGAGGGAGCTGCTCCCAGAGGCTCTAGCCGGCCAGCCCTGCCCTAGGTGGCCCGCACCTTCATCTCCGATACCTTGTAGCTGTAGTTGTACCCCTTCCCTGACCTCCAGTTGATGCCGTTTGCAAAGCTCTCGTGGGGCCCCCCAAGGTAGCGACCGTTCAGGTTTGACACATGACAATCCTTGTACCACCAGGCCCCCTGGTACTGCACGGCACAATTGGCAGTATTTTTGTCGCTGTCTTGATCTTTGGTGGAGAAGGCGTTGTCGTTGTGGGACGTCAGGGAATCACCTGCTCAGAAGGAAAGGTCGCCTAATTGGCACACAGGGCTAAGAGGTCCCCGACGCTGGTCCAGGTCAAAGCTGCTGTGTCCGATTGTGCACTGTGCAACTCCAAGGGGTGCCCCTCACATGACCCCAGGGAGCATCCCTCTGCTGATGGAGAGGCCTCGGTATCCCCTCATCTGGTCTGCTCCTGCCAGCTAACAGGCATCCTCTCACTTAGGGGGAGAACTCTTTCACTCCTCAGGGGAGAATTCCAGTCACAAGAGTGGGAATGGAGCCTTCAGGGAAATGGGCTCAATTATCATCCTTCCCCGTTTTTCATCAGAAATGGTAGTTAATAATAATGCCACAGCTTTTTGGACTTTGTCATGGGTCACATCAGCCTTGTGGGTACACTTAGGTGTGCGTAGTATTACCTTACCGTGTGGATAAGAAACTGGTGAGGTTAAGTCCCCAAGAACATCACACACAGAAGAGGCAGAGCCAGGACGCTAAGCAGGTCCTCTCTGCTTCCCCAAACCGCGCGCTGAAGCCCAGGCCACTGCTGTGCCCCGCGCGGACTCTCACCTGCACTGCCCCCGACAAAGGCTCCCAGGACCAGCTTGTACTTCTCTGTCTCACCCGCCATCTTGAATGACTGGTACTTGGCAAATTGGTGGTTGCCCTCAAAGTCCACGAGGTCTACCCGCAGCTCGCTGCTTCCTGTTGGAGGTGGGTGCTCAGGCCCCAGCAGAAGGGACCCTCTGCCTACAGGCACGGGGGGTGGGAATGTGGGCTTTAGGGGACGTCTGAACTTGGCATCGGGGACAATTCACCGGGAAGGTGTGAGAGGTTGGGCTGGTGGGAGGACCTCAGGGATGCCTCCCTGTTTTCAAATAGCTCCCCTGCTGCTCCATCAGCCATGCCTGAAATTCCACCATCAGTGGACCTGGACGGAATGAAGCCTCGCTCTAGTGGGAAACCCTAAATTCTCCTGCAAATAGCTGTGAATGCCATGGCAGGAAACCTTTGTACGTGTAGTTTCTTCTGCAAGGATTTCAGGCACATGAGTGGATACCGTCAAGGTTGCCATGAGGGAGCGGAAGGATTAAGAAAGGATTTACAGGTTTGCCGTTGAACTCAGGACCAGCTGTGAAGCTGATTCTGTGGAACGGAGAAGTGGGGTGAAGGGGCCTGCGTGGGGACCGCCACATGCACTGAGCGGGAGAGGCAAGGGAGGGGCTCCGTGGGCCTAAGATCCCAGTTTCAAGGAAGGACCAACCGTTGGAAGTGGGAGAAGGGCCACCCCGATCCAGATGGCCTCCCCCTCACTTCCGACTCTCGGGTTCTAGACACGATCGGTCCCGAGACCAGAAGTCGTCTTCACTCCAACAATCCACCTCCTCCGATTTGAACACTCAGAGAGTGTAAGAGGATACACGTCCTAGGTTCTCAGAGTAATAACCCCTCCTGCTGTCACACGTGACCACCCCGGGGGCCAGGGGGAGCGGGGTCCTCTGGCGCACATGGCCCAGGGCTGAGGTCAGGGGCATGTGCATTTCAGGCACCCCACCACAGAGCCCCCGGCCGCGGCCCTACCCTGGGCGGTCAGGGCGTGGATGTTTTCATTCCCCAGCCAGAACTCTCCCAGCTGACTGCCGAAGCCCTGCTTGTACGCGGCCCAGTCCCGGTAGAAGTCCACAGAGCCGTCGCTCCTTCGCTGGAAAACCTGCACACGATGGGGAGGGCTGGGGAGACGGGGTACCACTGCCGTCCCCCCACAGAGCACCCCGGCCACACGCGGGAGCAGCGCTGGTAGTTCACCGGCATCACAGGCTGAGGACCAGAACGTGGGTCTCATCCAAGAGCCCAGGGGCAGTCAGGGACACCCACATGGGACCAAGGAGGAAACGGAGGCTCAGAGAGGGCAGGCGACAAGCCCAACGCCACACGGCTGGAGAGGGGTGGGCACCTCCGGGCCTGAGCCCACAGCCCTGAGCCACGGGACTCCTTCCCGTGTGGGTCCACAGCCCCCTCCCCCGACATTTCTGATTCTCCCGACCTCAGTGAAAGGACGGGGTCAGCCTCTGCCTGGAAGGAGTGGACGGTCACAAAGGCCACTAAACAGTGCTCTGCCACCAGGTGAGGCTCCCAGGCACGCCCACCCCTGCCCAGGAACCCCACGGCCATCGCTGGGTGAACCCCACGGCCATCGCTGGGTCCCCCCCACTCACGGTCCACCCCCCGCCGTCCACGTCCATGTCACACAGCACGGTCAGGGGCCGGCAGTCGGGCAGGTAGATGGTGTACCAGCCGCTCAGAAAGTGTCCCCTGGTGAGCAGCTCCTTACAGGTCCGAGGTCCTGGGAAGGGAAGCCGGGGAATGGACGCCAGGACAGGAGCTCTGGGCGGGGCAGGGGGGAGGGGGAGGGGGAGGAGGGAGAGGCAGGGACACCTGCCTGGGGGAGGTGGGCTCTGAGTCCTGGGACAGAGACGCGGCCCCCAAGGCCACCCGGCTGTGACGGCCAGGCCCCGACGACCTGGCCATCCCCACCTCCCAGGGCTGCCCCCGCCTAGTCTCCTGGGTACCTGGCCTCCTCCAGGAATATACTCGAGTTATCCAGGCAATGGCTGCCTATCACTCGGGTAAGTGGGGAGTAAGATATGCGCAGAGAGGGTTTTGTCCTTGGAAGGTGGAACCTGAGTCTGTGCAGCTGGCCTTCTGGTCGACCCACCCCTCCCCCACCCCCAGCAGGAGCAGGTCCAGGCGGAGGTGTGGGGGTCGGCGTGTGCGCAGTCACCTGTGGCACAGGAATGAAGCTGCCCCGGCTCTCCTGTTGTGGGGAGCGAGGACATGCACGTCACACGTCTGGAAACAGCGCCCCCACCCCTGAGCCCCGTTGCTCCGTGAACACAGCGTGGAGAAAGGAAACCATCATCCAGCTCTTTGCAGGACTCTCAGCCTCCAGCCCTGCGGATCAGCTCCTAGACTCAGCATCCCTGGGCTTGCTCGGCCCCCACTGCATCCGGCCTGCCTGGGGGCTGGCGGCCAGCACCGTCCCGCGGGGCAGTGGCTGGACCGCCGTGCCGGCCACCTCGCCTGGGCTTCACGGCTCACGGCGGTGGAGGTGCAGCGGCCCCAGGCCTATCGCTTTCCACAGCCCATGTCTCCAGCACAGCCTCTGCTTGTGGAAAGTACTGGGGAGCATTTGGGATGTGGGTCTGGGCCCCAACCTCGCACTTTGTATTTGTAGCCAGAGCATGTGACTGTGTCTTGGCGTTTTGCCTTTTCTTGCTTTTACAAATTTTTAAATAAATGAGCATAAATCAGAGCATTATAAGCAAAATGTCCAAAATCATGTAGCAAAGCGGTATCGCCAGTCACCTGGGTCCAACTCCGGAGCCTCTGGGCTTTGAGCGCTCACCGGCCGCTGACAAAGCAGGCCAGGCTCAGAGGCTCCTCCTCCCGCACCCATCCGCTGCAGGGCCAGGGCCAGGGCTGTGGTCTGAGTTCCTCCCCCAGATGGTGGTAGCCGTGACCGAGCTCTCTGGATGCCCCAGTCCCCTGCAGAGCCTGCCCAGTGACCCCAGGGAGGCGGAGGGGCTCACCTTTCTCTCCGCTTGCGCCCTTTTCCCCTCGGTCTCCTGGGGAGAGACAGGAGATGCACAGCACGTCTGGTCAGTGGACGTCGACCCTCCGCTCTGGAAACCACCCAAGTGCTCACTTCTTCGGGAGCTGGGGCCTGGGGGGCGGGGCTGAGGCTCTGGGCACCACACGTGCATGCTCCGCGGCCCACGCTTTTCCAATGCCTGGGTCTCAGCTGGGCGAGTTGCAGGGGGGCTCAGAGGCCTGGATTCTGCCCTGGGTTATGAGAGGCTGCTCTGGACCTGGGGCCCCGGACTCGGGACCCAGTTCACACACTGTCTCGAAGCTCTTTGGAAACAGGAAATAGGACAGGTGCGTCTCTCACTTGGCCCCCCTCCCTCTCTCTGTCTCTCTCCCATCTCTCTCTCCACCTCCTCCCTCTCGCTCTCTGTCTGTCTCCATCTCTCATGTCTCTGTAGACAGGCCCCGGGGTCCTGCTCAGGGGTCCTAGCTCTTCATCACCTTTGGTACCTTTGGGCCCGGCCGGCCCTGCCTTCCCAGGGACTCCGGGAGAACCTCGCTCTCCTGTAAATTCCAAAGATACATCATTGAGGAAAAGGCAACCTGAAGAATTCTACTTGAGCGTCTCTGCCCTAAGGATACAGTTCCGACCCTCCCGTCCCAGCTGCGGTATCCTCAGGATCACCGCCCTGGGACTCAGCACGAGGGGACAGCAGGCGGCGAGGACAAAGCGCTCACAGCCCCCCGGTGCCGACCGGCCGGCGCGCCCAGCTCGGGCTCCAGGGAACCAGCAGCGATCTGGCCCCCGACCACCTCAGTGTAGCAGCCCAGGTCCAGGCCACCGTCACGGAGCCCCCCGGGGGCCTGGGACCAAGAGCACGTCCACAGAGACCCTGTCACACAGGCCCCTCCGGCCCCTTGGCTCTGGGAGGGAGGCGGGGCCCTGCCCTGTGCTCAGCCCTGGACGCAGGGGCGGCCGGGCGCAATTATGCCTCCCTCTGGGGTGGTTCTCTCTCCACCTCCAGAGAGGAGGGGTCGGGAGCCACGAGGCCTCCCAGGTCTGCGTTACTGATGTGAGCAGGGGGTAGGACCACCCAGGGCCCTGCCCCTCCTCCTGAGCCCTGAGGGGAGGGTCAGGAGAGGCGGCCCCAGGCTCAGTCAAGGCAGCAGGAGCGTCTGCCGGCAGGCTGCCCTCCCCGGGGAGTGTGGGTGTGTGGGGTGGGGCCGAGGGGGCGGCGGCTCGGCTTGGGGCGGGCCAACCACACCCACTGGTGGGCAGCTGCCCCAGCCCGGCCCCTCCTCCCAGTGTCCCCCCGGCAGGACCCCCAGCCTGGAGCCCATCGTGGTGGGCACACACAGCCCTCCCATCCCCAGGAGCTGCCCTGGGTGCCCACGGCCGCTGAGCTGGATGCCTCCCAGGACGTGAGAGGCTGGGGACCTCCGAGCTGGCCCTGTGTCCGCAGCCCTTGGAGCACCCACTCACACACAGGTCCGGGGCACTCACCCCTCAGCTGCATGCACACCTGCCCTTCATACCAGGCTCGGGGCCCGAAACCCCACAAGGGGGCCGCCACGTCGACGGGAGGGCTGTGGAGCGCTCGGGGGCCTTCCTACTGCGTTGAGGTCCAGCCCCACCCTCCCTGCTGATGGCTGACTGCTCTGAGCCCCAGTTTTCTCATCTGCGGTACAGACAGAAAACGCTGGGGCCGCAGTTTTCAGGTGAGAATACTGAGGTACGCGTGGCTTGGAATCTGGCCCACGGCCACGTAAAGCCAGGATCGAGGACCGGGAAGCGGGTGTTCTATGGAAGTGGACCCCGATGTGAGCTCATAGACTAGCTGCGACCAGCCCCCTCCTCAGGGAATGACAGATCCCGCTGGGCCTCAGGGGTCGCTCCTGACGCCAGCTCTGAGCAGGGTCGTGACCCAAGCTCCTGACCTGAGACCCGCAGGGGGCAGTGCCCACCCGGGCTCTAATTTGAGAAGAGCTGGTGCTCAGGCACCCCCATGCCCGAGCGCAAGCACGTACCCTTCTGTCCATTGGCGCCTGCCTCTCCTTTGGGCCCTGCGGGTCCAGGCAGCCCCGGGCAGCCTCGGAGGATGGAGAGCTTGTCGGAGCCCTCCAGACCCACCAGCTTCACCTCTGCAGAGAGACACAGAGCGCCAGTCAGGGAGCTCGTCCTGGGCCTGAGAGCCCTGCAGAGCCGGCGACAGGCCACCCGAGCCACGGGGATCTGCCACGTGGCGACCTCGGCCTGGGCCCTTGGCTGTGGCCCGAGTCACCCTTCTCAGATGAAGGGTCAGCCTGGCGGTGAGTTTCCCGCCTCTGGTGGGCACCGGTCAGGTGTGGAGGTGATGCAGGGCAGAGCCCTGGCCTTGTGGTCCACCCTGCCTGAGCCACTCTCCCCACAGCCTCAGTGCTGAATGGTGCCTGGCAGTGAGGTGTTCAAAAACGTTTAGTCTCCGCTTTTGAGAAGTGATGATTGCAACTCACTGTCACGAGGAATAAGGATATTGTCCAGAAGGGCTTAGCTCGGGGCCCAGCCCAGTTGGCTGTTAGCGCACGGGGCCTGCGGCTTTCAGACCCGACCGCTGTCAGGTCCTACTCACCTGGTGTCTGACTCACCTGGACAGGTGTCAGGGGCGGAGGTCATGGTGCACAGGAAGGTGGTGGCCAGCACTGCGGGCCCTATGGCCATGGCCACTCCACGCTGCTCCATTGCTCTGCTGTTGGCCGCCCGAGGAGCCCCGTGCTCTTATAGGGCTGTGGCCACGCACTGTCACCTCTGGCCCTGTTTCTCCTCCCGGTGGGGACAGCCAGTTCCTCCCCCGGCTTGTGGCGCCAGCTGGAGGTGGAAGCAGCCTCAGCTGGTTCTCTTCCAGGGCCCAGATCCTCCTTTCTGAGCATCTGACTTCCGTGCTCCCTGCGGACCAGCCCCACTTCCCCTCGGCAGGGACATTTCCCTCCAGCCACCAGGCGCCCTAGGCCCTGCATAGGGAAGGGCCAGCCCCGCCCCCCCCATCACCCAGCTCAGCCCAGGCCACACCTGAGGCCTTCTCGGGGGGCAGGGTTTGAGGAATTCATTTGCATTTTATGGGCTTCAAGTCTACAGAAATTTAGAAAGTTCTCCTGGGGTCTAGGGTGATCAGAGGGGAGGGGCGAGGGGAGCAGGATGTGTGCGGCAGGGGTTTCCCCAGGCCGGTGTGCCGTGGGCTTCCGACCGCAGTGCACATGCGGCAGGAGAGAAGCAGGGGCGGCCAGGCCAGGAGCATCGCAAAGTGTGGCCCTGGGACCATGACAGAGGCTGGACGTGAACCCGACTGCAGCAGTTCCAGCCTGGGGGGCGTGGAAGCGGGGCCAGGGGTGGGGTGGGGTGGGGGAGGGCATGAAATTGCTTGGGGGGGGCATTCAGCACCCACCCCAGGAGGGACCAGGCCGCGTGCTTTTCCCACACCTCCCAGGGAAGGGCCACACGCTGAGGCTAGCTGTCACCGGGACTCCCGTTAGAGATGGAGGTGGCAAGTCTGTTCCCCCAACCCCGTCCCAACAGCCCCTGCCCAGGTGGGGTGTTGGGATCCTGACCCCAAGTCAGACAGACTCATGTGAGTATCAAGGGTCCATCGGAGACAATTTCAACGTCCATGGGGTGTGTGGCCTGAGTCTATGACCGCTGCTCAAAGACCTCCACTCTGCAGGGGAGAAAAAGTAACGTTCTCCCCACCCTCTGTGTTCTCAGCTGAGACCCCTGTAATGCAAGACAGAGTAACAAGAGAAAAGCACAGAGAAGGTTCTTAGCACAGGTACTCTGTCCATATGGGAGACACCCCGGGGAATGAGTAATTCCCCGAGGTGGCTTAGAATTCAGGACACAGTACTGTCTCAGTAGGGGAAGGGGGGGTGGGGAAGGCGTCTTAGACAAGAGGAAATGGTTTTAGGAAAGGGGCCTGGGCCTTGCAGGGCAGGCGGAGGTCGGCTAGTTTGTGACAGTTTGAGTGTGGTGTCCACCTCTGGTGTCCTCTCCTGTAACGAATCAAGGGTCCATCTTCCTGGTTGATGACGCCCCCGGGAGGGGCTGACAGCGGAGTTTCTTGTGGAGGCTCTGTCTTTAGGCAGAAAGAGGGAGTGCACAGAAAGCTCCCCCTGTATTTGCTGGTTTTCAAGCACCCACAGCTCAAAATAATCAATACAGTGAAGTGTGTCATGCAGCGGATTGACGGGGGTGTGTGCTGCTGCTGGGATGTAAACTTCGCAAGAGCAGGGGTTGCCAGACCCCATCCATCGTGGGGACAGACTCGGCCGGCAGAGGTGGGCTCCCTGGGGATGTGCAGACAGAATGCGAGAGAGACCCCCCCGAGCTGGGGCTGGAACAAAGCCCCTTAGCACCTGTGCTATGTGGGTGAGGGTTGCCCTCCTGGCCGGGGCTGCGCTTCTCACTGAGTGTAGACGGGGCGAGAGGCTGACATTCACAGTGTTCATACTGTAGCGTCAGTAAACTGATGTCCATTTGGCATTTGGGGTGTTGGCTTCATTTAAGAGAACTTGGCCTGTTACAGTAACAGCCTGATAATCCAGTTGCAAGTGCGACCTTGAACGATGGAACGAGTTAGTGATTTTATGCGGAAATCTTGCTGTGCTTATAGTTGATAGTCGAGACCCCTAAATTCATCACGTTCATATGTTTACGGTAGCAGATTTCTAAAAATGAACTTCTACTCAGAAGGTTTTGTTAAAGGCAGACAACTGAAACCTGAAAGCACAAACGTGAATACATTCATTTTGAAAATGCAATTAAAACGTTGAAAGCTGTTAACTTAGTGCATTAATCATAGGCCCCTTAAAGGAAGTGATTCAGATGGGCCTGTTATATAGAGAATAAAGTTTATAAGTCCAACTTAAAAGCTTCAGGTATCACGGGACTTTTGAATTGATAATGTTAATATGTTAATTAATGTTAACATATTATAATGTTAACATAACATAATGTTAATATGTTAATGTTAATTGAACAAATTGCATTTGATTTAATTTAAAAAGACAGAAGCACACCGAGTAATCTTCTCTGTGCCAGAAAGGAAACAAAAGTTAGCGATGAAGCCCCACGGAGGAGAGAGAGCCCCACACGGCAAGCTCAGGCACTGCTCAGCTGCGGTGCCTCTGAGGGCATCTCCTGTTAGAGACGGGACACTGAGACGCAGAGAAGGAAGGATGCTGTCTGGGGACAACACAGCCTGCCAGTGGTGAGACAGGATTAGAACTCTCTCCCCAGAGGTCCTGGGATGCTATGTCCTGCCCCCACCCCCTCCCATCCTCCTTCCCCGTCCTGACTCCCCAGCACCTGCCTGCCAGTGCACGTCTCCGCCCCCCACAGTGAAGGGTTTAGGAACCTGTGCTCAGGTTACTGGTCCAGGGCACCTTTTCCTGCTCAACCCTCATCTTTAATGGCCCCCGCACAGGAATTAGACATTCCCAGCATCCGTGCAAGGCTCCCTGCTGGAGCTGAAAGGCTGCTCACACGGCAAGTGAAGGATTAATCCAGGACGATCCGAAATGAAAGTCTGGTCATTGGCTGCCTTGCACTTGGGCTATTCCTGCTCCAGAATTTCCGAACTCGGATGCCGCTGGTGCCCCATGAGCATCCCCTGGGCCAGCGCACAGGGATTCGGTTTCCCGTTCAACTGGCCTCACCAGCAAGAGAGAAAGGGATGTTTAGTGAACACCTGCTATGTGCCCCGTGCTCCTCTGGGCCCCGTGACACAGGGGGAAACAGAGCAGACGGCCCCTGCACGCTTGGAGGGGACTGTGTGCTACTGAGGGGAGACAGAAAAGAATCAAAGAGACAAACAATTACATCATACGAATACAGTATGAACTGTGATGTAATTTGAAAGCAACGTGCGTTCCAAGGAAATACATGCAGGGCATCTCGTTAGGGGTTAATCAGACTGAAGCATAAAACCTGAAATCTCTGTGACCTCGCATACAGTGGTAACAGCCCAACGAGTCGGGGGTGACTTCAAGACCCACGTTCCTCCGGCACATGTCTGCCACCTTCCAAAGACGGCTGCTGTCCTGAGGGCCATCTTCATCCCAGCCAGCAGGGTGGGAAAGAACATGGAGCGCCCCACGGGGGCAACATCGGGCCTGGGGGGGCACCTCCCTCCCACCTTCCTTCCTTCCGCTGGCTCTGGACCACGGCCCCATCTGGCCACCAGCGTCCTGGGGAAGCAGCCTGGTCGTGTGACCAGGGGGTCTCTTCCGGCGGGTGCTGCCAAGCACACAGGACAATGGACTGAGACTCCGGAGGGTGCATTTTTCAAGGTCACTGTTTGCTTAGTGTGTGTTTTTCATTCATCAGCTTCCGCCCTGCCGTCCCTGTGCGGTGCGTTTCCCGCCAGCAGTGCATCGCGGATTGGAGTCTCATCTGCGCTCACGTGATTGACACTTAGCGTGATCGCTGACGTCCCTGTGTTGGGTGTACCCATGTCCTCTTCCATTTACATCCCGTCGTTTTTCCCTTGTGCTTTGCTTCCTTTGTGTTGGTCGAGCATTTTTAGTATTTCATTCCATATCTGCCTTGAATTCGGGGTTCTTCCTCTGTGTTACACTGAGCGGTTGCCCAGGAAATACATTATAAACGAATGCCGTCCCCCTCAAGGGGCTTCACCCATCACGTACCAACGCTTCCACAATCCTTTTTACTACTGTTGTTGTAGAATTTGTTTCTACCTATAGTTTAACCACACAGTGCGTTTTCATTATTTTGGTCTTAAAAATTCAATAGTCTTTTAACAACATTTTTAACTGAAAAAGAGAGTACTTTGCACCTATCCTCGTACTGACTTTCTGTCACCCTTTGCCTCTTCCTAAGAATTTGCTTTTTCAACTGGGATCCTCTCCCATCAGCCTGAAGAGCTTGCTTCCTCGTTCCTGGTTACGTAAATCTGCTCGCAACAAATAACCTTTATTTTTTAAAAAATATTTTTTTGAAGTATAGTTGATTTACAATGTTGTATTAGTTTCTGGTGTACAGCAAAGTGATTCAGTTATGCGTAAATATTTTTTTTCTTATTCTTTTCCATTATAGGTTATTATAAGACATTGAATATAGTTCCCTGTGCTATACAGTGGGACCCTGTTGTTCATCTATTTTATATATAATAGTTTGTATCTGCTAATCCCAAACTCCTAATTTATCCCTCTCCCCGCTTCCCCTTTGGTAACCATAAGTTTGTTTTCTGTGTCTGTGAGTCTGTTTCTCTTTTGTAAATAAGTTCATTTGTATCATTTTTTTAGCTTCCACATATAAGTGATATCATGGTATTTGTTTTTCTCTGTCTGACTTACTTCACTTAGTATGATAATCTCTAGGTCCCTCCACATTGCTGCAAATGGCATTATTTCATTCTTTTTTATGGCTGAGTAGTATTCCGTTGTATATATGTACCACATCTTCTTTATCCATTCATCTATCGATGGGCAGTTAGGTTGCTTCCATGTCTTGGCTATTGTAAATAGTGCTGCTATGAACATTGGGGTGCATGTATCTTTTCAAATTAGAGTTTTCTATAGATATATGCCCAAGAGTGGGATTGTTGGATCATATGGTAACTCTATTTTTAGTTTTTTGAGGAACCTCCATAGTGTTTTCCATAGTGGCTGCACTAATTTACATCCCCACCAACAGTGCAGGAGGGTTCCCTTCACTCCACACCCTCTCCAGCATTTATTGTTTGTAGAGTTTTTGATGATGGCCATTCTGACCAGTGTGAGGTGATACCTCATTGTAGTTTTGATTTGCATTTCTCTAATGATTAGTGATGTTGAGCATCCTTTCATGTGCCTATTGGCCATCTGTATGTCTTCTTGATCCAGTGAATTTTTTATTTCATATATTGCAATTTTTAGTTCTAATATTTACAATTGGTTCATTTTTTAGCTTTCTTCTCTCTCTTGAAACCCCCATTTCTTTACTCATTATATCCATCTTTTCCCATATATTATTGAATATATTTATCCTACTTGTTTTGAAGTCCTTTTCTGTAAATTCCAACATTTGAGGCACCCATTCATTTGTTTCTATTGACTTTTCCCCTCTTGATTATGGGTCATGTTTTCCTTCTTTTGTGTGTCTAGTGAATCTTGATTCTGTGCCAGACATTGTGGATACTGTGTTACAGAGACTCTGAATTCTGAGCTCCTCTCTCAGAAGAGAGATGAACTTGGTGCTGGCAGGCAGGTGGGTGGGATCACTTTGAGCCTGGGGGTCTTGGCTCTAGGCTTGTTATAATGGCTCTATTTTGTCCTTAATCCCAGGGATGAAACTTCAGCCCTGGGATACTGTCCTTCTACTTAAGGGTTGGGCTCCCTGGGGGAAAGCCTGAGGTGTTTATCAAATCCATCCAAAATGATGGGACTTGAGCTCAAACTATACCCCGACACTGGACAGTGCTGAAATCTCCACTCAGCTGTGTTGGCCTCCCGGCCAGTTCCCCCAGTGCACCATGGGCATCTCACCTCACACGTGTTCAGATCAGCCATCAGCCAAGGACAGGAGAGGGTCTGTAGCAGATTTGGGGCTTTCCTGACGTGGCTTCCTCTTTCTTAGGATTTCCACCCCACTCCTCACCCGGTAGCCTGGATCTCTTACCCAAGTCCCCCGCCCAGTGAGACAGCCTCCTCTGCTTGAATGATGCTACCCCTGCATCCCATGGACCGGGAGGGCCCTCAGCAGAAGGTCAGAGTAACTGTCGATCTTACCCCACATCCAGTTTCTGTCTGCTTTTAGTCCCTCTCCATTGCCCTCTACTAGTTGTATTTTCATAGATACTCTAGACTTTATTGTTTAATCGGCAGGAGGGTTAATTCAATGTATGCCATCTTCCAGTGATTAGACCCTAGAAGTCTGGAGGGTAAGTTGTTTTAAGCTCTGAGTTCCACAAAGCCTCTCGGAAGAGGTGGCATTTGAGCAGGGAACTGAGACGCATGGGTCGGATATGCAATGTTTCAGGTGAGAGTCTTACAGCAAGAGGAAGAGATCTTGGTGGATTTGAGAAAAAGCAAGAAGGCTGGGGTGTCCGAGACAGTAAAGACGAGATGACTGGTAGGAGATGGCGCAGTAAGACCGACATCACCCCTGCCGCAAGCAGGACATTGGTGCAGGGCACGGGCATCCCCTCCTTCAGTCACGTTCTTTCCTCCCCACTGCACTGCTGAAGGACCTTCAATCAGGCCTCCCTCCACACTGAAATATCAGGTCCACATCTCTTCCACTCAGCCCTGATCACGTCCATTTCCTGCTCCCCAAACCTTTCCCTGGACGTCCGTCCTTGACTCCAGGACAGACTGTCTGCCCCAGAAAGGGTTCAGAGCCCCCATCACATCTGGGCCAGGCCCGTATCCTTGTCATCTTCATTATCCTTTTGTCCCCTGGCCAGCCTGGGGATGCTCTCTTCACGACACATGGCACATGTGTCCTTGTCCCATGACTCTTCACAGTGACTGCTCAGCTGCAGTGCCCCTTCCTCCCTCCCTCACCTGTAAACCTCTTCTCACTGGGTCATTTCATTCTCTTCCGCCTGAGCCCCATTCATGTCATCCCAGAGGGAACGTGAGGTCAACCAGGGTGGAACAAACACCATGTGTGGCCCTGATGCTCCCCATCCGTGGTCATGTCCACTGGGGTCTCAGGCAGGAGAGAAATACACCCTCGTCCTCTGACAAGCGGTTAAAGAGGTGAAATCGACCCCACACTTATCACCTCCGCCTGTCAGAAGCATCCTGCATCCTTTCCTTTCCTCCTTAAACTCTGTCTTTCTGCACCAAATTCCACTCTGAATCAGGCTGTCAAACTGATTTCTATCGAAGGATCACTGATAAGAAGAATCACCGCTCAAGTCTTTGAGAGACTTGCATTTTAAAGAGATGCACTTTATACAAAACGAACAAATTTCTTTACAGTGGTTTTTTTTTTTTTTTTTTTGGGGGGGGTACGCGGGCCTCTCACCGTTGTGGCCCCTCCCGTGGCGGAGCACAGGCTCCGGATGCGCAGGCTCAGTGGCCATGGCTCACGGGCCCAGCCGCTCCGCGGCATGTGGGATCTTCCCGGACCGGGGCACGAACCCGCGTCCCCTGCATCGGCAGGCGGACTCTCAACCACTGCGCCACCAGGGCAGCCCTACAGTGGAATTTTAGAATCAGGGGAGCCGGGGCTGGAGGGGATCTGGGTATGTGCTCGAGCCTTTGCAAAATCCAGTATTCAGGAGGTACCTGCCTTTTCTGTGGCCAGACTGGCTTGGGGTCAAGACCGGAAGAGCTGCCGATGATACTAGTGCTTGTGTGTTTCCAAGCAGCAGCAGGATACCTGGGAAATTTTTGGAACTACAAGTTCTAAGCACCAACCAGAGCTGCTGAATCACCAGGGGAGGGACGGCCCAGGAACCTAGGTTTTAACAAACCTTCCAGGTGACCTAGATGCGGGCTTCTGCCAGCACTTTCCAGCACCTTCCAGGCCCTGAGCTCTGAGTACACAGGCTTTCTGTGCACGTGACGAGGAAGCACCACCTCCCTCCCATGACAAACCTCTCTTCATTCTGAAGCTCTCGTATTGCCTGGTCCCAGAAGCCCCAGGCATGGAGCCCTAGATTGACACGGTCTGTGCCACCGGGAGCCTGGCTATGGAGCCCGGACGGACAGTCCACTCCACTCCCAGCCAACTGTCACCAGAAGCAAAGCCTGGGCCAAGCTGAACTCTCGCTGATAATATTACCAGCCTCTGCCTCTAAAGAGTGTGCAGCCCGGGGTGATCCCAGCTCACTCACTGTACAGCCTTTGTGACGCGCCAGCCCCCACACTGAGCGATTCCAAGCCCATCGTGGGGGCCGGTGAGTAAGACTGCAGGACCTGACCCAGAGCCCCAGGCTGGGTGGGGGGAGACCCGCCTGGGGGAGCACGTGGTGCGATTCACGTGTTGCCCATGCAGAGATGAAGCGGCAGGATTCAGAGAAGCCTGAGCCCCAGGGCTCCAGGGGTGGAGTGGATGTGGTGGGGGTGAGCTGGGATGTTTGCCAGCCGCCCCAGCTGGCTCCGTGTACACTCCTCCAGGCCCAGGAAGCCCCTCGGAGGGAGGGTCCCAGCCCAGGCGGGGGCTTCCCCTGAACCGAGCTGGGACAGGCAGGATCACGGGAGTCAGATCCAACCCATCGTCCCGACCTGGCCCGAATCCTCTTCACCATGAAGTCTCCTGAGGATGGGTGTTTGGTGGGGACCCCACCCTTCTCCAGGCCTGGCCCTCTTTCCTCAGCTTGCTGGTGCCTTTCAGGCAGCGCAGCTCAGGAGACAAGCAGTGAGCACCTGAGAGCCCCGTTTCCATGTGCACGTGGACCTCTGCCTGCATGGGGGCACCTGAGGTCAGGGCCTGCATCTCCTCCGCAGTCACAGCCCTGTGGCCTTTGCTGTGGGCCAAGGTGGCGGCTGGATCAAGGTGGACTGGCGGTATGCGCCCCAAGTCCCCCCCACAGGCTGCTTTGGCTCCAGTGGTGGAAATGGGGTTCCTTCTGCCAAGCCATGGACCCTGCCTCTCTTCACTTTTCTCCCTCATCTTCCGGAATGTCAGTTGCAGAGGATCAGCTCCAGCATCCAGCCTTCAAGTGCAAAGGGCCCTCTCTATCGACAAGCATTCCAACAGTCTTTTGGCAGACAGACAGACAGACAGACATCCCAGAGGTACACACAAGGAATCCCAAAGGAATCTTCTGCCCATCTCCAAATTCTACCCACTGTCCGAGGCTCGGTCACACCTCCTGCTCACGCCAGCCCGCTCTCAGCAGACCCACCCCTCAGCCTGTGGATCTGATCACCGCTGGATGTTTCTCCAGAGTGGCGGCCGGGAGTCTGGTGTCTTCAGATGCACTTAAGCTCATGGGAAGCAGGATGTCCTTCTCTTCCCTCTATCTGCTCCCTTGCCAGCCCAGGGCTGCAGGCCCCGCAGGCGCTGGGCACTTAGAGATTGGTCAGTGGTAAACGTCAGAGGCGTGATACCCTGTAACCTGAGATCACCGGGCTTACGCACAGGGAGCGCACAGGTGGGGTGGGTGCTGGGGATACAGAGCTATCACACGGCAGGGACGCTGAGGCCCCGGGACAAAGCGCTTCTCGTGCATGGTCACATTTGACTCCACAGCCTGGCGCAGCATTTCACAGGTGAGGGAACCAGGCAGCTGGACACCTCACTTCTGACCTGTCCCTGTGCATCACGGTTTGAAAGATGCCTGAGGCCTCAACGTCGATGAGGAGCACGCCCAGGACGTGCACACACATCTCATGGGATCTTTCCCCGGTTGGGTCTCCAGATGAGACCTTAGTCATATGGTACCTTGCTTGTAGATTTGTTAGAAACCCTGACGTGAGGACCAGACAGCTATGTCCAGGTCCCTGGCCCACAGAAATGTCAGACGATGCCTGTGTTTTATTTTCAGCTACGTTTGGGGGTAATTTGTTATGTGGCAATAAACGATACAAATGCTGAAAGTGGTGTCCCTAGTCCGTCTCCCACAATTAGAGTCTTTTAGATCGTCCTAACCATTGAGGTTTCTAGTTTTAAAATGAACTGGAGAAAGTCCCAAGTGAAGCAAAATTCTTGCACCATCAAACACGTCAGCTCCCAACAGAAGCCTGGGAATTGGACTTCTCCCAAATCTACGTGATCTCCATTTGTCAATTTGGAAAAATAAAAATAAAAAAAGAAAGCAGGATGTTTTGTGCATGTAGCTTTTGTTGACGTCTTGACTCCTGGGGGATTACTGGGAAGTGGTTATCTTCCTGGCTGAGGCACCAGCTGAGTCCTGCCTTCCCTTCTCCCTGGACCACTTCTCAGAGGAAATCCAGGCGGACGTGCACCACTTCCACGTGGGCACGCCTTCCTCCTGCATCGTCCCCAGGTGCTGGGTAGGCCTTGCACCCTGAGTCCTGACACAGCATCGTCAGGCTCTGTTTCCCCTTGTTCTGTGTTTCCAGGTTACTGTGTTTTCAAGTCAGTATGTCCACACTGTATCCATCTGAGGTCCTTGTCACCCCTCTTTTGGGTACCAGTACCTGGCACAGAGCAGGCACTCAATAAAGCGGCATTGAATGAATGAATGAATGTCTGGTAGCAGAAATTTTGGGGGTGGGAGGGGTAGGTCGGGGCAAGGAAGGCAGGTGGGCTGCACGCTTTCTGCAGGAGTCCTTCCCCGAGGGAAAGCACCGAGAGCTGAGGCTGCCCCTCCTCCCTCCCTCCTTTCCTCTAAGAAGATGTAGGCACTCTAGGCAAGGGGTAAGGAGCCGGCTCTCCCAGACTGATCAGCCATCAGCCTATCCAGGACCCAGAAGTCAGCAGGATCCCAGCCCTCCTAGGCCCCAGCCAGGCAGGTTGGCTGAGACAGACATCTCCACACCCAGCTACCATCCAAATGGAGGCGCTGCCCGAGGCAGGCTCAGCTCTCGGAGGCCAAGAGCCTGGGCAGATACGAAAGGACTTGTGCCCCAAGATCTGGAACCCAGGAGCCCCAGCTCTGCAGCAGCAGAAGCCTCTTAGCAAAGCGCCCGCCCCCACGCCAGATGGGGGTGCACACACTCTCCTCCCTCCCTCCATCCCTTCCTGCCACTCCAAGGGCACCCTAGGGCATGGGGCAGCAGTGCTAAGATAAGGGGCACTGAGGGCATCTTTTCCAGCATGGGAAGCCTGGATTAATTCCAGCTCCAAACGGTGAACGATGGCCTGCTTGCTCCTTCGTGGGGACAGGTGTTTCCCCTCATCCAGCAAGAACTAACGCAGCCCCGTGGGAACGCTAAAGGCCAATGGCCAGCCGTTACCTAGCTCCTGCGGGGGTTCGAGGCACTCTCTCTCCAGGGCGCCTGAGACAGATGCTGTGAGCTGCAGATACTCAGCCGCCCTGAAGCCAAGACCCAGGTTGGCAGCCTCGTTTCCACCGAGCTCACCTCTCCCAAGACGGGGAGCAGAGTCCCGGTGTGAGGGCTCCATTCACGTCTCCAGAAGACCCAGCCCAGCTGCGGGTGGCTGCAGGGGCTTGATGAGCTCCTGCGGACCAGTTGCTGGGGCGTGATGGACGGTGCAGGGGCGGGGGGCGGGCCCTGGGGCTGGGAGAGCGGTACCCAAGTGAGTCTAGCTTCACTGCTCCCATCCCCGGGGATGCGCAAGGTGGGATTGCTCGCTGGTTTCTAGGCTCCAGCCATCCCAGCACCTGCAGGCTCTCCTCCTCTGGCCCAGCCTACGGGCAGGTGCCTTCACCTGCAAAGTCTCCAGGATGAGGAAGGAGGTGCAGAGAAATGGGGGCTCTGCAGGGCCTTGCCCCAGATGCGTCTCACTCAGGACGCTACGATCTTAAACGCTAAGCCTCCTCCCCCACCTCCCCGAGGCTCAGCCTGCTCACCTGTGAGCACCCGCCTCCAGTGAGGGGAGGCCGCCCCTGGTCTTCCCAGGCCCCGTCACCCAGCCCCGCGGGGCACCTGTGGGCCAGCGCGACCCCTGGAGGCCTGCGGGTCACTCTAAGTCTCGGTCATGGACTCCTCAGGCCAGGCTGGCGGCTCTCCCTGCAGGACACCTCTCAACCAGGTCATCAGCTTCCGGCCCGTTGGATTTCACTGGCCTCCAAGGACCAGCACCCAGGCCCACAGCTCCCACAACCCCCGCCTGCCCCACTCCCTGTGTTGACGTCGGTGCAGCAGCTTCCGACCTGCCCGGCTCTGATGGGAGCGCCACACCGTTTCCTGAGTCACTCATTAGGCGCCGCTGCAACCCAGGCCGAGGTTTCAAACAAGTGTGTTGCTCAGACCTGTGAGGAACGAGCTTTCACTGGCGTTTGTCCCACAGAGTGTTTCTCAGTTTCATCTTCAACCGTCGATGCTGAGAAACGGTTGCCTCTTCCAGCCCCGAAAACCCTCGAGTCTGCGGACTCTGTTTCCTCTCGTGCCAAGTGCAGTCGAGAGCAAGTGGCCTGCGTCACCATCCTCGTTCCGACCTCTTCCCAGGTCACGCGCTACTGCTCGTGATCGGCCTGTGAGCTCGCCCAGGTAGCAAAGAGCGATCTGACCTCACTTTCTGCCCCTGGAGACAGGGAGCCTTCCATCTTCTGACAATAGCTCCGCCTCCACTGTCTGGCAGGGGGACCCGCCGATTCGCATTGGTGTTTGTCAAAGCAATTGCCCACTCCTGGTCTCACTTTCCCATCGGCTCCGTTTTGTCCAGGCTGGTGGATCTCAAACCCGAGCCAACCCTAGAATCACCTGCGGGCCTTGTCAAAACACAGGTGACGGGGCCGCCCCCAACGTGTCTGAGTCAGCAGGTCTGCCGCAGGGCCCAGGAATCTGCATTCCTAACGAGGTGCCGATGGTCCGTGGACCACACTCTGAGAGCCACTGGGTCTAGGTTTTGCTGCAGTAACAACAATCCCTGACATCAGCGTTGGCTGAAAGCAACGTGTTTCTCGCTCATGCTGTAAGCTCACGGAGGGTTGGTCAGGGACTCCCTCCGGGACCCACTCACTGGGGACGCAGCCACTCTGGGAACGTGGCTGGTGACACGCAAGAGGGAACCAGTATGTCAGACTGGAAGAGCCACTTGCCACTTCTGCTCAGGGTCATGGGCCAGGACGAGCCAGGGGGCCGGGTACTATCATCCCGCTCTGTAGCTGGACAGCAGAGGGGGAGCCTGGGGACTTGCCACCTCCGCAGGGCGAGAGTGAGGCCCGCACACTGTCGAGGTCGGGATGCCCCAGGATTGTGGAAACTCCCCCAGGAAGCCTGGAGGGCTGGTGCCTGACCACAACCCAAGGGCACCCCAAGGCACAGCTCTGTCTCCGGACGCCCGCTGCCACTTCCTCCGAGGAAGAGCTCCCTTGGCGCGTGGCTTGGGCAGTGGCTTCCTTCCACTTTCTGTGACCTTGGCCAGGATTTTGAGAGTTTCTCCTGTCCTGAGACTGGGGTCAAACACTGGTTTAATGCAGGGGAAGGCCCTGGTCACACTTAAGAAGACAGCCGATCACATCTGTTTACGGTGGAAACATTAATCTTGATTTATTGAAAAAGGATTACAATTATTCCTCTGTTACACAGGTTTAAAATACTTTAAAACACCCTTTCCTGGGCATTACAGTTAAAACGTATGAACACGTCTACTGGATTTTTAGGAAATGTACAATGTGTCACTCAACATTCTAGTTTTAAAGGGCCTAATGTCCTAGAATCTTTACCACAGGTTTCCTTTGAACCGTTTTCTTTTGCTTTTCGCCAACATGTGTCCAATTATGTAGATGAGGGGGAAAAAATAAAATTACGCCAGAAGAATTTCTGCAAATATAAGAAGTAATTTTATTGCAATATACCATAGCTAAGTGGTCTGGGGAAAACGGGACACATCTTGACTTCAGTACAAATTACAACAGCTCTGAAGGGTCCAATGGAGGAAAAGATCGACAGAATAAAAGGAGAACTCGGGCAGGATGAGAAATCAAAGTGGAATCACATGACCTAGACAAAACCCACAGGGCGCCCTAGGGCGATGCTCCGACATGGCTTTTCTTTTGACGAGATGAAGGAGAGGGTCGCTGGCAGACGCTGGCATCCTGGGTTCGGAAGAATCTCGAAGCCAGGCTTTTCTTTGGCAACAGCAAGACTCAGTTTCCAGAGGGATCCAGGAAGTCCTCGTGGGCGGTGTGTTGTTATTCTTGGGTTGCTCCGCAGTGGTTTCCTCAGCCGGAACCACGGTCCAATGAGGCGGGGTGGGCGGAGAACAGCACCAGAGCTGGGACCTGTCACAGCTCCTCCCGAGGAGGCTGCAAGGGGCCCTGGGGCCTGTCTTGCTTCTCCCATTGTGGAAGGAAAGGGCATTGCACACGGGCAGCTTTTCACAGTAAAGGGATCGCCCTTCCTCGCTGGCCCTGCCAGCCCTCACCCTCGCTCAGGGAGGACCAGTATCAGATGAAGCCCGGCTGGCCCCGAGCGCCCGCGCGGCTGAGACCCGCATCCAGCGCGTTTGCGGATGGAAAAATCCACATCGCTTTCGTGGGGAAAAGGCACCGCTGGCAACCCCGGAGGGACTCCCAGAGTTCATTGCACATGTGTCTGTCTGCTGAGGCTGCAGCAAAGGCGGCCCAGCTGAGGCCACGTGCTGCCGCTTCAATTCAGTTCTTGCAACAAACGCAGAAATTAGCACCACAAACGTTCGGCAACAGAATACAATCCGCCATCGTTACACCGTGGACCACGCGGTAAGCGACCATGTGGTGTGTGTGTGTGTGTGTGTGTGTGTTTTCAGATCACAGATGCACAGCCTAAGTTTGGTACCTGGCCTGGGGCGGCTTCACTGCAGTCTGCGAGGAGAACGGGGCCATGGGAGGGAAGGTGACCCGCATTTACCTTAATGTGCTTGGCAAAAACCCGGATGGTGGAGGCAATAGCCAGGATGGAGAAAGATGGGAGAACGAGGCATGGCAGCTACCCCCAGTGTCACCTTCAAGGAGATCTTAACAGATAGCACCACGAAAGAGAAGTGTAAAAATAAGCACCAATTTTCATTTAATTATCATCTACAGAAAATGTGGTTTCCCTGCCCTGGACATCCTCCCATCAGGCTCTGCAGGAAGAAACACGGAAAAAGGAAGCAATTAAAATTAACTTAAGCCTGCGTTTCCATCTAAGTGCATGTGGAGAAGGCAAAGTATAAAATCCTTTTTTTCTTTTTCTCCCTGTTAAAAAGTAAAACCCAGAGCTAATGAAAGACTTGTCTGAAAGGGGCACCGGCGCCTGCTTTGTAAATGGTGGGGTGAATTCTTGCTGCCCTTGGCAAACTTCTAATTTCTCACGCGTCCTTGAGCGGGCGGGGGTGTGGACCGCATCCCACGATGGACACCCCACCTGTTTTCTCAATTCTCCCGGTGGGACCAAAGCGGGGTTTACAGGCACGATTGGAAGTCAGGGACACTGTACATTTGTGACCATACAATACAAATATTTACTTAAAACTCACAAAAACAAAAGCACCTTTAATCCATCGGAAAGGCACATGCAGGATGACATTGGGCCTGTGAATGGATCTTGTTAAAAACAGAGGCTCCGGAGGGTGAGGCGACCTTTACAAGGCTTGCCTCGGAACAATTTTTGAAGGTCGGGGGAAGTACACATCTTCAAGTTGAATTTTTTCCAAAAAAACAAAACATGATCTCCAAATACTGCAGCCACACCCGGGCCCCTGTGGACTCTCAGTGAACGAGATCCACGGGCTCGGGGGCGAGACGCGTGGGCCCCGTTCCCTTCCCTGGGGAGTGTGGTGTAGACGGAACGGAACTGGAGCAAAGCAGCGGCTGCGGGGCATCTAGGTCATGTGATTCGTCTCCGGGGCCGGGACTACGGCTCTTTCCCTTTGCTCTCTCTGGGTGTGGAGTGGGCCCGGCGCGGTGGGGAGGGACGAGGGGCCTTCACCGTCCAGGACACCCGCGGGCGGTGCGCTGAGGTCACGAGGTTGCTCTTGGGGCCAGGCTCGCGCGGCTCCTAGCCCACGAAGCAAGCCGGCCCCACTTCAAAGCCGAATTTCTGTGACGCGTCACCAAAGTCGTTGAACATGATGTCCACGATGGGCACTTGCTCCACCTTGGGGGTGTTGATTTCCAGAACGGTCTTCTGATACCCTTTCTTTGTCTGGGGAAGGGGAGGGAGGGGGATGCAGGTCAGCGGGGGCTCCGAGATGAACCAGCCATCCACGCCCGCCACGGCTCCGAAAACCCACCCTCAGCAGGGCGAGCCGTGGGGAGCAGGCGGCGCACCCCAAGACGTCCGCCTCACCCCCCGTCCGGGAGGGGCACAGGAGCGCGCGTAAGGAGGCCGTGCAAGGGTCCGCAGCCCATTTGGACCCGTGTCCCCTCCCCGCCAGGTGGCACATCCACACCAGGGACTCCTTGTTCGAAGATGAGGAAGTCTGAGAATCCCAAGACCGCGACAGCGGATCGCAGGCCCTCCCTGGGGCCATCAGCGGGCTGGACCGCGCTCGGAAGTGAGAGGGATCCGCGTTCACAAGTTCGAGGACAGGGGCCTTACCCGCCCTCAGAGGAGTACTGGGTAAACTGAGGTATGGAGGGACCGGGCGAGCTTGGGGGAGGAGCATCTACTGGGATGAATCAGGCTCTCCCTTGCTCCGACCACCTGTTCCATCCCTGTGAGCATCTGAGTTCACGCTCAGCACCACCCTGGGGGACGTGAGCCCCACGTTTCCGATTAGGAGAGTGAGCCCCAGGAAAGGGACAGAACTGCTCCAGGAGTGGTGTCACCCCTCTGCCGCCCTCCACATCTCCCAGAATACAGGGGGTGAAGGTGCAGGTCCACCCTGGTCAGACAGCACCTACAGCCAACCCTGAGCATTAGGACACTTGTCAGGGAGGCACTGACCCCGTCCCCCATCAATTCCCCCAAGACGAGGGTCCCGGATCCTCGTAGACACGGTCTGCCCACCTGTCTGGGACCAGCAGCCTTCTCCACCTCGCACTGGACCAGGCACATCCTCAGCTGGATCTGGCCCCGGGGAGGCCCTCCCTCCCGTCTTTTCCCCAGCGAGGCATGTCCAGCTGAGGGAGAAGGCAGTGCCTCCCGGGGCCTTGTTCCCCTCCCGTGGGACAGCGTGGGTCCCTCCCTCTGGGGGAGGCCGTGACCATCACCTGTGTGACCACATAAAGCCCCTGGAGCCCTGCATGACCCTGGGGAGGCGCTCAGTAAGTCCAGCTGCTATGAGGCGGCCTTCACTCTCCGGGCGGCAGCTTCCACGACGGCCCCAGCCCCATATCCCCCACGGATCCCTCCCCGGGGGAGCCCACTTGGTGAGGAACAGCCCCTCACGAGGGCACCTTCATGTGACAGCAGCTCAGCAACCTCACGGCACCATTAGGGACAGACTGTGTGTGGCCCCCAGATCCAGGTGGGCGAGCCTTACTGTGACGGAGTTGGGAGGCAGAGCCGTTGGGAGCCAATTAGGTCAGAGTGGAGCCTCATGAATGGGACTCGTGCCCCTTTAAGAAACAGCCAGAAAGCTCTTAACCCCACATGAAGGCGGCTGTCTGTAACCCGGGGGAGGGCCCTCACCAGAGCCCGTCAGCCGGCGCCCAGCTCAGACATACAGCCTCCAGAACCGTGAGGAACAACTGCTTGTTCTCGACAAGTCCCTGCTCTGCAGTGATTTGTGACGGCAGCTCATGCAGGCCGGGAGAGATGCTGGGCCACAGCCATGCAGCTAAGCTGCCCCCAGAGTCCTGGTCCTCGGAAACTGAGTCAAATGACAGATATTTGTTTTTTTAGGTGCTACCTTTGGGAGGTAATTTGTTACAAGCCATGGATAAGTAACATGCTCTCTGCGGCTCATTTTTCTCCACTGGAACTCCAGGAGGTGGCGAGGATGGAAGGAAGCCTCATGGGGGCAGGGCTCCTGGCCAGGCCTCCACGAAGGTGCCGAGCCTGGGAGAGACCTGCTCTGTGAGCTTCTAGACGTCGCCTCCTGAAGGGCCTCCCTGACCCCGCGAACCTGTCCTCCCCACAGCCCTGCCTTAAGGAGAGCGCTCACTCCTACCCGCAGCAGGCCAGGCTGGAAATGCTTTAAAGCCAGGACTCGCACTTACGAGCCGACGTGCGTCCCCTCGGGAGCTCGTTAGCACTACCGGCTCTGGTCCCTCCCAGAGATGGGATTCAGGAGGCCTAGGGTGGATGCAGCGTCTGCCTGGTTTAGACGCAGCTCGGGCAATTCGGACACACGTGGGTCACGGCCATCCCCTGAGCGACACTGTCTGAAGGACCTGCTCCGGCGGCCAGGAGCTCAAGGGCACAGATGCTACGAGCTTCCAACACGGGGTCCCCAGAGAGGATGCCCAGCCACGCCCCTGCAGGATGGAGCCGTGGGAGGAAGCTGAGCCCTCGCCCTCCCTCGGCCAGTCCAGCGAGGAGGGGCCAGAGTCCACCCTGCCTGCCCCAGCTCTACCCCTCACTGGTCCGACAACCACCCAGCAGGGACTCAAGTGAGACGTCTGGGCTGGCCTCCCCTGGGCTGCTGCTGTCCCGGGGAGCTGTGCGGCCTCGGCCACAGGCGGCCTGAGCCTCGTGCACCCGTGAGCTGGGCAGCCCAGCCTTCTCCTTCCCCCCAGGGAGTGGGGCAAACAGCCCTTGGCAGGGCCGGCGTCCGTCTCTTCCGCCCACAAGGGACGGCGGCACGTGCTCAGCTGGCAGGGTGACTTCTCTCGGATTGATGGGCCCCAGAGCTCCGATGATCAGAGCGCTTAGCGGGGGCATCTGTAAGCTGTAAGCCGCCGTGCGCACACCGCTCCATTACTCCGTCGTTCCTGAGGCATTAATAACCATTACGGGCTGGCAATGGCCCCCGGGGGTGCGCAGAGCTGCACAGACAAGGGGATTTATGTGGCGTGGCTCCTTGGGCCTCCTGCCCGGTCATCTGTGCTCCTCCACAGGGCCGGCCCTGCTCAGTGGCCCACCCATCAGGCTACAGGGCCGCATCGTGCCAGCGTCCGAATCCCAGTGTCTTTGGCCCTTATTTTTTTAAATAGATTTGTTTTATTTATTTATTTTTGGCTGCGTTGGGTCTTTGTTGCTGCGCACGGGCTTTTCTCTAGTTGCGGCGAGCAGGGGCTACTTTTCGTCGCGGTGCGCAGGCTTCTAATTGCGGTGACTTCTCTTGTGGAGCACGGGCTCTAGGCGCGCAGGCTTCAGTAGTTGTGGCACGTGGGCTCAGTAGTTGTGGCATGCAGGCTCTAGAGCGTAGGCTCAGTAGTTGTGGCACACAGGCTTAGTTGCTCCGCGGCATGTGGGATCTTCCCGGACCAGGGCTCAAACCCGTGTCCTCTGTATTGGCAGGTGGATTCTTAACCACTGCGCCACCAGGGAAGCCCTGGCCCTTATCACCATGTGAATCAAGCAGCCCCCCCCCCCGCCCCGGGGGAGGCAGCTAGCACGCATTCCTTCAGGCCTCCTGCAGGATTACCTGGGAGGGATGTGACTTTTCAAACTGTGGCTGAACTTCCGGTGGGCAGCGGAGTTGGGTGGGGTGAGCAGAGCGCTGCCCGTTCCAGGCCGTTCTTCAGAAGTGCCCCTATGCCCCACCTCCATGCTCTGCTGGGCCCAACCCTCCCCGGAATCCCCTCCCCTGCCTGAAGGAACGTGGGCCCATGTCCTCCATCAACAGGATTATTCTGTCTAGAGTCATGATCTCTCCACCTCCTCAAAGGCAACATCTTTTCCAGAAGTAAAAATGTCAAGCGCCAAATCCAGATATTCCCATGATGCTAAGTCTTGCCTCTGCATTGGCGATGCCCAGAGGACCACTACAGAGCTCAGAAATGACTGCCAGGATTCCTGGCGTCGGGGCAGAAAATTGGATCGGTGCTGTTGATTTTCTCAAGGAGAAGCTCACGGTCGGGAGTCCCGTGGATCTCAGCTGCGGAGCTCCTGGGCAGCAGGGCTGACTTCTTTGGGTGGAGGCGAAGGAGCCTGGTCCTTCCAGCCTTCTGAGCGATCCCCAAATCTTTGACTGTCCTTCCTGTAGAATGGCAGTTTTGTTCCCCGGGGCGCATGTGGCCATGTCTGGAGGAACTTCTGGTTGTCACAGCTGAGTGGGTAGAGGATCTAGCTGGTCAAGTCCAGGAATTCTGCTCAACGTCCTACAGTGCACAGGACCCTTCTACTCCCCTGCCACACCCACACACAGCAAAGAATCATCCGGCCCCAAAGGCTGAGAAACTCTGGTCTAGAACCAGCTTTTCTCTGCATGCCTTAAGGGAACAGAACAGGAATGACAGGTGGAAACAATGGGCAAACGGGTTCCAGCTCATTTCTCAGAAGAGCTTCCTAACACTGAGACTTCAGAACCGTGGCCTGGGCTGACTCAGGAGGTAGTGAGCTCCCCGTTGATGGAGGCATTCAAGGTGCAGCTATGCCAGGAAGGGACTGTGGTGGGAAGAATGCTGGGGTGGGAATTAGGAGACTCAGCTCTGCCACACCCTGAGGGTCTTGGCAGGTCACTCACAAAATAAAGCGAAGACCCTGATGAGTGGTTCTCACCCAGGAGTGGGGAGTGCTCCTCGTGCCCTGGGTGCATGGATGCTGGTGATGTCCTGAAAGGCCCAAGCAATGGGCAGCTGCCCCAGATGCTGACAGCACACCCACGTCATCAGGAGACGTTGGGCCAGAGGGAGAGGACTTTGGATTGTAGGATTAAGGAAGGTCCGAGCCTGCCCTGTACTGGGAGCCTGCAGAGCCGGGAGGTCAGGTTCTGAGTTCGACAGCAGTACTGGAAAATTCTGGGCAGGGAGCTTCGAGAGGAAGAGGCATGGGGCACTGGAATCTTCCCAGGAAGCTCTCAAGAGTGCAGGAGGCTTCTGAGCTGCATTAGGGGGCCAGGGGCCTCTGCCTTTTCACCCCAGTCGGTTCTTCACAAGATACATTCTCCCAGCATCCCTTCCAGGGAACGGTCTCTCTTCCAGAAAACCAGTCTGCACGCTTTACCAGATGACACGTATGGGGCCACCCAGAGTGTTTCCCTTTCTGCCGTGGAAGCCAAGGAGCTCCAAGCCCCGTCCCAGGCTCTGCCTCTGCTCTACGAGAGTCCCTGTTTCTCCTCACACCTCCACCGTGACTGCCTTGTGCCTGTGAGCCCGTGTTGCCTAAAACAATCACAGGAACAGGGATTCTTCTGGGGCTCACGGCAGCTGAGCACGGCTCTGAGGTCGTTTTAGGCACGTTCCCCCTGGAACAGCCCTGTGACGCGGTGCTGTTATAACTTATGTTTGTAGAAGACAGACGTGAGGGATGACTTTACCCGGTGCCTCACGGCCTTCTGGGAGCAGCTTGGCGTCTGCGTCAGGAACGTGAACACGTGCTGGAAGGCTGAGGCTTCCGGATGCTTCTGGATCTCTTTCCACAGGGAACTGCATCCCTATCTGACCTTAAACAGGGACCAGTTCTGCGCACTCCATGGGCAGGTCTGAAGGACTGACCGTCACCAGTCCCAGGGGCCAGGGCAGCGTGGAGGGGAGGCCGCCCTTCCGGGCACCCTGGCCCCATGCCTGCCCTGCACTCACCTCTAGCCCCAAGGAATCCCTTGGGGATTATAACTGGATCCTTTTGTAGAGAGAAGGACTGGAGCTTCCCACAGCTGAAGGGTCCATCCCAGTCGCAGCGGGGCAGCCAGGGAGCAGGCGGGACGTGAACTTGGATCCACCCGAGTCCTGCCCTCAGCGGCTACTAGCGACCCAGTGGGTCAGCGCTGCCCTCCCACTTTCCTGCCTTGCAGGGCCATCCAGACACTCTGTCTTGGCCAAGTAGCCAGACCACCTCAGCAGGCGTTAGGGAGAACCCTCAGATCCCACACACACGCCCCGAAAGCACAGGACAGGAACGCCCAGCGGGGAAGATGGACGCACAGGCAGGAGCACTGGCTGCTCACCAGCACGCAGAGGCAGCTCAGTGCCCGGGACACCTGTGACCAGCTCTGATACGTGTCCTGGCCACTCTGTACAACAAGGGTGTTGGAGCCAAGTGGTGAAACCTTCTGGAACCAGGAAGAACCAGAAGGGACTGCACGTGGTTCCCTCAATGTGGAAATCCACGGGAAGGGCCCTGACCGGAACTGGGGCCTGGGAATTAGCGAAGAGCTTTCCCGACCTCGAGACCAGAGGCACAGTGCCTTCCAGAGGAGGGTGTCCACAGGCGCCGGCACCGCGAAACTGGCCCTGGACACTAAGTGTCCCCCAAGGGAGCCAGGCTGGGTGGGGGGCCTCGGGCAGGGTCTCTGGGGAGCAGGTGGTGAGAGGCCGGGGGTCTGATGTCAGATGTGACACTAAGACCCGCAGAGGCGGTGCTTCCTGCTGACACCCCCATCTCCAGTCCTGGAAAGGCCACAGGAGGGACACGACCGAAGGTTTCACCAGGACTGGGCCCCGTGCACGGCCCAGGACAGGAGGATGCAGCTCGGACCCGGGCTGCCCAGGGCAGACGCAGCCCCGGGAGGCACAGTCGAGGGGCTGACCCTGGCAAGCGCAGGGGCCGGGGGCCAAAGAGCGAAGCAACCCCAGGCCTGACTGGCTTCTCGGGCCTGAGCAGAACGTCCTTCCCAGAGGGCGGCACAGGGTCCAGGGAGGTGACCCAGTGAGGGCCGGGGGTGTCACAAGGGCTGACACTGTCAACGCCCTCTGAGTCTGCAGGACACCTCCCAGCACGGCCACACTCCCAGGAGCAAACTCAGACTCAGCTCCGGACATTCCCCAAAAGTGGAGGCGTCTCAACTTCCGCATCGGACCAAGAACGCTCCACGTCACAGCAGGCACGGGATCAGGGACCCCGGTCGGCCTTTGCCATCAGGTGTCAGCGTGGCCTTCCCGACCCCAGCTCCGCGGGAAGGTCCCCACCGCTGGCCTGGGGATTCCACGTCCGCCAGCCACGGTCAGCGGCACTGTGCCTGGGCCCTCGCTGCGCACAGGGCCTGGCACACGGTAGGTGCCCGGGAAGTTCGTGGTGAGCGAATGAACTGCGTGAGGCACCGACGGACGCCGTCGCCCATCCCTCCCCCCAGGCAGGGCTGCGGGCGACACTCACAGCGCAGCCGTCCACCAGGGCGCGAATGTAGGGGCTGTTATCGTAGGACATCTCCTCATCGTTGGAGCCCAGGAAGCGCATGGCCTTGTCGTAGCTGCCCGTGGCGGCGTCCTGCCAGGCGACCGACTGGTAGCAGTTGTAGGTGATGTTCTGGTGGGCGGAGGCGCTGAGCAGCCGTAGGAAGGTCATCTGGACCACGCCCACGGGGTTGCCTTCCGTGTCCACGTAGGAGAGCTGCAGGGGCACAAGAAGGGGCGCTCAGCAGGGAGGGCACACAGGCTGCGCAGAGCCCCTCGTCCACACGGCCGGGGCTTCCAGAGCTTCAGCCACTCGCTGTCTCCTCTGGAGCGTGGGCCACGCCAAGAGCCCCACCTGGAAACCTGCTGCACGCCCGGGCCCCGGGCCCCAGGCCAGCATGCACTGGGCTCTCTGGGGGGTTCCCTGGAACACTGTGAACCACGCCTCATTCCTTTCAGGGACCTAGATAACCCGCCCACTCTACTTTACCTGGTTGGTCCCTACTCAGCCTCCAGGGTTCAGCTCATGTGCCTCTGCCTCCAGGAAGCCTGCCAAGGTTAGGTGCCCTCACCCACCTTGGCCCGGTTCAGTGTCCATCTTTCCTACTGGCTGTCAGGCCCTCCACACCAGCACTGGACTCCTGTGTCAGAGGCACCTGGGGCCTGGTCTGCAGCCCTCCCTGGACCATGAGTACCCTGAGGGCATGAGCTTGGCATGTACATCCCTGTCACTGTGCCCCGATGCCAGAGAAAAAACGGTGCTTGTTAGATTATGCTAATACATGAAAACCACTGGTTAATCTCTGTGACGTACAAGGACCTGGCTGGGGCCATGAGAATTGGAGACAGGAAGGGCAGGTGGCTTCGGGGAGGAAGGGGCCTGAGGCGTGGGGTCTTGGCCAGCAGACAGGAAGGCTGGCCTGTGAGAGGGTCACAGGACATACGGCCAAGACCCAGAAGCCTGGAGGGACCAGGCAGCATCGTGGAGGCACAGGGGAGAGGCCCTTCTTGCCCCTGCCCGGGCATGGAATCCAGTGGAAAGCAGAGTGGGCCGTGCCGGGGCCTGGGGTGGTCAGCCCACACTGAGCGGGCAGCCCGGGGCGCTCTGGCGGCAGGAGCCTCGCTGAAAGCCCCGCTCTCTGCCAGCAAACCCAGGGCAGCACCGGGAGACAGTGTTGGTCCTCCAGTGCCTTCGCAGCATCGCAGGTCGGATGCACGCGGGGCTGAGAGCTCAGCCGGGCGCGGGCCAGTGCCAGGCGTCCCGAGAGACGGATCGGTTTCCGCGTCTTCTAAACTGCAGCTTTCTGAGCTGCTGGACACAGCAGGGGCGGGGGCGGTCCTTAGCCCCTGGGACGAGGCGGCTCTCTCCTCTCCCTGAAGGCCCTCAGCGTGAGAGGCCAGGCTCTCCTCACACACCCAGCAGAGCAGGGTGGCCCATCACGTCTCCCCGTCAGACGACGCACAGACGGACGTCAGCATCTGAGACCCGCGTTTCTCCTCCCTGCTCTGTCTCGGACCCTAGCCCCCAGCCTACCCTAAGAGAGCCGTCCTGAACACACGAGCGAGAATTTAAGCCGATATTGTGCACGTATGTATAGAGATGTCTATACAGTTAGAGCTGAAGGCGGTGAGCCAGGCCTGGGATCCTGCCCTTGCCGCCGGAGCGGGGGGAGCGCAGAGCTGCTGGCCAGCTCCCCACACAGCCACCAGACACCGACTTCCAGCCGGACCTTGAGGAGGGAGAGTGAATACCAACCGCAGTCTGGGCCATTGGCTGTTCCTCCTGGACGGAAGGCGACTGACTGTAGGAAGGACGCATGCGCAGAGAGAGGCGGGCAGTGCTGGACGCAGAAGGACCTGAAGCCCCCAGTGCCGGGCAGGTGGAGGACGACAGGCACGGCCAAGCCCCGCCCCACGATGGAGTCCCAGAGCCCCGTCATGAGGCCCCGCCCTCCCGGCGGGAAGCAGCTCTGCAGTATCACCTTCACGTGGGGCGCCCAGGGCAGCCGGCCCAGAAAAGCACCTCTTTCTTCAGGGAGGGACCTGTATTTATGCCCTGTCCACTCTGATGGTCACAGGCTGCTAGAAATGATGCAGCAGGAAAATGCCAAAGATGCGGTGATGTTTCCCCTAGACTGTCCCTTCACCTCCATCCTTGGTCAACTGTCTGCGAAACAGGACCCAAGCAGCAGACAGGCTCTGGGCTGGTGGCTGAAAGTGGGTGTTCTCTACCTGCTTCCACAGAGCAACGGGGTGGGTGTGTGGGGCCCTGTCTGGAGAAGGCCACCAGCACGGCTGCAGAAAGGACCACGGCCCCGGCTCCTCCTGACTCCCGCGCCCCCCACCCCCCCACCTCTATCCACCCGGCTCAAGGGCCCCGGGCACTGCCTCCCCGAGTGGGCGTCCACTTCAGGTCCTTCTGCCTGCCAGTGGCTCCTTCCCGAGGATAGCACCGAGGAGGTGAAGGAGAGAAGAAACAGCAGGAGAAAAAGGGGGTGAGGGTGCCGGAGGTCCCCACACAGAGACGAGAGGAAGTCCCCAGACGTGGCAAGGTGAGCGCAAACCTTCAGTACCTGGGAAGAGCCGCAGTGGCTGGGAATCAGGGCTACGGGCCGCGAGATATTAATTGAGCACGAGTGCCCCCGGGCCTAGGAACGGGGGGTCCCCAAGTGCAGCGGGCAGAGGCCGCTGGAAGGCCCTACTCTGAGTCCTGGGGGAACGTGGCCCTGGGACCCTCCGGGGAGCCAACTGAGGGCAGAGGGTCGGGCCCGCAAGTCGTGGACCCGAGAGCTGGCTTCTGAGTGAGAAGGACGTCCTTCAAGGATGGCCCAGGTGGGACACTAGCCGAAGAGTGAACGCAGGAAGCAAAGGGGGCTCTCGTGGCACCTGCAACGCGGCCACATCTGGAACCTAGTCCTTGAACTTGCCGGGAAGGGAGCATAGAACTCTGCACTTGATTCCGGAAACGGGCCCAAATCAAAACTCCCGAGATGCTCGGGGAAAACACCCTGCCGCGTGGCAGCCGTCGCCGGCCCCATAGGATCGGGTCCAAATGGCCTCGGCCTCTATACCGGCTAGAAAAGCATCACATCCAGAACTTTAGAGGGATGCCCGTTGCCTTTCACCTCCGGGATGGCCTATTCAAGACTGGCTCCCCAGAAGTTAACACAGGGACCAGCACGGTCGCGGGCGGTGCAGCGGAGAAGCCCAGGGTCCCGTCGGCAACCGGAATGGCCCCTCGGCCCCCAGCCACAGCAGGGGCAGGGCACAAGTAGGACAGATCCTGGAAAGAACTGGATGGTTTAATGGTCCAGGACCCACTTCCTCCAAGCTGCCCGCTAGGACTTAGCAAAATAGACCCTCCACTCCTGGTGTCTCTGGTCTCAATTCCTGGCGGCACCCAGCGGGGGCTCTGAATGCCAGCTTCGTGTCCTCCACCCGAAGAGACAACCATTCAGCTGCTCCCGGCTACAGTGAACCCTCGTCAGCGTGGCAGGAGGGGCCGGCCCGAGTCTGGCGGTCGTGGCCGTGGAGCAGTTTGGCCAGAGGGCGAGAGCAGGTGCGGCGCTGGGGGCGATTAGTCCCATGCAGAGCCGAGCCAGGCCGTGCCGCAAGCAGACAGCCCCGTGGCCACTTACCAGGGACCCTCGCTTGTACTGACTGTACCAGGTGGAGGGCTGCTCTTTGGGCCAGCGGGCCATTTTACTCTGCAAGATACGAAACGGGTGGGTTTAACGGACACTGCACACGAGTCGAAGGCCGTCTTACCAGTTTGCCACGCTTGAATTCACTGAACCAGGAACCCGGGTTTTCTTTGGGCCAAGAAGTGATTCTGGCCTAAACATCGAGGCGGGAGGTGGGGAGGGAGAGAAACAGAGAGAACGACAGTGTTACTTCTGCCTTCACGAGAAATGCTCCCACGTCCTGCACACACGCCTTCTCCCCGCCCAAGCGGGCCTGCGTCCTGCCCTCACGGAGATGCAAGATGGCCTCCTGGGAGAAGATCCCTTAGGTGCACCTAACTCCCCCAGAGCTGGGCACTCGCTCCAGCATGGACCCCTGACCGCGATGGGGACGGGGGAGCCCTGGTGCCTTCCAGGCGCGAGCACCTGCTTCACGTGCAGGGTCACGAGAGCCTGCATCTGACCCGATCTGGGTATCCAGCACCTAGGACAGAGCCTGGCACCTCGTGACTGCAGAAAACTCGTGGAGTGAACTAAGGAAGGGGTGAACGGGCGGATCCTCACTCGTCTCGCCCAGAGACTATCATCTACTACTGATAGGCTGAGAGCAGACAGGTGGGCGTTCCCTGATTCGATCCCCTGATCTGGGGGCGTGGCTCCATCTCCAAGGCCTCTACCTGCGGACAGAGTGGGCAGGAGACCCTACTGAGGTCCGGCTGGGTGTGAGGCGTGCGTGTGTGTTTCTGCATAGGATGTGGGCGTACATGGTGTGTGTGAGCGTGGTGTAAAATGGTGCGTGTGCAGCGTGTGTGCCGGGTGTGTGGTGGGGTTTTCTCTCTGGGGAGAGTGACCACAGGTCCAGCCTGTTCCCAGCTGTCCCTCCGGTGCTCTGCCTGGGCGCCAGGTCCCATTCCCCATTCCCTGGCTTCTCCTCTGAGCTGGCCTCGTGCAGGGGATCCTGAGAAGCGGCCCCACTGGAGGAAGAGCAAGCCCAGCCTGCCCCCCGCCCCTCGGGACTCTCCCCTCTGGTTCCAAACCTGCTGCTGTCAGCACTGCGCCTGAAAAGCACGAAGGCCGCCTCCTCCCAGAGCAGGACCAGAGGCGTGGGCAGGTTGGCGCCTCGTCCAGACTTCTGCCCTCCATCCCCAGCCCTTCCGCCACCAAGGGGGCCCTGCAACCCGGGAGACTGGGCAGAATGCCTCAACCCGCCCGAGGCTCCCAGCCCGTGGGGCCCTGGCGGTCAGCACTGGTGCAGAGGACAGGCAAGGAGCAGCGGGCGTCACTCAGCGCCCCAAGCCCACCGTCCGCCTGGCTCCACCACCAGCAAGGGCTCCTGGGGGGCGTCCTACTGCCTCTCCAGCAGCGAGGCCGTTTGCAGAGGACAGACAGCAACAAAAGAATGAGCCAGCATTTTTCCACTTGATTTTCCTCCTGGGCCTCTGCCAGATGCAACGGTCCTGAGGTTTGAATTTCCTTGTGAACCACAGGGGTCTTGTTGCCAGGAGTGTGGGTTCCCAAGGATTTAAAATTCCAGGTAGGGAGAGCGTGAACATGAAACAGGGGTCCCCAAGACATCCACGTCAGCGCAGAGCCCCTGTTCCTGCCGGCCCACAGGAGTGCCGGAGCTCCCCTCGGTGACAGTGAGATTTAGGGAGAGGGCACCTCTCCCTCCAGAGGAAGTGGCTCTGGGCGCTGAGGCAGCCGGGAAGCCGAGGACCACAGGTTGCCCGGCTCCTGCCGTGCCCCACCCTGAACCTGCACAGGTACCATGGCTGCGGCTCCAGGAACCCACTGCCCTCGGCGTGCGGCACGGGATGGGGAGCCCTCTGGGAGGGACATTACGGAGGAGGGTCTGTCCAGGCAGATGCAAAGGGCACTGCGGCCAAAGTCTCCACCATCTTCCCAGGTAGAGACCTCGCCCCCCTTCCTCACCTGTCCTGGGCCACAGTGGGCCTGGCCTCCAACGCGTGCTTGAGAGAAAGCAGCACACGCCTGCCACACACGCCTGTCCCTGCACGCCATCCACACGCCACCCACCCGCCACCCACGTGCCATCCACACGCCACCCACGTGCCATCCAACAGCCATCCACACGCCACCCACCAGCCATCCACGTGCCATCCACACGCCACCCACACGCCATCCACAAGCCACCCACACGCCATCCACACGCCATCCACATGCCACCCACACACCATCCACAAGCCACCCACACGCCATCCACACGCCATCCACACACCACCCACACACCATCCACAAGCCACCCACACGCCATCCACACGCCACCCACCCGCCACCCACGTGCCATCCACACGCCACCCACATGCCATCCACCCGCCACCCACGTGCCATCCACACGCCACCCATACGCCATCCACGTGCCATCCACACGCCACCCACACGCCATCCACCCGCCATCCACGTGCCATCCACACGCCACCCACGTGCCATCCACCAGCCATCCACACGCCATCCACCAGCCATCCACGTGCCATCCACCAGCCGTCCACGTGCCACCCACACGCAACCCACACACCATCCGCACACCATCCACCCGCCATCCACACACCATCTGCACGCCATCCACATGCCATCTGCATGCCATCCACCAGCCACCCACATGCCACCGCACACCACCTGCACACCCATCCACACACACTGGTTCACACCCTTCCGCACACACAGAGACCCCACCACAGAGGCGAGGACGCTGAAAGACCACAGAGGAGACTCAGATCGACACCCCACAAAATCTCCACGGATCAGAACCTCGCTGAACAGACTGTGAGGGACGCATGGCGCTCAGGAGCGACTACCCAGGAAGCTGACGCTAAGAATTTCAGCAAACGCCAGCTTCTAAAAGACGTATTTGGGTCCCTTTCGCTCCCAAAAGTCCTTCCATGGGTTTCAGGTTGCTCTGAGGTCAGAACTGTAGGGTCATTTTAGAAAAGATTTGACCAACCAGTGGCGGAAATCCCAGCCCCAGGCGTGGTAGGGGGAAGACAGCCACGAGCCAACCACCCCTTCAACTTCCACAAATGAGGCTGCACTAAGCCCGTCCCATTGCTGGAAATTTCTTCCTAGGGCAGATTCAAGTGTACTTGCGGAGGGACAGCCGTGAGTTTAGATCTGGCCCGTTTCTGGCTTTCATTCTTAAAGCTGCCCGCACGTGAAATGCCAGGAGCCCTGGCCCGGCCCCACCGGGAGAGGAGGCCACGGAGGCGGGCACTCACCCCCTCGGACTTCTTGTCGGGGAAGACGCACGTCGAGCCCCCGGCTGTGAAGTTGCAGTAGACTTTGAAGGAGTCCCTGGAGCAGCCTTGGTTCGGATCCACCCAGTATTCACCTGGATCGCAGGGTTAGGGGTGGGGTTAGGGAGGGAGGCGGGTCGGGAGAGCTGCTCCTTGGACAGTTCCAGAAGCAGCTGCCACATCTCAGTCCAGCAGGGCCAGCACACAGCCCGGGCATGTGCCGCAGCACAGCCCTTTCTGGGCTTTGCCCAATGGCATCCTGCTGGGCCCATGGAGTGACAGGGACAGACGCATCACCAAGAGCACAGCTGGAGCGTGAGGCCCACGGGGCCCAAGCTCTGCCTGCTGGCGGGTGGATGGGAACCCAGAGGTGCTCCAGGGAAACTAGAAGTTCACGTACTTAGGATCAGAGTCAACTGGAACCACAGGCACCCCTTAAATCTTGCAGAAGAGTTCATCCTTCCCAGAGCAAGCCAGTGGGATCTTATTTTCTAGCAGGTAGGTAGTGCTTGGCTATTAATGGTGAGAATGGGACTGAAGTTCTGGAGTCTAAATAGTACTCTCCCAAGTACAACTTCAAATACCAGCACGAGGACTCCTGCTAACACTGACAGCAGCTGCGGCCAACACCACGTCAGGCCCAAAGCATTTCATACACTGTATACGCGTCCTCTGATAGGCACGTGTTTTAATTCCCATTTTGTAGGTAGGGATCATGGGACTCCGGGTAGAGCAGGTTACCTGCCAGACAGTGGCTAAGATTAGACTAGACCCTGGCTCTGCGTGACCTCACAGACTTGACCTCTTTCCCCGGCCTCCCAGGACGGCTTCCCCTCCTACTATGATGCCTCGTCAGGTGACAAGGGGGACCTGCATCCCCACTGCACCAACGGGGACCTGAGGCCGAGCGAGGTGCGTGCCCGTCCAGGCCTGGGTCCCTCCCGCCACACCGGCTGCTCAGCCCCGACCCCTCCGTTTGTCCCCGGGTCCACGGTCGCCTTACCGTCGGGGAAGTCAGGGTGGCAGAGCTGAAGGTCTTTGCAGGTGCGCGCGGGGTTCTGCTGCGTGCCCAGGGGTCGCTTCATCTGCTCGATCTCCAGCTTCAGCGAGTTGAGGGAGCCGAAGATCTCCTCCATGCCGTCCGCGTAGTCCATGTAGTTCTCACCCTCCCCTTCGTCCATCAGCTGGCTGGCGTCGATGTTCCGCCGGGTCCTGGACGCCTGGATCGGCAGGGGCTGGATGACTTCGCCTGGGGGGCCCTGGGTGTGGAAGAGGGACAGTGAAGGATGGGAGAGGACGAGGCAGCCCCGGGTGGTGGCCGGGCCGGGACCGCCAGGGCCGCACCTGCAGGGTCCTGGGCCGCAGACGCCGGCCCCTCCTGGTAGTACAGTCCTTTTCCCTCTTCTCTGTCTCTGGAACATTCCACACCCATCCCTCGGGGCCCTGTCTAGGGCTGCCTGCTCCTGCCACACACACGCATGCATGCACACACACGCACACACACGCATGCACGCACATGTGCACACACAGAGGCACCTGGGCATACACACTCACGCACACACACACGTTTTGGGATTGAACCACACAGTTGCTTCCACGATTCCCTCGGTGTTAGGAGAACCCCCATCTGGCTCCCAAGTCCTCAAGGGCTACTCACCGGCAGGCCGGGGGGTCCTGGCTGGCCTGCTTCACCCTTCGGGCCAGTTGGACCCTGGGGAAAAAGGAAAGAGAACCAACCTTGGTCACTGAGGCCTGATGTGACTTGAGTCCCCCTTGAGGTCTAGAATGATCCCCGGAAACACGTGGAGAAGGTGGAGGGACAAACCTAACATGCTGGGGCCCCTTCCCAGTCCCAGGTGTGAGAACTGGACACCTCAAGGAGGGGACTTAGGGGGACAGAGCCCTTTCTGCAAGGCAGGGAGCCTCAGTCTGAGATGACTCAGGGCAGCCCAGCCACAGAGGAGGGGTGTGAATGACCGGCCCCAGGAGTCAAGGGGGAAAGGGGACCCCAGGGCGGTTCTCATCCAAGGGTGATGCACGTCCCCCCCCCGGGGGGCATGGGCCGCTCAGGGGCAACACCACTTACTGAGGATCCCTTAGCACCTTTTGGACCAGGAGGGCCCTGCGGAGAGAGGGGCAGAGCGTCAGCTGGTGGGCGGTCCCTTCCCCTCCCGGCACCAGCCTGCTCTTCACGCCCTCCTTGCACCTGTGTCCCCCCTCCAAGAGTCTATGCTTGTACTTGCTTGACAGGGGAGGTGGGCGGGGGCAGGCACTCACCCACACGGAGGCCAGGAGGGTCCCGAGTGCCCCGGGTCAGCCTCCCACCCGCCCCAGCAGGGAAATCACAGCTCAGGCAGCCAGAGGCCCTGACACGGAGCCGCTCCAGCCCTCGCAGCAGCCCACAGCAGGGGCCAGCATCAGACCAGCCGGGGCTACCTTGGGCCACGTGCACCCGGGCCCAGGTGGGGCTCAGAGGCTGACTAGTTTCGGGTGAGAAGAGACTCAAGGCCGGAGGATGTCTTTGCAGTCCTGGGTCTCCCAGCTGCATGGGGGGGCCCCAGGCTGGTGACTAGAAGACGGACACCAACTCCTCACATCCGGGCCGGGCTGGCTCTGCTCATGCTGACGGGGAGGATGGGGGGCCAGCCCCCAAGGTGCCTACCGTGGGCTGTCCACATGCCCTACAATGCCCGGAGACAGAGGCTCCCCACTTCTCCTCCCCAGCCTGAAACCAGAGCCCAGTGACCGCACTTCCTTGCTTCCACTGCTTGGAACGCGCATGTGAATTAACGAGCAGATCAACCCGTGGCGCGGGGCACCAGGTCCACCTGGGCGGTGGCCCAACCCCAGGGGGTCCCATGACTTCCCTGTAACTCTGAGGCCCATCCCCCCACTCTCCCAGGACAACCCGGGGAGCCGCGCGCCCCTCCCAGATACGCACCGGCAAGCCAGGGGGGCCCGGGGGGCCGATGGGGCCCGAAGGACCAGTGATACCCTGAAAGGAGCAGAAACGCAGTCGTCAGTGTTCGGATCAGGAGGGAGCCTGTCCTGCAGCCACGCCCCTCGGTTCTCGTTGGCCTCTTCCCCCAACACGGGCTGGCCACGTGCGAGGGGAGCCCTCGCTCCCTGCTAGGCCCGGCAGGGCCTGAACACCTGCTGTGAGGCGGGGCACCCGGCGCTGCTGCCCGCAGGGCAGTGGGGGGGGGCGGCTGAGTGTGAACGCTGCCTTCTAATGTTCTAATGTGAACCGTCCCTGCCCGGTCCCCTCTGGCCGCTTTCCGCTCCCGAAGCAGGGGCCGCGGGCCGGGGGCCGCAAGTGTCCTGGGGTCCTGTCTGCTCTGTCTGTCCATCCAGCCTCCCAGTGGCTTCTCCCACGCTCGGAGTTTGCAGCCTCTGAGGCGACCCTCTCTCCAGGTCTCAGTGCCACAGGGAGACACCATGGACGAGGCCGGGCTGGGGGACCGTCACCCCACAAGCTTCCTCCCCGCCTCACGGCTCTGCCGCCTCCAGCTCTGTCTCGGGCGTCCTGTCCTCTTCCAGGTCAGGTGCAGGCCAAGGTGGGCAAAGCACAGGGGCACATGTGAGCCTGTCACACCTGGCTTGGGAAGCGGTCATTCACAGGCTGGAGTGCGGCCCTGTGGCCCTGACATGGGGACGGGAAAGACCGGCCTGCCAGGTCCCCCCGCCCCCTGCCTCCACTCGCTCCCCGCCTCTCCTGGCCATGGAATCCACTGCAAGCAGCTCCCAGGCGCAGGACGGGCGAAACCTGCAGGCTAAGGGTTCCCTGGCTGTGGTTTCCTGGGGGCTTCAAACTCCAATTAGCGACAGGGGTTCCCAGGCAAGTCTAGGGTCAGGTGTGCATACACGGGGTCAAGGTGGGAGCAAGGATGTGGCTGAGCGTCGCCAGTGACCTCCTGGACAATTAGCTGGGTCGGAGGGTCTTGCACAGAGTGGGGGGAAATGACCTTCACTCCTGAGGTCACCAGGACCACGAGGGCTAATGAGGGCCCGGGCTGGGCTCCAGTTCTGCCCCAGGTTGCTGTCACCTGGGCGAGCCCGTGCCCTCAGCTGTTCCCATCTTGATTTGATGGACGTGGGGACGTCCTTCCGGCTCTAACGAACACAGAGCCAGCAGCCCACGCACCTGTTCTCCCTTAGGGCCAGAGGAGCCCTGCGGGCCGGGGAGGCCGCGGTCCCCCTTTTCTCCCTGTTCGCCCGGAGGTCCGATGAGCCCGATCAAGCCCGGATGTCCCTGTGGGAAAATGAAGGGGCGTTGGCGGTGGCGACACCTCCCGTCCAGCCACGCGGGCCAGCTAGACGTGGCAGCACAGCTGAGTTTCAACCTGAGTTTCAACCACAGAGTCACCTGGAGCCCCATCTCACCTTTTCCCCTTTGGGTCCAGAGTCTCCTTTGAGGCCAGGGAGTCCTGGGGGACCCTGCGGGGGAGGCAGCGGGATCAGAATTCTCATTCCCAATCCCGCCCTCCGCCACCACCGGGGGCTCCTCGGGAGCATATCCGGGACTCACCATGGGGCCGGGGGGGCCGTCGGGGCCTGGGGCTCCTGGGAGACCTTGCTCACCCTGAAAGACAGTTGACCCTCCGTGTGAGTCCCGCCCTGGCCATCCCCGTTCCCGTCCTCACCCCTGCTCCCCTCCCTCTGTAGCCGCGCCCCCCAGGCCTCCCCGGGGGCCACTCACCACAGGGCCAGGGATTCCTCGCAGGCCATCGGGCCCGGGCTTCCCAGGGGCCCCCTGGGGGCCGATGGGGCCAGTCTTCCCAGGAGGGCCTTCCAAGCCGGCTTCTCCCTGCAGGGCACCAAGGAGGACACGGTGGGACCCCAATGCTTGAGGCTCCGGTCACCCCAGCCCAGAATTGCTGCTCAGAAACCCCCAGGAGCCTTGGAGAGAACCCCAGATGCTCCCAGATATCCAGGGGCTGCCCCCGATTCTCCACATTCCTTATCGAGGCCGCCCTGCCCAATCCTCCACCCACCAGTGTCCACAGTCAACTGTGCTCCAGCCTCCCAGCTGTCATGGCCAAAGCGGCAGTTATGGCTGGCGCGGAAGCCCTGGTGGGCACGGCCGCCACGTCCTGGGCAGACGTGGGGCTGGACGAGTTCCATCACTGTCTCAGGCAATGCCGGAGCACCTCCAAGAAGAGGTCCCGCCCAGCACCTCCCGGCGGGGGGGCGGCCTCGAGGGCTCTGGGCACAGGGCTGCACCCTAACCTCACCGCACGGGCACCCCACCGTCTCCTCAGCCCTGACGTGGGCACCGTCACCATCTCTGCTTCACAGGCAAGGCAGCTGAGGCCTGGCCGGGTCAACGCCAGGCCCGAGGGCACCCAGCACTGGCCTCCCCCGCTCAGGCTGGCGGGGCAGACAGAATGTGACAGCAGAGTCGGGGACCCCGGACCCAGAGGCGCAGCCAGCCCCCCTCCCTCTGAGCCCGACCTGCCCCTCTCCGCACGTTCACGTATGTGTCCAGTCCCCACCCCTGCGGCCACTGTGCCGAGGCGCGCTCCGTAAGGTCTATGCGTGGTCGCGGTCGTGACCACGGCCGGGCTGAAAAGCACTTACCTTAGCTCCTTTCTCTCCCTGCCTGCCTTCGGGACCTATGGGGCCGGGGGGACCCTGGAAGGAGCAAGAGAGCGACACGTGACAAGTGGGTCCGCAGAAGCTCAGTGAGGAGCTGAGGAGGGGCCGTGGAGGTCACTCCCAGGCCCTTAGCACGAGGCCCAGGGCCTCCGCGTCCAGAAAAGGCCCCCGGTCGGGCTGCGGAGAGGGCACTCCAGCAGCCTCCCTTCCTGGCTGCACACCAGGGGCCAAGTTTACTGCAGCCCCAGAGAGAGACTGAATCATTCAAGTAGCTTGTTCTGATTTTTCCAAAGGTCTGACCCAGGGGGAAAAGGGGTTTTTTCAGCTCCATGGGTGTTTTTCTCCCACGAAGGCCGTTACTGATGGCGTCAGCAGTGGGCTCATCCGAAACGGAGCGGAGCATCGACCTAGTGGGTCTGAGATTTGATGATGAGGCAGGAAGCTGAGCAGGGAATGCACTTCAAACAGAAGCGCTTTCCTCCTCGAGCCGCCTAGGGCCCCAGGGTCCAAGCCGGGGCGGGGGAAGGGCACACTTCATTCAGGAGGTTGACGGGCAAGGGCACCTTGCAGCATCACTTACCCTTTTTCCCGGAGGCCCAGACGGACCTGGTTCACCAGTAGGGCCCGGGGATCCCTGGTGTCAGAGAGAGAACAGAGCATTTAGGAATCAGGGACAGTTAAGCTAAGACGTGGCAGGGCTGGGTGGGTCTGAGGCTAAGAAAAACGCAGAGTTTTCAGTCTGATTTGTCCTCGGCCAGCCCTGAAACTGCCTGCCTCTTCTTTTGCAGAATTAGCCCTACGTGGAGGTGGTCCTGGAATCCTCTGCTCTGACCTCTACACTCAGCCCGTGGGCTGCAGCGGCGTAGGGGACCCGCCTGCCACCTGCAGTTCTGCTACATTTGGGGAACGTTCCCACCACGCCTGCCAGCACCCCTTCTGCAGAAGTGGACCCCGAGGCACAGGGAGGGCAGGTGTTGTCCTGGGTCAGCGGCTAGGGAGTGGCAGAACAGCAGACATCTCTCCGGGGGAACTGGCCCCAGAGCCGGTGTCCCGAAGCCTTCAAAACTTGAAGCAACGTTTCAGAACACTTGACATCAGGTGAGAGGCAACGTCTAACGTGAGCTCAGCTCCAGGGGCTGACGTGGAAAGAGCCTTCTGAGGAGAGCATCTGACTCCCATCCGGCAGAAACAGGTCATCCTGACGTTCCGGGGGCGGGGGGGGCGCTTCTGGGGGGGGCGGTCGAGGACGCTGGGCTCTGTGTGCAGAACCACTGTCGGGACTGTGTGTGCGTTTCCCCTTCTGGCAGGAGGGTCCCCAGCTTTCAAGGTTCCTCAGAGGGAGCTCTCAGCCCCCTGTGGTGGTTGAATCACTAGTCTAAGGTAACTGGGTGTAGGTTTTTCTCAGAAATGAACAAAGCAAGTTGTAAACCCCAAGCCCTGACACCTCCCCGAGGAGCTGCGTCAGGGTCCTTAGAGGTCCTGGGCGGACTCACCGTTTGTCCAGATTCACCGTCATCTCCTTTGTCACCAGGGGGACCGTCTTGACCCTGTGGGGCCAAAAGCAAGTTCATTCTGCCTCCTGGACGGCACCCGAGTTCAGGCACCAACATACAACGCGTCCCCGGTCCTCACCCCAAAGTCAAATTCCATCCCAGAGGTGCCGGCGCCTAGGGCGCTCAGAGGTGGGAAAGGAGAGTCCTAACAGACAGAACCGGAAAGGAGAAAACGGGCCAGCGAGGCGGGTCATGGGCTGTGGGGACCCAGGGGCTCTGCCACCTCGAGCACCTACCGCGGGGCCAGGCTCTCCGGGGGGACCGGGATCTCCGGGAAAACCGACCGGGCCCTGAAACAGAGGAAGAGCGGCATTGGGGCCCTCAGCAAGCCGGCCGGGAGCGCGCTGCCCCGCGTGGCTGCGTCCAGACTGCCGCCCTGTGCCGTCCAGCCCCGAGCATCCCACTAGCTCTGACACCTCGGTGCCCTTCACAGCAAGGCCTTTCCAGAACATCCTCTCACGTGAGCCACGCACGCCTGAAAGCGAGCGGCACGGGCCAGCCCCCTCGACCTCTGGAGGCCCTCAAAGGGCAGGCTCTTGCCCACACTTGTTCCTGGAGCCCCCGGCTGACACTGGAAGCTGGACCTTTAACCCCTAGAAGGCGCTGCTCTGCAGACCCTCCTGATGCAAAGCTGGGGCAGGCTACGGGAGGGGAGAGGGCCACACAGAGCCTGCTCCGTCCAGAAAGCTGCCTGGGCCACAGACGTGGCCTCCGAGGTGTCCCCCTCGCCCCACGTCTCCCCTCGCCCACCTCCACTGTTTTGGCTCAGTAGCTGGTGTGGAAGCCTCTACACCTCAGGAAATCACCCCAAGACCAGCGATGGTCAGGCAGCCTCAGCGCACTGCCCGTTGAGCGAGGATGATCTAGGGGCCCCTTGGCATCTCCCAGGTACTCACGGGGCTGCCTTTGGGACCGTCGTCTCCAGGAGGGCCCTTGGGTCCAGGGGGTCCAGCAGCACCAGAAGGGCCCGACTCACCCTTCTCTCCCCTTTCGCCTTTGGGTCCCTGCGGGGGAAAGGCAGGCACCGTGTTCCCAGAGCCAGCCTTGCGGTTGCCTCGAGCAAGAAGCTCCTCACGGGCACCGGGTGGGAAGGGAGCACATGCCTGTGGCCGGGCCTTGGCCCCTGTGGGTGCCAGCGGCTTCCCGAGCTCCGCCAACCCTCAGCAGCTCCCTGCGGGAGTCTGGCTCCCCTGGGGCCGTGAGGGGGTCCGAGAAGCCCACTGGCTTCCCGGGGCCTCTGAGGCCGACACCCGACTTCTAGGTGGGCAGGGTTGACTCCTGACGAGACAGCAGGCAGCGTGGACCCCGAGGGGCTGCAGGGACCCAGGCCGCCCACCCACTCAGTGGTCCTCAGGTGGAGGGAGCCCAGGAGACCTCTGTCCAACAGCCGTCTCCTGGGCCGGAGGGCTGCCTTCAGGGGGGCCTCAAGACACGGCTCATCCGACCTGCGAAGGTCTGCATGTTCCGGGTCTGGGCTGACCAGGTGACAGCGATGGGCCCCACGTTTACGGAAGCCAGTGAGAGCGTCCTGGAGCACGGACGGCTGTCCTGGGCGTCCATCACTAACGTCTACGCACACACACAGACACATATGTGCACGCACACACGCTCCAGACGGCTGTCCTGGGCGTCCATCACTACCGTCTACGCACACACACGGACACACACATGCACGCACACACGCTCCGGACGGCTGTCCTGGGCGTCCATCACTACCGTCTACGCACACACGCGGACACACACGTGCACACACACACGCTCACTCGCCACGGCACTCCCGCTCTTTTCCAGCAAGACGGCGAGGTAGGCACAAGAGGAGACGTGACTCCCATTTCAGGATGGAGAAACTGAGGCAGAGCAGGAGCCTCCCACCCAGGACCCAACCACACCGCATCCCCTCCTCCCCCAAAGCCCACCCACTCACCGGGGGGCCCCCTTCGCCGGGAAGGCCAGGCTCTCCAGCTTCGCCGGGCTCACCCTAAGGAGGAAACGTGATGTGATTACAGCAGCGATGAGAACAGCGGTTCCAGCGTCCGGCATTTAGCGAGTCGTCCCTGACATTGGGCTGGGTGGGGGAGGTTAGGGGGCCGGGGGTGAGACGCGGTCACTGTCCTCTGACGGTTCTCAGGACTGGAGGAGAGACAGGTGAGGGACCCAGGGATAAAGCGGTGACAGTGACATACACAGGCATGTGACACACACAGAGCGGGCACGGAGGGTACGTGGGGGCATTAAAGATGGCTTTCCCCAGGAAGCGATGCTGCGGGTGAGTTTTGGAGGACGAGTGAGAGAAGCCAGGTGAAAGGAGGAGGGGGACAGCTAGGCAGATCCGTTTGCCGGCAGGTGAGACAGAGCAGGAAGGGCGAGAGTGGTGGCGGCCGAAGCTGGGACGTGCCCTGTGGCGGGTGGGGAGGGCACGGGGAGAGCGTGCTGCTCTGAGCAGAGGTCGCACGCCATTCACTGGTGGTCTCAGCAGGTATGTTTCTCTGTGACTTTCCTATCGTAAAAAATGAGCAGCGACGGGAGACTTTCAGCTGAATGGCCTGATGTCAGAAAACAAGCTCTGGAACGGCGTGAAAGGAGTGCAAACACAGGGGAGCACACCCATCGCCTTCCTTTCACCCCCAAGGAACTGGGGTAAGTGCTTTAAAAGTAGTGCAAACTCCTGGGCCCAGGTGGAGTCAGACTCTGGCACCGTCTCGCCCGCTGCACACGTGCACGCGAGTAAGGCACGTACACACGTGTGCACGTGCATGTGTCCAATGTGCTCGCGTCATCTCCAGGGCCCAAGCCCTAACACTAACCAGATCAGAGGAAGAGGACCCGGGGCTATGAGAAAACAGGATTTGACAGAAACGGGAGCTGAAAAGGTAGCAACGACACACTTCAAGGAATAGATAACTATGTCTATCAGAGCCAAATCTCAGAGGAGGAGGTGGCGGGGCCTTTACTGGTGGCTGTTATCGTTTGGAAAATCTCCTGGGTAAGGGCAGGGCTCCCAGGTCCATTGCACACATCTTCTAAGTTTCAAAATGCATCTGACAGGAATGGCCCAGCAGTGCACCTGGACATCTCCGTGTATGCGGTGGACACATACACATGGGTACATGCACGTGTACACACACACACGCGCACACACACACACACACACATGCTCGCACGTCATACACCGGGACAGTGACGGGGCGTGAATCACCTTCTCTCCCACTGCACCAGGATTGCCTATTCCACCTGGGGGGCCTTGCGGCCCGTCAGCACCCGGAGCTCCGGAGGGTCCTCGGGGGCCGGGGGGACCTGGGGGACCCTGGGAGAAGAAGAGCCATTGAGCCCAGAGAAAACACAAACATCTACCAAAACAGCAACCAGCCACCATGGCCGGGTCTCCACGAGCCAGTGCCACTCACCATCTGACCCACATCTCCCGTCTCGCCCTTCTCTCCTGGAGGTCCCGGCAGACCCTGAGAACAGGAATTCATCAGAAACTCGGCACGTGGGCGTGGCCCTATCCCCCCAACACACAACGTGCGCTACCTCCCCAGCAAGGCCCCAAGCCAGGCATTCAAAAGCCCCAGGAATGTGCTTTTCAACGTACAGCCACATATGAGCATGTCCCCCAAATCCCAAAGTTCAGAATTAGCGCAAGGAAAGAATTAGAGAAGTATGCAACGATTTCCTGATAAGGTGCTTATTGAAGGCGTCCCATAAAACAATGAACCCTAATGAGCCGCCAGCAGGGAAATGTTTGAATCAGTTACGTCACCACCATATGCTGGGACACAAGGCAGCGACTGAGAGTCACGTTTTCAAACATAAATAAAAAGTGATGTGTTCCAAGAATGTTTAATGACATTTGACGCGACGTGTCATATAAAAGGAAGTGGGAAAAGCTGGATCCAAACTCCCTATACATGCAGCACGAGTCGCAGTTTGCAAAAACCAAACAGAATTATGCATGTGCGCGCGCGCGCGCGTGTGTGTGAGCACAGGCGTTTAGGAGGTGTGGAAAGGCACCACCATGTGCTGAGAAGCATTTTTGTTTCCGTCTCTAACAGTTTATCTGTAGTTCCCAACATTTCTACAATGAGCGAATTCACAAATGTCACCGGTTAAGAGAAGTGAATGTGGGTGTGTCTGGAATTCTGAGAATTCACAGCACGTCATGTATGGAGACGCCCCTGAAGCCTTGCCTTAGCTTTCAGAAGACAGGAGGGAGGGGACAGGAGGGCCGGGCAGGGCAGGGGAGGGGAAGGCGTCACAAAGATGCAGGAATCAGCTGAAGTGCAAACTCTGTTGTTACCTGCAGCCCCACGGGTCCCGGGGGACCGGGAAAACCTCTTGGACCTTCATCACCTTTCTGCCCAAAAAGGCCCTGCTGGCCACGAGGACCTGGCTCGCCGTCAGCTCCCTACAGGGAGATCGTTGAGCATGGTGAGGGCCAGGTACGGGGCCACATCAACTCGAGGGATGGGGACTCTCTGATACTCACAGAGGGGCCTGGCTGTCCAATGGGGCCTTGAGGTCCTGTGGGCCCAGGTGGACCCTGTGGGGAAGAGACAGAGAGAGTTGTTTCCTGAGTCACAGCTCAGGCCGAGGGAGAAAGGCCAGCGCGCGGAGCGGCTCTGTAGCCAAGGTCATCGGGGCTGCACCCACGCTTGGCCGTCCTGGGCCCGGCTGCCGGCTCTGGAACGCGTGATGCTCTCTGTTCAACCCTGAGCATGTGCTGTCAGGGGCGGGGGGACAGCCACACCGACGTCCCGCCGGAGGCCACCGTGCATCCTCTCGGCCCCCACCACACCCATGACACAGGCCCCGGAGGCCCCATTTTAAAACGAGGACCGGGATCACGCGGCTCATCCGTGGCCGCGCGAGGGACTGATTCCAAAGTCCACACCTGGCAGCACAATGCCTGCCCCCAAGCACATTTCACCGTTGGCACAGGGAGAGCACGAGAGAGGCCAGCATGCTGTCGCTGTCCTGGGAAGCCTGACTGGCCCCAGGTCAACAGGGACGTGGTCACTGTCTGCCTGGGAACAGACACGCCTGGCGAAAAGGTCCGCCGTGCAGGCCTCCTTCCACGGCCACCGGGCGGAGCTGCCAGCCAAGTGACAGGCCGTTTGCAAGAACGCACCAGTATTTCTAAAGCAGGATTTTTTTTAAGGGGAAATTAAGAGGCCTTTGGCCAGGGCGCTGCCTCTGCTGGAGCACCCTGCAGCCCTCAGCATCGGAGGGCGGTGATTACGTCTGTGGGACCGAAAACCTCAAGGACAAAGACGCTGAATCTGCTTCACTTCAGCACCTGTGAGTGCTTTCTGCCCATCTGTCAACAAGGGATTCTCTTACAGATACGTGTTACACGCATACGTGTGCACCTAGCACACACCTGTGCGTGCACACACGCATGCAGGCACACGCACACATACAAGATTTCAACAGGGAAGGACAGCCCAAAGCCCAGCTCTGTCCCATCAGTTACCGGTGTGAATGCTGTTATATTGTAATGGTTGTTCACGTCAGTGATGCGTGTGGGCCACACCGAGCACACAGCCCTGTGCCGTGGCTCCACTGGTGGCCCTGCACGTGGCTCGTGTGGCCTCTTACCTGTTCGCCTTTGTCTCCCTTGCTCCCCTTCTGTCCCGGTTCCCCAATCTCCCCCTGTGGGAACATGTGAACGGCCCATCAGACGGTCCAATGATCATTTGCACGTTATCTGCTCCCCTTAATTAATGTTTCTTGGAGAGCGAGAATAATCTCTCCAGGGGGCCCTATAACTGTCCTAAGAAGAAACATTTCCATATATTAATTTGATTTCTTTTTTAATAAGAGAACTAAAAGGGATGAGGCCTTGATCTTACGCTTTGCAGGACTGCACCAGATTTGAAAGTGTGATAAAAAATCACAATGGAAATGTTTACTTTGTCAAGTTGGATGACATGACAGTATGATAAAGACAACTCAATTACTACGCTTCCAAAGTTATTAAAATCTCTCCCGTGTTTCTGCCGTGCAGGGCTGTCTCCCACCCTGAGAGGCAAGGCATCATCGCTGCAGAGGTGACAAAGTCGGAAATGTCACCGGAAAGTTCTCATAAACAGAAAGTTAAACCGAAGAGATAAATGTCACTGTCTTCATTAGACGGAGGATAAAATACAAGCTATGGCAGTAACAGCGTCAGGATTATAAAGCACGTTCTTAATGGAAGGGGGCCTTGATCACTGAAGTGGAGACATTTGAAAATAGACGTTGAGTAAAACCTCATTAAATCAGGCTCCACAGATTTAGAATTTGAAATGACTGAGAGCGTTCTCCCGTGCTCTGGCTGCTTCAGCAAACGTCTCCGGCAACACCAAAACTACCCAAGAGAAAAGCAGCGTCTAAGTCCCCTCAAGCATGTCAGAGATCTCATTTATTACCATTATTTGTGAGCTATTCCGAAATCATCCACTAACGCCAAGAATGTCGGATGGCAGTATGGGGTCCCTCTGTCGCCAGAGCCCCTACGTCGCCTGCATCCCTTGGTTGAAAAGGAACCCCCCCCCGGGCTTCCCTGGTGGCGCAGTGGTTGAGGGTCCACCTGCCGATGCAGGGGACATGGGTTCGTGCCCCGGTCCGGGAAGATCCCACGTGCCACGGAGCGGCTGGGCCCATGAGCCATGGCCGCTGAGCCTGCACGTCCGGAGCCTGTGCTCCGTGGCGGGAGAGGCCACAGCAGTGTGAGGCCCGCGTACCGCAAAAAAAAAAAGAAAAAAAGGAGGAACCCCCCCGCCAGCTCTGATCTGCCGGCACTGGCCAAGCTTGGCTGTGCGTGGTCCAGGTTGGGGAACCTCACCGAATTCTTCTTACCTTATCTCCATCTTCTCCAGGGGGACCCACAGGGCCAGCTGGACCAGGGAGCCCCACGGGACCCTGTAGACCGTCTCGGCCAGCTGGGCCTTGTGGACCTTTCTCGCCCTAAAGAGGAGAGGAGATCCTTGTTCAAAGGCAGCTCCATCGTGGGAACATCCTGCCACCAGCTCATCCCCCACAGAGAGGCCCACAGGCAGGAAGTGGGCAGGTCCTGGGCAGGGACCATCACCACGGTCCTAATGGATTTCCCTCGGATACACCAAGGGTGGCTCCGAGTCCGGCCTTGTATCACCCCTTCCCCTGCATCTCTGCACTTAATCCTCGCCCATCCTAGGAAGGGCTACTCTTTTACAGATGGGGAAACTGAGGCTCGTTCATAAGCAGTAGAGCCGGGATTCAAACCTCGCCAACCAGATTCCTGGGTCCGTCCAAGCCAGTGGCCAGGAGGGCCTGAGCTCCGGCCTCGGCCAACTTGCTTATTACTCTCCCGATTCCCTGCAAACACCCTCCCTGCAAGAGCACACGGACCTGCACATACGTGCGCACACATGCGCGCGCACACACACACACACACGCTCCTATCTTCCCTTCCTCGTGGTTTTGGTTCATTTTCCTATTTGCCCCCTTGGTCATCTCAAATGATCCTCACTGAGTTCTTGCTTAACTTTACCAGCCACGTTCCACGCTGTGAGTGGCTGGAACTTTCTCACCTAAGCCGGGATTCCCTTCTCCCAGCAGAGGCACAGAACGAGGCGTGGACGTCGGGGAGGGGACACGGGTGGGGAAGTGCACAGTCACACAGTCACCGACTTGGGCCGGCATCCTCTCCTACCCCCTCTTCCCCTCTCCTGCTGCACAGTTCGCTTCCTGCTCCTCGATTTAGTTCGTCCTGATAAAAGTTCTTCCCCAGTGAAGCCAGAAAATGCCCAGGCTGACTGTGGCTCATAGGGAACCTTCCTGCCCGACATGACACCTGACCTTTGTTTGACCTTTTCTTCTCCTGCAGCTACTCTGGAAGCATGACAAGCTTTTCACAGGATGATACAACCCTGAGAGGTTTCTGCTCAGGTATTTACTCTCTTGAAACAATGAACTCAACCGTTTCCAACCGCATGTGTGTGTGCTCTACATGCATCCAGCGCCCGACGAGAGTCAGGGTTCTGGGGCAGAATTCAGCGGGCTCCGTGTCCTGGGAGCCTCACAGGAAGGAGCAGATGCCATCAGAACTGCCGATGACACACTGATCGGATCCTCCTGGTGCCCACGTGTCCAGCGTGGTTCCCATGGGGAGTCCTCGGCCGGGAAGGCAACCAGGGCCCTCTTTCTACCCATGCGCCATGGACAGGGAAACACATAAGGAAAACCACCCCTTCTAACAGAAATCAATCCACGCAGGTGTCTTAACTCAACGGGACACCATCCTCGTAGCCCGTCACCCCGGAACTCGGGCTCCTATGACATTCAGAATTCAAAAGGGAGGTTTGAGCTGGAATTTGTCTCCACGGCTGATTGAATGCAGGGGCAGGCGAGCGTTTCCAAAATCACGTGGCAGACGTGAAACGTGGCCGGGGTGAGGGTACGTCCAGGCAGGAAGGGGGCGCTCTGGGGAGTCGTTTGGGGAAGGGGCTGGCGGTTGGCTTCCCAGGAGGTGTCTAGACAGGAAGGGTCTCTCTAACCCCCTTCATGGAAAGCAAGACTCCAGACCCCCTGCCCCTGAGCTTTCACAAAGCCTCCAGGTTGAGGCGATCACACTTGGGGTTCACTGGGAGGTCGGCTGTCAGGGGTCTGGGAGGAAGCTGCTTATCTGCCGGTCACGTCTCCCGTCCCTTCCTTTCTCCACGCCTACCCCCAGACCAACAACGCAAGCACCACCCCAAATACCCACCTTTCCCATACACTGACCAGCTGTGGGCCCGGGCCAGGGGGCAGGGGGCTGTGCACACAGGGCACCCAGAGCCCGGACCGGTGCCAACGCCACGTTTGGACACACTGTCTCCACCCCTCCCCGTGCCTGCACGTGCTGGGGCCCAGATGCGTGGGTGTGGCCGGCCGAGCCTGGCCCGGACGCTCCCCGAACACCCCTCCGGCTCAGGCAACTCCGGGAAAGAACCTGGCCGCCACCGTGATCGGCCCTTGGACCTCAATCAAGACAGCTGGGCACACACCACACACTGCCCCCATGTCCCCGATCCCGCGAACCCCCGGGGAAATGCCTGGGGAGGGGACAACACGGGGGCAGGGACAGAGCTCCTTCGAGGCAGTACTTACAGGAGCTCCTTTCTCCCCAGCCGGCCCGGGAGGTCCCTGGGGCCCAGGTCTCCCTGGAATTCCGATGGGCCCAGCAGCACCGGCCGGACCTCTCTCCCCCGGAGATCCCTGCGGCGAGGCAAGAAAGTGGTTTATTTCAAAGGCTCTCCAAATGCATGGGTACAACTTCCTAGAGCACCGCCTGGTCATACCACTCACTCTCTCACTCTAGAGCCCACAGTAGCTCCCCAGGGCCCTTTGCAAACACAAACTATCTGGTCTAGCATTGGGGGCTGTGTTTCTGACGCCCTCTTCGCTCCCCAACCCATAATTCCAAGTCGCTCTGCAGTGTCTGAGAACACATCCTCCCTCCGTGAGTCCTGGCTTTGAATGACCTCCTCTGGGACGCTGGCAGCCACTCTGCCCTTTGGGGTCTGCCTGCCACAGAGCGTCCACCTGCTGCCCTGCTCCTCCACGCTGTACGTTTTAAGGCGAGGCTCTGGCCCAGGAGCGGGGCTGACAGGTGGACACCTGGACTAATTCTAGGGGTTCAGCATCGCGAGACCACCGTTGCCTGGGGTGTCATCCTGTTCCTGGCCGCTATCACAAGGAAAGGCAGTATTTGACTTCCCCGTCACTGTCTCTCTCAAATGGCCCATAACTCAGGGGAAGGGGGGGGGGTCATTTCATGGTCCACCCGCAAACCCAGCCAGGGGCCAGGGGCAGCTCCTGAAGCCCCACTCTGTAGGTGAGTGAGGGGGCTGTCAGATGGGCTCATTTGAAGGGCAGGGGGAAGTAACGCAGATGTCACATTTCCATAAAAAGGCAAGAGCAGGGGGCCCGTGGGCGTGTCTCTGGAGTGTGGGCACAGCCTCTCGCGGCCCCCAATTCCCCCAGACCACAGCCCAGGGTCTGGAAACTCTGGATCTCCAAGCCTCTTGTAGCTAGACTCAAAGTTGGGGGGGACCACCTAGGTTAACAGACAGCACAGCTCTGGGGGACAGGCCTCCCGCCTGTGCTGGGTCACCTCTGCCTTGGGCAGCCCCAGGCGTGCGGACAGCCCCGCTCTCGAGGCCGTGGAGCTGTGTGTCCGTGCCCGTCCCGGCTGCTCCGGGACCAGACCCACGCGAAGCCTCCTCCACAGGCTGGGGGGCCCATGCAGCCCTCCTGGCTCTCCAGCTGTCCTCATACAACACGCCCCCGCCCCTGGCCCTTCGTCACCGGCTGCCAGCTCGGGCACACCGTCCACGCCCCTCCCAAGCCCAGCTCCATCACCACAGCTTCCCCAGGACCCACGCGGGGCCAGGGCAGGTGTGCGTGCTCCCCGGGCCTCGGGACGCCCGTCTTGCCTGCAGAGCAGAGGGTGGGAAAGAGGCTCTGTGCGGAGCCAGCACACTCACCGCGGGGCCTGGCGGGCCTGGGGGGCCTTCACTGCCTTTCAGTCCAAGCGCCCCCTGCAAAGCAACAACATGTGGGCAGGGCACCGAGGGGAGACGCCCCCCGGGCTGGGCAGCCTCCAGCTCCATCCCCCCGGCTGGCCCCTCACTCACCACTGGACCAGGAAGCCCTCGGTCCCCGGGGAAGCCACGTAGCCCTGGGGGCCCATCTTTTCCAGGAAGGCCGGTGGGGCCTGGGTCACCCTGAAATCAGAGCCATAGGTGAGTTTCCGAGCGATGCCCCAGACCAGGGTGGACAGGGAGCTGGGCGGGGCCTGGTCTTCCAGATCCGCCCGGGACCTGGGTTGGAGGTGGGGCTTCCCCGGGCACTTGGCTTTAAAAGGAACCTCCGCGTCTTGACTTGACTCATTGGTTGGCAGGTCCACGCGCTGGAGCGCAGCCCAAGCTCACAGCCGGGGGCCTGTGCGGCGGGCTGGCTCTGCGTGTGGCTTGGGGACGGATTCCGACCGGGACTCCAGTCGTCTCCACGGAGGCCCAGGCCCCCACCCTGTCCTTCGGGGCCACGACGGCTGAGCCGGGGCTGAGGGCCCTACGTCTGCCCTTCTCATGTATCTGGGGATCCTCGAAGACTGGGCTCAGGGGAAGGAGTCCGTGGCCGAAGCACGGGAAGCGTTGCCTTGAAGAGGACTTGCCGCTCGAGACACTTGTCTCGAGCCCGAAACCACATATTCTGAAGATTCTCCACCTGGGCATGTACCTTCCCTGAAGTTCACTAAAGCTTTGACATCTTCCAGAATTTTCTCTGGGGTCCAACATGGCAGCATATCGGTCTTCAAACCAGCATGCCCTTGGCTCCCTTTCCAAACTCAGAGAGCTCCCTCTGTGGCCAGACACCCGGCTCTGTATTATACACACACATACGCGTGTCGTTTTTCAAGCACGTACACATGTACTCAAGCATATATGCATGCGTGCCTACATACGTGTGTGTAATTTTTTCACTATCTGATTACTTCTCAAGTTTAATTTCTTGTATGTGTTCACACGAGGGGCTGGAGAGCTTATCCTTCCTGTGTCCCTCACTGAAAAGCTGAAAACGGGCAGGCTGTTCATTTTTATGCTAAAACACAGAAAGTTATAACCACCAGCTTGGGGTACCCAGGGTGGGGATAGGTATTTTTAATATTTATTTTTTCACCTCTTACAGTGGGCAGTGTTTTAAAGGGTCGCTTTCTGCTAAATCCCTCTTAGACACATGAATTGTCAGGGTTGTATCCATTTCTGGGAATGGGCGTGGGCAGCCCGGGGAAAAGGTGGTCCCCAGCCCCCGTCACATGCATCCGGGCGGCAGGTGTGCTCAGCTCCCCTTCAAAGCGAGCAGAAGCTGAACTAAGTGCCTGGTTTGGGGGATCGATTGGCACGAGGAGCATCTGCTTGGGAATTACCCACTCTTTAGAAAAAAGCAGACCAAAGGCCGAAATGGTTCCTTGGGAAAGTCTACCTGGCACGGACGTCCCGGACACTCACCTTCGTCCCTTCTTTTCCGGCCAGGCCCGGGAGCCCTTGTTCACCAGGGGGGCCTGGGGGCCCAGGGTGGCCACGCTCACCCATGGGACCAGTTTCTCCCGTGGGACCCTGTTTGGAAAAGTGTGTCAGCCATAAACCGTGTTCGAGGGACACGCAAGGGAGTAACCTTCTCTTCCTACATCTAAGGACAGCCTGGCCACAGAGGCAAAGGGCCATTGCAAGCCCACTCGACCTCCACATTCCTTTGAAAGTCATCTCCCTCCGGTAAAGATCCAGAAAGGTCAAAGCGAACCAGGTGGGTGGTTTTCAACAGCCACTGCCTGGCCCTGTGGTTCTGTGTCTCCTCCCCAGTGAAGCGGGGCAGGGCCTGCGTTTCCCAGGGTGTCACAGGGAAACCAGCAGAGAGAGGGAGCGGGGAGCGCACCCGCATTTCCTGGGGCAGTACCTTATCCACTGCCACGTTAGGTGGGAACTTTCTGAGAAGCAAGGTGACTGCACCCTGTTGTGTGGCTCTGAGCCTGCAAGCCCGTCCTCACACTTATCCACGGGCGGTTAGAACAGCAGCCCTGGGTACTGGATCCAGGGCGGGGAATCAGGCTGCGTGGACACCAAGGGGTGGCTGCCCACGGGCCTGGCAGCCCCCATGGTTCTGCCTGCTCCGTTTACATCCATGTCAACAGATCACTGCCCTGCTCTCTACACCTGGTCCCCTGCACGGAGCACGTCTCTAAACAAGCACTACGGGCCTTGTGATGCCCTCTTGGCGGCACCCAGACCTTGAGAACGGTGGGGAACTTCCGTCCCGAGCGTGACTCTCTTTCCTGTGTGGGTGGGGACCCAGGGCGACCAGTGACACCAGGGGATGCTGTATCTCACCTGAGGGCCCACCACACCCGGGGGGCCTGGAGGGCCGGTCTTGCCTTGGAAACCCTGCGAAGAGAGAGTTGGCACACTGAGATGTCCAGAGCGACCCAACAGAAGGCTCGCCCCCGCCAGCCCTCACCCCACCCCCAAACAGTGGGCGTCCCAGCCCTCATTTCAAAGGGCCATTTCTCTTGTTTCACTTTGCGTGCATTTCAGGAAGGTCGTGCAGCCAGACAGATCAGTTTCACCAGCTGCTTCCCGTTGCCCTGGTTCGTGCCGAGAAATACGTTTTAAACCCGTTCATCTTTCTGATGTCACTAAGCGTTCATTTTCTGAGCAGACTTGGTGTCCCCTGTCAGGAGCCACCTCTGGGCTGTATCTCGTCAGTGACTTTGTGGAGACTGCCCTGCTGCTGTCACCAAGGCTCCCGGGGCAGGGCAGGTGGTTTCACTGCCGCGTCCCTCTGCACCGGCTGAAACCGGGACGCGGTGGGGACTTGCAGCGCAGCGGCTGGGAGATATCCTTAGCTCGGTTGCACAGGAATCTCTTGCTTCTGCTCTTCACAGCGGCACGGAGACACCCATCTGGCTGCACTGCACACTCTCTCCTCCAGAGGAGAGGGCTGACGGCCAAGCAACGTGACTTTAATTTCCGGCACGTCTACAGAGCATGGCGCGTGCCGACAAGATGCCATCTGCAGGTGTCACGCGATGCTGGGGAAGACGGCAGATGCTACGCCCGGGAGGATCTTAGCGGAAACTCTTTAGAGTCTGCAGAGGGAGGTGCCTCGTTGAAAGCCACAGCGAGAGCTGCAGGGTGAGCTGCCGGGGGGCTGACGAGCGAGCGCCTCTAATTCACTGCACGACGGCCAGCGTGCCGGCGACGGAGGCTTCACACTCAGCCGCTGGACCACACAAACCCACAGCGGACTCGGCCCCTCGGCAGATCCCAGGAGGGCTCCCTTCTTTAGGCCCAGCTGAGCTGCACGCAATGGACTAATATGGCCATGGTCGATGCAGCGTTCCCCGTAGGCAGCCTTTACAGGGTCAGAAACAAGGAACGGTGGACAGGTCGAGAGCACCTCCCGCTCGGCGGGCCGGGCAGCAGTGCCCAAGTGGAGGCAGGAGCCTGGGTGTAAGGCAAGCAAGGCCCCGCGCATGGTCCACTGCGGGGACCGTCCACGGCTGCTGAGGCCGGGATCCGTCTCTAGCCCCTCCCGAGAAACGGGCTTTGCGGTTGCACTTAGGAGATGCCATGACCTCTCGTGTTTCCAGCCTCTACAGAAAGTACAAGGCAACACCCCAGGGAAGACCTTTCTGGAGGCGTCTGGACTGGCCCGTGGAGGACATGCCACCCCAGGAGGGTCTGGATGGGGGTGCCCCTGAGTCTACGGGGGCAGCTGGGCGTGGCAGGTGGAGCCGGGAAGAACCTGTCCTACTTTCCCGGCAAAAATAAGCAACTTCATCACTTTGCCAGCCTCTTCCCAGAACAAGGCGGACGGGGAAAAGCACACACGACGTGAAACCTTCCATCTTGTCTCCTCAGAGAAGCATTAGAGAAAAAGATGCAAAGCTAGGAACGTTTTCATTTTTCTCTATCAACAAAAGAGCAAAGTAACCTCCATTTATCAGCCACGGAGCGCCGTGCGGAACCCGGGATGGTACAATTGGAAGACGTTCCATCGGAACGAGCCGAAGAGGGACAAAGGGATTTTTTTAAGCAGAGTCACCAAGAACATATTAAACATATTAAACGCGCCCGCAAAACGCCCTTTCACGCGGGGACTGCTCTTCCTGGGAGCGCCCGCCAGAGACCTCTGGCCACAAGGACACCGGGTGCAGAGACAAGGGGGCCTCTCAGCCACTCTCCACCAATCTGGTGACAAGGACGTCACCAGGCGCTGTGAGTCCCCAACTGTCCAAAGCCTGGAGCCCCAAGGTCACAGGTTTGCCTACGCCCTTCTGGGGCACAGGCCTGGAGGGGACACAACGTGAAGCTGGGACGAATCCCCAGTGGCTCCCGGGACCAGAACGTCATCACATTTCCAATAAATGCTTTTCCTAGAACTAAGAAATGCGGGTGTCCTTTAAGTCCAGCTGACAAAGGCTGGAACGGGCATTGCTACAAGTCAGGGCCAGGTCAAGGAGAGCCTGTGACGGCAGAGATGCTGGCCCTGAGCACAGCCAAGGGCCCAAACTCCACCCTGACCAGTCACCTGTCCTCCTTCCTATAAAAGGGGACTCGGAAGGAGCCCTCCAGGCCCCCTGCCGTCAACCCCGAGGCCGGAAGGGCCTGGACAGACAGGGATGGGGGCGGCATAAAATAACCAAACGACAAACGGAGAATCTTCCCAACTACTTTTCCAGGTCAGATGCACACAGAACAAACCGGCCACACTCAGACTGCTGCGGGAGGAAGGAAAGGCGGCTGCGCTAGGTTTTTGTTTGTGTCATGATGGTTTCACGTGTGACCTTGGACCAAACTGGCCAGGATGACTTTGCAGCCAGCGCCTGCCTTTGCACACAGAGTGTCACAGGGTTGCTGCCTGCGCTGGGCTCTCCCCGAGGCCACAGAAGATGGCCCGGCCCTCAGGGGCTTTCCCGAGGCTGACCGCCTCCCATAAGCTGATGGGCAGCGAAGGCCAGGTCCCCCAGCCCTGCCCATACTCACCGTCTCTCCTCTCTGTCCAGGGTGTCCCGGGAGCCCATCCTTGCCCGGGGGCCCCTGAAGAAAGCAAAGGAAGGAAGTTGCATTTTGTTCTGAGACGCGCACACCTTCGGGGTTTCGTGCTACACCAGGCAACAAAAGCTGCTACTTCATTCCCAACGCAACGACGGCAAAGTTACGGTGACAAGTACCACGTGGGACCCAGGGTCTGGGCACCGTCCCCTTGAACGCTCACAACCACCCTGAGGGTCACCGTCGTCTCCCACGGGGAGAAACCAAGGCAGCGAGAGGTCAGCAGCTCCCTGAGGTCCAGCCAGTGGGAGGTGAAGGAGGATCAAGTGTGTCTGGTTCAGAGGCCAAACTCCTCCCTAACCCCTGCCCCCAAGCAAGCGCCGTTAGGCACGAACTCCAACCACGAGGGGTTTTTCTTTCTCAGAGGAAACATACTGTGTCTGTTGTGAGTTGAACTGTGTCTCCCCCAAAATAGGCTGAGGTCCTAACCCCTGGAAGCTGTGACCGTGGCCTCATTTGGAAATAGGGTCTTTGCAGATGGGATTAGGTCAAAGTGAGGTCTGAATGGGTTAGGGTGGGGCCTGATCCAGCGACCAGTGGATAGAGATAGAGAATTTGAAGACACAGAGCAACAGAGAGGCCAGGCGAAGACACAGGCAGAGATCCGGGTGAGCACTTGCAACCCAAGGGCGGCCGGCAGGCGCCGGAAGCTGGGAGAGGCCTGGGACGGATTCTCCCCGAGAGCCCTCAGAGGAGGAGCCAGGCCTGCCCACACCTGAATCTTGGACTTTGGCCTCCAGACTGTGAGAGAACACATTTCTGTGGTTTTAAGTGACCGGCTGTGTGGTCGTTTGTTATGGCAGCCCTAGCGCCCTAAGACAGTACCAACTAGAGAATCGTGATGGTCTAAATGAAAGAGGGGTCCGTGCTCCCCAAAAGCAGCTCTCTCCAGCCAGAGCTTCCGGGCAGGTCTCCCTCCCCACCCGCCAGCTGCCAGGAGGCCACTGGAGCCTCGGGGAAGATCCAACATCTCTGGGAAATCCTGGGCCAGCCCCACAGGGAAAACGCAGTACTCACCGGGGGACCCTTTGGTCCAGGGAACCCTGTGGGTCCTTGGGGTCCGTTGGGTCCCTGAGGACAGAGAATGGCCAGTATGAGGACAGACATCTTCTCCCCAGCACCTGGGGGGCCCAGCAGCCCTCACCGTCGGCGCTCTGAGCACAGGCACCAGGATCGATTTATCACTGCTCCCCATGACCTTTTCTCTATTTTTTCTGGCCCTTGCCCTCACCGATGTGAAAAGAAGTCCAGTCAGGGGCCGAGGAGGCCAGGTCACAGAGCAAGGTCCCTCGGGGCAGCACGGGCCCAGGACCCAGTTTCCTGACATCTCAGCCACTGTCCCCCCAAACCCCAAGGCAAGGGCCAAGTGGATGGGCTCTCCATCTCCAACCGACAGAAGACTTTACTCCCAGGGAAGGCTACTCTGACCCCCTTTCCATTTTAGGAAAACCCTCTCCTTCGGCAGAGTCAAAGGCTAGCCTCCCTCTCCCCCGCCCACTGGGGAAGAAATGCAGGGGGCCTATTTAAGGCAGGCTGCTTTCCTGCACATGTTCCTAGAGATGTTTCCGGGATGTGTCCAGATGCTCACCCGTTCACCCGGAGGGCCGGCCGGGCCATCACCTCCAGAGTTGCCCTGGGAAGGGAGGAAAAGGTCAAGAAAAGCTTATTATTATTTCTACTCTTACTATTTTTGAGCAAAGACTCTGGCCCGTAACATCATCAAAAGTTCAGGGTCACATACTGCACGCGTGCCCTCCTGGAGGCTCACCCCACCGGATTCTCAGTAAAGAGCCAGGCCGTGGCTCCCAAAGGCCGCCTGTCCCCTTGCCTCTACAGGCACACCTGACACTGAGCCGGCATCCCCGCGGCTGTGACATTCCAGGAGAACACTCTCCCGCTGTGGGACAAAGGCCACGACGCTTCCACCAGGGGGTGCAGCCCAAACTCATGAGAAGACGGGACACAGGCCCCGTCCCAGGGCCCACCCGGCACCGGGCAACAGCTGAGCGTTAAGTCAGCCTCCGGGGAGCGTGATCGTGGCTCAGAGCTCGTCAGGGAAGGATGTGTGTAGCCCCCAGGCCGTCACATCTGCCCGGCTCTGCACCTCGGCCAGCAGCGGGCCCATCTCCTTCGCAGGAATGCACTTTGCAAATCACATCCTGGACAGGACAGGACAGGACCAGCCCGCCTGGCCGAGGTTTGTTTCCACACTGACGGTGGCGGGTGGGGGGGTGGGGGACGGGGCGAAATTGGCTTCAAGGCCCCAGGGCAGGAGGAGGGGATCCGGAGGATCTTTCACCAGGGCAGGAAGAACTTGCTTTAGAATCCCAGCAAAGATGTCTCTGCAGCTTCCAAGCCCCTTCTCAAGAAAAGAAATGAGACCTCCCCATCAGAACTAGGGCGGCGGGGAGAGGGGGAATCTGTCCAAAGCCTGGCTGGGCCTCACCTCCTGGAGCTGCGGGGCTTCTGGCTGCAAAGTTCCACGGGGGGATGGCCCCAGGCAGCCTCTGCCACGTGACTCAACCTGACCTAACTCAACCAAGGGCTGGTGGAGGAGACCAGCTCCGTCTGAAATACCCCCAAGAAAACGTCTTTCTTTCTTTTATTTTCTCAAGTGAGAAAGGCCATGGGGCACCCTCAGGTGCTTGACATTTTGGTGCATCAAACACTTTGGTCCAGGGCTCCCCTGGTGGCGCAGTGGTTGGGAGTCCGCCTGCCGATGCAGGGGACACGGGTTCATGCCCCGGTCCGGGAAGATCCCACATGCCGCGGAGCGGCTGGGCCCGTGAGCCATGGCCGCTGAGCCTGCGCGTCCGGAGCCTGTGCTCCGCAACGGGAGAGGCCACAACAGTGAGAGGCCCGTGTACCTCAACAAAACAAAACGAAACTTTGGTCCATCCCGGGGCCACAGAGGATGCTGAACACATACCTTGGGGCCAGGCTTCCCAGTGATGCCTCGGGGGCCTCTTTCACCCCGTGGACCCTGGACAAACAGGACACAAGACAGGTCAGCACCAATCCTCGGCACCCTTGATGCCTCCTTCCCCCCACCCCCCACCGGGCATGCTCCCACAACCCGCTCCCAATCTGGAAGATGGCCCTCACGCCCAGGGTTACCGTTGGGCCTCGCTGCCCCCGTGGTCCCGGCTTCCCAGGTGTGCCCTGGAATCAGAGAAAAAGGGCGTCGGTCAGTCACTTGACACACCTGTCACTGTCTGGGCGGTGGGCCCCCCTCCTGGGTGATGGAGAGACCCCGCGAAGTCAGAAGCTAGAAAAGACCTTCCTCCTTCTCTTTGTTTTAAAGGAAGACTTTTCAGGGTGACAGGATCCACTGCACATCCAATACACACAGCTTTATATTTCTGTACAAGGCCTGCTGAAATCCAATTTTCTCCCTGCTGCCTGATGGATGTTAACCACGCTTATCTGGTTTCCTTCCCTCAAAGCATCTAGCCCTCCCTCCTCCCCCCTCCTCCCCCTTCATCTCTCTCTCCACTCTCTCTCTCTCTCTCAGCAGGGGTGGGGGGAATCATTATTACAAGAAAAGAGAAGGAAGCCAACCCCTTTCCTACATAATTTACTTTTGCTACAGTTAAGGATATTAGCCATTAAATTTTCAACGGGCGCTGCAAACGAACAAACTTGCAATTTAATACATAAATCATGTATCCAAGAGTCATTTGCTTCTCATCTAATAGAACTGAGACTCCTTCTCTCTCTGTGGTTTTGCATTTTCCAAACCAAGGAAAACAAATGCACTGCGTTTGTTTTTTTCTAAAGCAAATATATAACAGCCAGTAAGTGCAGTTTACCTACAGCACATGGAAGTAATGGATGGATCACGGCTCCTATATCTCCACCACTTCTCCATGCATTTTCCGGGAATTTTTTTTTTTTTTCTGGTTTCTAAAGCCCAAGATGGATCTGTATTGCGAAAAGCCACCTGATACATTTCCTCTCACCATCTTTCATTCACTGCCAGCATCAAAACTGCTTTCTAGAGCCTCCCGTTTTGAAGTGAGTTTAATAAAACCTTTTATGATAATGAGGTGATTATGATGCTTTTTAACGATGCACTCTGCTCTCGCTGCTTTCATTAGATGACGAGATCTTTCGGCTTCAAATAAACATTTGCCTACGAAAACGAATGAAACATCTGCTTTCTTCAAATGATGGACTTCCACCAGCAGAGACACCGTGACCCACCCGGGTGCCTCCCTGGCATTTGCGGGTGAGTCCAGCTGGCACGTCATCTCACGCCCAGCCTCCACCCAACACCACGACCCAGGTGGCAGTTCTGATCTCGTCACCTGAAAGGCTCTGGGTTCTGACCTAAACTAACTGTGCCCCGGGCACTGGGAGCAAAACAGAGTCTCAGCCACGGATTCTGTCAGGCCTCCCAGGTGGTGCCAACGCTCTCCAGGTTTCCTTGTAAACGAACCCAGGGCTTGGCATCCCGGTGACTTACGTCACTGAACAGAAGGTGCCCCGTCCACGGCTTCCTTAACAGAATCTCCCGTGAGCGCCTGTCCTTGTGCCCTTGCGGGGGAGGCACGGGCCTTCCCAGAACTAGCCTTGCTCGAGCCAAGATGCCCGACGCAGGCGGCAGAAGCCTCTGGTCGCTGGTGGTGTTCCTAAGGGGTTGGCTCTTCCCAGGCAGGGCCGGCTGGGACCCCGCCTCGGCCCAGGGTGTGGGCCAGTGACAGGGACAGACTGTCGACTGCTCACATGACAGCCGGCTGTACGTGGAATCCACAGCCAGCAGTCCCCCAACCCAGCCAGCCCCTCCGCAGAGGCCAGGATGAGGCGGACAGAAGGGCACCTGCCGGCTCACAAGCAGCTGTCAGACGGGAGGCACACGCGTATCAGCACACACGCCACCCGTCACGCTGAGCATCCTAGCACTTAGAAGCAACCACCGGACCAGAATGTCCAAAAGGAGAGTAAAACGACGTCTCCACAGAAGCACAGCCCGCCGGCTCCCTTCCCATCCGCTCTCCACACCAGAGCGGGGACCAGAGCTACGCTAAAAACCTCCCACGTTGCTCCCCCGATGAAAGCCTGGGTGGATTCCTCCTTCCTTCCGTGGGAAGGTTCCAGAATAAAGGCGTCTGTCTCTCCGGAGGGGAGGACGGGCAGACGTGCCGTAAGTGCTGAGTCTCGCGACTCCAGGGTCCTCTCCCGGGTGCAGGGACACGCGGAGCCCACGGCTAAACAATGAACGCTCGGGGTCTCAGACCCGGGGGCTTGTCCGTCTGCCAGGACGTGCACTAAAACGGCGGCGCTAACTTGTTCACCGCGAGCCGGCTGATCTCAGACGGTTCCTGGGGACAGACGTGGCCATTTTCCCCTGGAAAATGTGCCTGGACACATCTCTCCCACAATGAACAGATGTGTGCTCCAGTCATGCCTGACCACGGCCCAACCTCTCCCTTCGGGAAAAGCTGGCATCTTTGCCATCCCAGCTCTCTCTAAATGCTGGCGGCCACACCCACCCATGTGGCCACGATACAGCCACATGCAACCCGACAATCCCTGTCAATCCCGAAGTAGATCGTTTCCTCGGGGTGTCCAGGTTTCAGACCCCAGGAACCACGTCCGAACCTCAGAACAGGAGGAAGTGTCCCGGTCCCAGACCCCCTGCTTTCCAACAACCCGTTTTCAGCGGTGACCCTGGTGATCACGTGCTGACGCACTGGAACAATGGCCCGTGAGGGCCGGGGGGCATCCAGGCATCTGCCCAAACTTCTCGGCTCGGGACTGGGGAGGCCGAGAAGCACGAGGGGCAGAAGAGGGCAGCAGAGCTTGGACCAGAGCGCCACGGCCCCCAGAGCCACGGCCAGGCCTCTGCTGCTCGACGTGACCCCACGGGGCCTGGACCTGCAGTGCAGCTCCTCCACGGAAGGGCCTGTGTCACATCACATGACCCCGTTAACCGTCATGACCCCTCTTGGGGACTCTCACGGCAACGTGGCGCGGAAAGCCCTGTGCCCTCCACAAGCTCAGGGGCTGCCCACCCCGTCACCCCGCGCTTCCCACGCTTTTACCAGACCCTGGACCACTTTTCTCAAATGACAGTCTTTCCCTGAAGACACTAGTCAGACTGTCCCTACCAGGAAGAACTAGACAGACGGGTAGGCAGGTGGATGATGGACACACAGTTACAGACACAGACACAGACATGATGTAGACATGACATACATCTAAACATTGCAGATACAGACACAGGTACAGATACATCTAGACACCGATACGGACAAACAGATAAAGGTCTCCCTGTGGTTATGCCGTTGACTTGCACTCAGAAAAGTCCCCGTCTTTCTCTTTTGTGAGCCTGGCAGACACGTTCGTGCACGCGGATTTTGGATGGCTGAAGTCTTCCTCCCTGCTTTCAAGAGATCTCACTGTCTCCGCTCAAACACAGTAACATTAGTTTGTAGCGAGCACGCTGAGGAGAGGCAGCCCATCCGTCTGCGTGGGGAGGACCAGCCCGGGGTGGAGGGGACCGGGCTGGGCCCAGCGTCTTCTCCAGGCCTGCTCTGCACACACCCCACACGCCTGTGGACAAGGCCGCTCCGAGTCCAAAGGCCCAGGCGGACCCTTCCTGTCCTGTTCGGTTGAGCGGCAGCACTCAGGCAGCCTCCCATGATTTCCCTAAGCAGTGTTCAGGGCAGCTCCTGCAGGATGGCCTGGGCCGGCAGGGCGCCGGGAGGGCGGCTCCCCCAGCCTGAGCCCTCGGATCACCTTCCCTCAGGGGGACAACAGAGGGAAGCAAAGCACGTGGCACCTGGCGGGGTCCCGTGACAGCGGCAGCGTGGGAAGAAGAGGAAGGAGGCGACTTGACCCTGGGAGAGCAGAGTCCGTGAGATACAAGGCAGAACTCCTTTCCTTCCTTTTAAACTTAGCCTGGAGGGAAAGTCACTTGGGCTGAAAGAGGAGAATCTGGGTTTCGCCAGTGACCCAAAAGAGATGGCAGGATGGCGGCTGTGCATGAGAAAGCACTGTTTTCTCAGCGTGCCTTCCCCTCAGGCCTGCTGCCCTTTCTACTGCGGCACTGCCCCGCCCGGGGGGCCAAGAGTCACCAGCGCTCAGTGGACAGGCTTAAGGTCAGCTGTTCCAGAAAGCAGTTTTGGCAGCAAAGTGGGTGAGATGTATTGGAGAATATACCCGCGAAATATATATATACCCGAGAATAATATGTATATATAAAATATATATGTTTTATATATATATATATAATATATATTATAACATATATATAATACATGTATATAATAATATATATATATATAAAAATATATATATACCCGAGAATATACCCGAGAATCAACAGGATGTATTGGAGAATATACCCGCGAAATACCAAGGCAGCAGAAGAAGCCACCTGAGCAGAGGCCAGACCGTCCTTACCCGGCCACCCTTCTCTCCGTTGGCACCAGGAAATCCGGGAAATCCGATAGAACCCTGAAAGAGAGTTAATCAGGGAAGAGGCTTGAGAGCCTGGTCAGGAGGACGAGCGATGCTGCCTGTGCAGCAGGAAGAGTCCGTTAGAGTTCATGGTCTCGGACCAAACTCACCCACTACCCACCACCCATCCACCCACCATCCATCCACCTGTCTACCCACCCACCACCCACCTATCTACCCACCATCCATCCACCTGTCTCCCCACCCACTATCCAACTATATACCCACCCACCCACCCACTATCCAACTATATACCCACCCACCCATCCATCCATCCATCCATCCATCCACCATCCGTCTACCCATCCACCCACCATCCACCCATCTACCCACCCACCACCCAACATCCACCCACCATCCGTCTATCCATCCACCAAACCACTCATCCACCCACCCGCCTACTCAGTATTTCCTGAGCATCTCACAGACTCCAAATTTAAAATCCAGGACTGAATCCTAACCAGGCTTCCCCTTTCCCCCTCTCTCCACACTCTCCTCTCACACACCCATCTCTGCAAAACACTGGTGTTTTGGGAGAAAATGGAACACGTGCCACTCAGATGAACTGGAGACGATGTGTGAATGTCACATTTATGACATTTGTTTTCTGCACCTTGTTGCCGTGTTTCGTTATCTTCCCAGAACACCTCTAAATAAAGTACGGCAGCTTATAAAGTCAGAAGAGAACGCAAATGTACGCGCCGATGTGGCCTCGCACAGCTCTTTAATTCTAGAACTTCACAAGGTGCACACGGGCAGGGATGCACTTAAGGGCTTTGATTGGCCGAATATCCAAACACTTCCCACGTGAGCTCCCAGCGACACTGTCGAAAGCATTTCTTCAGCACGTCTCTACTCTCTGCGTGACTTAAAATCCTGACCCGAACGTGTGCTTAGACCAGGAAAAGCTGACCGACGTTCAAACCCTGAACTTCTCCCAGGGCGCTGAGCTTTGCCAAGCCACCCATGTGCCCGCCTCCCTGCTCCGAACAGGAGACTGTACCGAGCTTCAGGGCGGGAACACCTGGGACGCAGGCTTCACAGAGCTCGGCGCAGGAGCTGGGTCACCGCCCAAGGACTGTCCAAACCGCCTGAGCAGCTTCAAGGTCCTGCCCTCATCTTCCCAAAAAGCTGCCTGAACTTGATCTATATTCTCCCCCGACTCCCGTCTCTCCCAAACTCCTCCTCTCTCTCCTCTCCTCTCCCAAAAGGACACGCGTTTCAGGAGAGCAAATGGGTCCATCAGCCTCTCTTCCTCCAAATACAGTGGACAGCACTGCAGTCAGCAACGACGTCGCGGCAGACACCACACAAAACTCCTGGTTCACAGCAAACGATCTCCCCTGCGTGGTGGCTGTCGGCTGCTGAGCGGGGGCCTTCGCGTTCCACGGGAAGGACTGACGTAAGCATTGCCATCAGCAACAAGGAAATACCTAGAGCTGCAGCCCAGCCCACGGGGCCCTTCCTCTGCTAGCAAGCGGGGTGTCCAGAGGTCTGAAGCCCAAGGAGGGCAGGATGCACGGACGCAAACCCCAGAGACCCACGAGTTCTCTTTTGCTGTTAATTATGTCTCTAGTGAAGGCAGCTGGTTATTTTTTAAGGAAGAACCATGAATAATAAAAGGTGAGATTAAAACAAAATAATGTTTTAAATGATTTGCAAAGCCTCAAGGAGCTGTTACACGTAAAATAAAGCATGATTTCCTATAAGAAAGGTTTCATCTTTCTTTTATACTCAGTTATGAGCAAATAACTTTTGGATCTCCAGGGTGAGTTAAACCTGAGAGAGGAACACGAGTTCTGGGTGTGGAGAAACCAGTGCACGGCGGTCCCCACGAGGCCAGGGGCACTGAGGGTCCCGAGGTGCAGCCCACGCTCAGCTGGGGGGTCCCCTTCTGTGAAAAGGCTCACCTAACTGTCCCAGGCCCCTGCCTTCTGACTTAGCCGCATTACCACAGACGGTGGTGAACGGGGCAAAACCGAGACGCAGCTACCGTGACCTTCTGCTTTGTCGCAGCAGCTACGCCAGGGAGGGCGAATGGGTGATAGTGTGCGGGGCAGGGAGACGCCAGTTGTCGAATCTAACAAGGGAGTTAGCACGTTACCTTTGGCCCTTGTCTTCCTGGGTAGCCGGGCAATCCTGGGACTCCGAGTTTTCCCTGGGGAAATAAAGGAGGTGAATTCCACGGCCAGCTCTGTACTTCTCTGAGCAGAGAGAAAGCCAGCGTGGCTTGGCAGGGGACTGGAGCAGGCTGGAGTCTCCAAAGGCCGAGGACACGGTCATCACGGAACGCGCCCTGCCTGGTTTAAAGCAAAGGGCCCTCGAGCAGGGATGGACGCCACCGCTGAAGCCACAGTGGGTGGAGGCAGTCGCTCCAAATAAAGGGAAAAAGGTCTTTATCTACGATATTTTGGTCAATCTTTTTGTAAAAGAGTTCCAGCCTTGGGGCAGGACAGGGCGGGATGACTGGGCCAAGCAGAGCCGGTTCCTGTTCGGGGGTGAAGGTAGGGGGTAGGGGAGCAGGACAGGGGTGGGCGGCCTCCTGCAGGTGTAGGAGCAGCTGTCGGGAGCCCTAACCCCGCCACAGAAGATGGTGCACGTGGGTGCCAAGCTCAGACCCCAAGCTTTGTGACCAGCGGGAGGAAGGAACTCTTCCAGGAGTGGATTTGGGGACAAGGGTGCTGGGTGGAGTCAAGGGGACAGGAACCACGTCAGGACTCGCGCCAGCTCCCACCTGGGGCTCAGCCCGACCAAGCCACTGCCTGGACGCCCAAGGCCATCGGGAAGAGACTGTCCCTGGGAAGCGGTCAACCTCCTGTGTCACGTACCTTCTCCCCAGGGGGTCCCAGAGGACCCGGGTCGCCATTCGGACCTCCACGACCCTTGGGACCTTCGGGACCGTCCTCCCCTCTGGGACCAGGTGGGCCGATCTCCCCCTGCAATTCAGAAAGAGAAGGTGAAGGAGACCCCCAGAGTCTCTAGCCCCCCAAAGTCCCCCCCCCGCCCACCGTCTGGGAGTGAGGGGCCGGATCCCAGGCCAGGGCGGTAAGAGCCGCTGGGCCCCCTCAAGCAGATGGACCCTCGTCCTCGCACCGAGGAGACCGGGGCTCTACTGAGCGACTGACGCCCCTCGGGACCCGCACTTAAGCCCTCGCTCCCCTGTTCCCAATGACCTTCTCCAAATCAAGCACCTCTCGGCTAAAATCACTTCGGTGGCCACGGCAGCCCTGAACTGCTACTTCCCCAAAGAGCAGAAGTGCCTTGCACTGGGGCAGCCGCCTTCTTCTCCTGAAGCCCCAGGAGGTATCAAAATGGACCACAGGCCTGGCTGGGCCACGCCTGGGCGTCACGGCACACGGGAGACCCACAGGGTGTATCCAGAGATGGAAAAAACGAAACGTCACCTCATCCAACTTCCCCAAGTAACAGGTGGGGAGGCCTGAGCCCACACAAGGAAGAGGGCTTTGGGGCGTGGCCAAGTGCAGCAGCAGGGGCGTGGCCCGGCCTCGGAGTGCCCACCCGGGCCCTCTCTATCGATGTGTTCCCCTCCGATCACTGGTTTCCGGGAGCAGCTGCAGGACAGCTGTGCAAACCCCCAACAGAAATGTGCCCTGCACGCATAAAGAAAGCTAATGACTCCCTTATTCCCCAGCCCCAGTGTGTCTACAGGTCGAGGACTCTCTGTCCCTAAGAGATGCTTTTCTCGTTCAACGAAAGAATCCTTGCCACGTTTTCTGAGCACTCAGAATATTAGCAAATGCCGAGCACTGGGCAGAAATTCCTCTCTGGGAGAAATCAAGACTGAGGAGCCTCACTGCCCAGCTGAGGAAGTGTCCCCGCCCACCCCACCCCCGTCCATCCTCATCCAATTCCAGCCAGAGGTCCACTCAGGGTACGGCGTGCAACTGCGGAACGTCTTCTGAAAATGCACTCTCCTCGCATGGACCCAAATGTGTGCATCAAGTCATTGGGAAGGAAGATAAAAGGGACTTTCACCAGCCAGACAGAGAGAGGCCATCAGAAGTGGGGAGTCGTCACCGCAGAGAAAGTTCTAGAAAAGCTGTCTTCAGCAGCAATATAACTGGGACAGGACTATGAAATGAACCCCTCTCTTTTATTCCCCTCCCTTCTGACAGAGCCCCGGATCACGTCTGCCTTTTCAGCGTGGGACAAAGCGCCCAGTGTGTGGGCTCTCTGGTCCTGGCAGGTGCTGGTAAGGCATCTGTTTTGTGGAGCACAAGGAGGGCGGCCTGTATGACAGCCCTGTTTCCACGACAGCGTCCGTCCAGGCACGTGTGCCGCTGCTGCCACAGCGGGCCCACCGGCGGGTGTGGGCATCCCCTCCCTTCTGCCTGGCCTCCGTGCATTCCGAACTTGTCGGGGAAACTTCCAAGTGTCCCCACGGAAGCAGGCAGCTGGCCTCCTAACCCCACTTCCTGAAGCACCACCTGCATCACCTGCTCATCTGCACGAAAACACCGCCAGTGGCTTCCTGTGGGGCGCCAGCCGCGTGGCACGCGCCATCCCGCCCCAGCACCCACCAGCTTCCCTGGAGCCGAGGCTAATCATTAAGAACCAACTAGGTTGTTGCAACGTCTGACAGCCCAGCAGGAGGTCCCGGAACACAGGGGTCGTCTGGGGATCCGAAGAGCAGCTGAAGAGGTGTTTGGGGGCCAAGTCACTCAGAGCGCTGGTCAGGGTGTGGCCCTGCCAGTGACCGGCCGGTGGCCTTGGTCAGGCTGCTACCCTCCCTGGTGAGCTGGGTCGTTTCTGCGACTCCTTCTTCTCTCCCAGACGCCTGTCACCCTTCTTGACCCAAAAGAATTGCTCTGCAAACCAGGGTATCAGCCAGAAAAAAAACAAGTTCCCCCTGACCCACTAATGCAGGGCAAGGACACAGGGCAGAGGGGCCAGGTGACCCTGTAAGCAGGGGTTTAGGACCAGGTGCCAACTGCCATGGCTCCGATCTGGAAGCTGGGGAGGAGCTGGAACTGCCGGCGGCCCAAGAGCCTCCACGGAGGCATCACCTCTGTCCTGAGAAGCTGCCCTGTGGCCCCAGCGGGGCCTCCCGCCCAGCCCACCTTTCCCCGCCCCCGAACACTCACCCGATCTCCCTTGATGCCCATGTCTCCTTTGAAGCCCGGAAAGCCGTCTTCACCCTGCACGGGGGACCGGAGAGAGCCTCGGTCTGTATGAGAAACCCCACCGCCCAGGTCCCCCCACCCAGACCCTCTGGGCCCCAACACCAGTGCCAGACATGCTGGGCAGAGGACTGTCAGTGCCCGGCCTCCTGTCCCTCGCGAGATGCGTTCCTGTCAACCCTTTGCATTCTGCGGTTCTGGCTGGCTTTGCAGCCTGCAGTGGGAGCGCTGCAGCCCTGGTCACCCTGTTTGAGTTTAAAAGCTCTGCACGGCCGGGTGGTGGGCAGCCCAGCACCCAATCTGTCAGCACCCGTTTCTCGGAGCACCTTTGTCTCGTCCAAGCATCACTATAGGCCCAGTAGCGGCGGACGGGCAGACGTTTGAGTACGGGGAGCCAGCCGGAAGAGCCCCCAAAGGGAATGGGACTACTGTTGATGGCCTTATGGGTGGGGGCGGGAAGAGCTCTCTGGAAGGGACAGGCAGCGCCTGGAAGGGTCTGGGGGCGTGCGCTGTCCTGCCTGCAGGCTGGGCCAAGGACGAGCAGGTGGCCGGCGTCTCTCAGTTACCTAGTCCCGCATTCCACGGGGGAGCTGTACACATCCGTGCTATTCGTGAACTGGGGGATTCAAAATGCCAGTGGCCTACGGTCACTCGAGTTCCCAGGGTGGACCTTCCTGGCTCTTGGCCAAGCCCCTGAGGAAAGGAGGGGACACTCACCTTCTCGCCCTTGGTGCCCTTCAGACCTCGGATGCCGTCTGCCCCCTGCGCAAACAGAGAAGAAAAGTCAGCAGCCACAAGCCCGAGCCTCTACGGACCCCAAAAACGGGCCTGACCCCCAACACCAGGGGAGCTGAGCGTCCCGATAGACCAGTCCCCTCCCACTGCCCACAGTCTAGGGAGAGAGAGCTCTGTGGGTGTGCGGGGCGTCTTCTAGAAACATCTCGGTCTCTCTCTCGGTCTCTGCTTGGGGAGCAGAGGGGGCGTGAGGCCTGAGCTCGGGCTCTGGAATCAGGCAGACGGGGTCAGGCCCCCCAACGTGTGGCCTCTGACGAGGCCCCAGACTTCTGCTCGCTTGGGAAGAGGGGGTGATGACAACCCTCGCCCCATCGCTGCTGGGGGGAGGGGAGGGCGCAGGAAGCCCTGGGACGGGGCCCGGCAAACGGCAGGTGCTCAGTGAGGAGAGCTGTGTGCCACCCGGCGATTTTCGTTCTCCGTGATTATTAACGTAGAATCGTGGTTACGACGGTAGCAATGATAATTACCACTTAACGACACCAGCCACTCCCACTGCCCTCATCACATCGGCTCAGGACGCTCTCATCCCCGTGACGAATACCACTGTCGGGGCAGGACCAGCCCCCTCCCTGTCTCCCAGGTAAAACCACTCCATCCCCGGAATGGACTTGACAGCCGTGCCCCCCACCTGCCAGCAGGGTGCAGAGCCTGCCCCCGACCGACTGCCAGAAGCTTCCTCAGGCCACCAGCCCGCGGGGCCCCAGAGACGCCGGGCCTCCCGTTCGGGTCCAGCTGAGGCTGCAGCCGGGTCCCTCGGGCTGCCAGCTGCGCTCTTGTAGCAAGAACCTTGCACAGAATCTTTTCTCTGAGGCCCAGGAGAGCTGAGAGAAGCTGTGGAGGGACAGAGGGACGGGGCCGGACAGACGCAGAGACCTGGGCTTGGCCTGTGCCCATGGCTACATCGGCTTCAGGACAGAGGGGAGGCCGGTCACCCCGAAACCCTGATGTCGGGGGCGGGGGGAGGTGGTCTCTGGCACCAGGTCCCCTCCCCCTTGCCGGGCAGGCCAGCTGGGCTTCCCCTGCCCACGCACTTCCAGAAAGAAGAGGGTAAGACGGCACTGCTCAGATCCCTCCCAGACCTAAAGTTCTACTGTCTCGTGACCCGCCCGAGGCCAGGGCAACGGGGCCAAGGAGACGAGCAGACCAGGGTTTCCCAGCCTCGCGCCATCGCCTTCAGGGTCTGGATAGTTTGTTGTCGCGAGGCTGCCCCGGGCAGTGGAGGGGGTTGGATGGCCTCCCTGACCTCTGCCCTGCCCCTCCAAGCTGAGACGGTCAGAAATGTCTCCAGGCGTCCCTGGGGGAAGACTCTGCCCTGGGGCTAGAGCACCCATCATGGCCCTGGTGGTCCAGAGCTCAGGGAGCGAGGTCAGAGGTCACAGAACAGCCCAGTGGAAGGAGTTGCTGGGCCAACGGCTGTGAGGGCACAGCGGGGGACAGGGCCTTCCCAAGGCCTCCAGTGAGTGCGTGTGGGGGGACTTCCGCCAGCCCACCCAGCTCCCGTAGGCTCAGGGGGCAACTGATTTGATTTGCCGACAGTCAAGCCCAAACAGAGCCCTGAGGAAGGGGCAAGTCAGAGGGCGGCTCGGGGGATGCTTAAAGGTCAGTGAGATCAAAGAGCTTGGAGGGGCCCCTTTCCCAGGAGGAGGGCAGGGCTGCAGTGGAGGAAACCTAAGGACCTTGGTCTCTGACGGTGACACCCGGACTTCCCACCCCACCTCCGCTATCAGCGCCCTCCAGGGCTCATCACGCCACGGGCTCTGCAATCTATTTCTCCGATGAGAAGAGCGTTCAGTCCTGCTTCTCCTTCCACCCTCCGCTTGCCCGTCTAGTGGGATTGCTCATATCACGGATGAATTTAATCAGACCGACAAGATAAGAGCATTCTCCACAAACATCTCAGGGTAGACACCTTCCCGGCTCACGGAATCAGCATGTGGCACAGGCTCCTTGTGCAATGGGAATTTGTAAAACAAACGCGCACAGAGCTCACACAACCAGCACAGTTGCTAAGTCACCGCCCTTATAAACTCACTAGGCAGCATGTGGGGCGAAAGCCTGCTTCAGAGAGAAGCTGCCCATCTAAGGGTCCTGACCTGGGGCATCTCTCTGCCCTTGGCCTTGGAACATCCCAATTCTGGGAAATGGAAGTTGGAGCCCCTTGGGGTCAGGATGGGGTACCTGGTTAGGAATAAGCAAGTCCAGGGTTGAGTTCTGGCTTCTGCATGGATTTACGGGTAATTTGGGGTAAGTTAACTAAAAACTGAAGTCTCGGGTCCTGTGTCCTCCACACAGAACCCTGATGTGGAAAAATGCTTGAAAGTATAAAGGACCGTGAACGACACGGGGAGGGGACTCCGGAGCTTACGGGTGTGTTCCTGCAGATCCCCCAAGATAAACTAGATGTTTTATACACGTTCGTATGTATGATACTTCGCATCAAATTACGGTCATTATGAAAGAAAGACCCACCCTTAGCTTTCCTGTGGGTGGGAAGCCTGAGATTGAAGACACGGCAGCATCTCCACCCCGAGAAAGAAGGGTTCTCCCCACACACACCCCTGGGGGCACATCCCCCTGCGTGTATACATCCAGAAGCAGCATCACTGAGACTGAATTGCACAGCTCAAAGCAAACCCAGTTAGCTCAGGGCAAACAGACAGGGCCCTGTGTTTGGAGTACTGCTCTGGACCTCTGCGCCCATTTGACACGGTGCCAGGAGCCTTTCAACACACTGTGAATAAATGGACGTCTCCCACGAACGCGTCTCCCAACAACAAGGTCTGCCCAGATGTGATCGGCCTGGAAGAAACAGCTCCAAGCATCCCAGGAAAGGGCGCCCAGCTCGTCACCTGGGCTGAGATCCACTGCCTCTGAGGGGCTCCAGAGCAGCAGGTCACTTGGCAGGTGGTGACAGTAAAAGGATCATGGGGCAGAAGGGTGCCTCCCCGTCCCGGCAGACGGCCACCACCGCGTTGCTCGTGCTGTCCCAGATGCCCCGGGGAGCGTGCCCTGTTCCCCTGCAGCCCCTCCTGGCCCCGCGGGCCCCTCCCTCACCTGCTCCGGCCCACATTCTGGGACCCAACCTCCCAGACCAGGGCCACCCCAGTTTTGGGGCAGGAGGGAGGTTAAAGCACAGGGGAATCTCTAAAACCGGCCCAGCCGTGCCCCGCAGTCCCGACCTTGACCTCCAGGAAGACCTGAGGCTGTGAGACCCTCACCTTGACTCCACGAGGGCCTGGGTAGCCGATGGGGCCCTGGGGGCCAGGCGGACCCTGGAACCAGAGGGGAAAGCGCGTTAGGCCTATCTCAGGTGGAGCGCGCAGGGCTCACTCTGGGCCACCCCCTGCATCCTTCCAGAACAAGCCAGAGAGCTTGCCTGCCCCTAGCACACTGCCCTCTCACTCCGGGCAGAACGGATGGACGTGCCAGGTCGGACCCGCGGGGGTAGGCATGCGGGCACTGCCCAGCCCCACGGGGAAGGCGCGTCCGCAGGGGTGTGTCAGGATGGGTGAGGACAGGGCTGGAAGCCCCTTCTGGACTGGGCGGGGGGGCAGCCCTGCCCATCCCACAGGAGATGCTGGAGGGGCCGAGGGCACAGCCGGTACCCACCTGGCCTCCCTTCTCTCCCGGAGGGCCTTCTTTGCCAGGGTGCCCCTGTCAGGAAAGAGAAGGCTGGCGTTAGTCAGTGGCCTCTGGGAAAGCAGGCCTGGCCATGCTCCAGCTTCTCAAACTGAGGGTCAGAGCCCAGGTCCCTCCCATTTCCTCCCCGCCCCTCCCCACAGCGGCTTGGTCACCCCCAGTCCTTTAGCCCCAACCTCGGCTGCTTCATCTGTGAAATGGGAATAATGCGGGGCCCCGGCAACAGCAGAGGGGAATGTGCTTCAAAACCCACAGGTGGGCTCCAGGCCCCACTGTGCACCAGTGTCCCCTGACTGAGCCAGAGCCCGGCCTGCCCCCAAGTGCAGTGGGAGGGGACAGTGACACAAGGGCGTTTGTTCAAGGCCACCCAGCAAAACCTAATCGGTGGCCAAACAAGGACAGTGAAGTGGGACCAGACCTCCCGGGTCCCAACGCACCCTAGGTCTTCAAAGCCACCCCCCAGGTGACACAGAAGCTGAGCGCAGGGAAGAATATACATCCTACCCCACAGATGCGGAGCTGAGGCCCCGCGGAACTGCTCATGGCTCCTGGGTCACTGCCCCCTCCACCCTGGCGCCCATCAATTCTATTCTCAGGAACTTGACCTTCTCTGACTTTCTGACCCAAGCTGGTGACGAGGTTCAATGCCTCTGAGTCCACGAGCCAAACACAGATGATAAAAACAGAAACAGAAGTATTCATTATCTGGAAATACAGTTCCACCCCCAAGGATTCCAGTAAAGAGAGGCCATGTGGTATGGTGAGAATGCTGGCAGGGCAGGGTAGGGCGGTCTGGTTCTACTCCTGGTAACACCCAACCCGCTGTGTGACCTTAGGTAGGTCACTTGCCCTCTCTGGGCCTCCACTTTCGTGTGTGTAAAATGAGAGGGTGGGTTGGCTGCTCATCCAGCTTGATTGTTCTCAAGTTCTAGGACGCTACTTGTAGAACACAGCAGCACTGCAGAGACCCAGAGCTCGTCAACTCAAGCAAATGATATGTGTGTGTTCTTTTCAATTTGTATTAGTCATGAACTGGATCTGATGCCATAGCGAATAGCCTATCATGGTGGCAACGCGACGGGAAGGATGCAGAAGTTCCTTTGCAGGGTGGGGTACCCCAGGGAGCCCTTGAGGACAGTTAGGCACCGGTCGGACCACGCCAGCTGCCCAGGCCTGGAAGGGACACGCTGCCCGCCATCCCCCTTCCCAAGACGAGGCTCACGGCACCAGCAACCCAGGCTGGCAGGGCTGCACCCAAACGGTGCCCAGGAGAAGATCCTGCCCTGGGAGGGCTGGGAGGGAGGAGGTTCCTGCTCCCTTTGCCATGTGGGCTCTTCATGGGCCTTTTTTACAGGTTCCATCAAACCCAGAATTTTTCTGTGAAGGAGCTGAGGTGATGGACAGCTGTGGTGAAAGCCAGGCCCGAGACACACACGGGGGCAGACCTCACATCTCACTCACGTGGGGAAGAGGGCTGACCCCTTCACGTGGCAATGACCTCACTTACATGGTGGCGGTAAGAACAGACCTGATCACAGCGTTTTGGGAGAGATCAAAGAGAGGGACTGATCGTCACCACGATTGCTGTTTGTTTGTTTGTTTTCGGCCGTACCCGGCGGCCTGCGGGATCTTGGTTTCCTAACCAGGGATTGAACCTGTGCCCCCTGCAGTGGAAGCGTGGAGTCTTAACCACTGGACCGCCAGGGGAGTCCCTGCCATGATTACTGTTGTTTGAATCAAGGCCAAGCTTCTTAAATGCATTCTAAGTTGTAACTTTCTGGGCATGAGAGTAACTTTCTTGGGGGAAGCACAAGGCTCATTTATTTTAAATGTTTGAACAGAAAAAGATGGAGAGGAAATACATCAAAGTCAGAGCAGCCGCTTTCCCGCCGTGAAAGGCCAGGCCGTTTCCACC